>NC_056056.1:201680677-201986385 GCF_016772045.2 Ovis aries
ATATCTTTATGAGAAGCGCTGCAGGAGCTGTAAAACTAAGTGTTATATATGAATGCAGAGGGAAGCTTTAATTAGTGTGATCAGAAAAGGAGGTGGTATTTGAATTTCATGGATTTCCAAGGGCAAAGAGGGCGACAGTCTAGGTGAAGGGACCAGCATGACCAAATGTGAATGAAAGTGGAATAATTGTCACGAATGAGGAGTTTGGATGACTTGCTTTTGGATTTATGTTGAAGGACTGAAGAAAAAGGACTGAAAAATAAGTTGGATTAGAATGTGGAGAAACCTATATGACTGTGAAACACTAAAAGGCTTAAGAATATGTGAATGGGGACTTTCATGATGGTCCAGTGGCTGAGACTCCGCACTCCAGTGCAGCAGGCTGGGGTTCGATCCCTGGTCGTGGAACTATATCCCACATGCCACACTAAGATTCAAATAAATAGAATAACTATTTTTTTTAATGCCTTTAAAGGAAGAATATATGAATTTACAGGTTTTTAGGAATAACAACCTAAAACATGAAGAAAGCTCTGATCTTCAGGAAGAGGAGAGTGAAAATCAATTCATTAAATCTAAGTAATGCACAGTGTAGGCTGGACAAAACAGACAATAGAGGATTGAAGCAGCATTGAAAAGATTGCTTATCTCAATACAGTATCTTGCTAACAAAAAGACTCTGCAAAAACCACAAGACACAGTGAGATCAGAAAGAAGAGGCAGAAGTTTGACAGGTTCATACTTGATCACGCAGGAATGCATATCACAGCACAAAGATATAATTTGCCAGGTTCAGAGAAAGATGAAAATGGGTAAATAATGAATAAAGCACTTAGTGAAGTGACAGTTCCTACTGAGCACAATGTAATTCCATGGACTGTACTTTAAACAGAATCAGAGGGGCATAAAATGACCGGTTGGCAAAAACATAACTGCAGGTTCACAGGCAGAAAGGCAAATACCCATCTGGTTGACTTTCTCCATCAGCTGAGACTTGGCTGTGGGTAATTCTGCGTGAATTGTTCCCACATGAGTGTCTTCTTTTTTTTTTTTTTTGGCTTCCTGCTGTTCCTACCCCCTCCCTGTCTCATCAGAGGCTTTAGGGGGCTTAGCTATAAGCTCAAGTGAAAGAAATTTCATTTAAAGGCACTTTTTTTTTGCCTATTCACAATCCCCTAAATTTTATTTAAGGTATTCTGTTGGTTTAAAAAATGTTTTCATTTGGCTTATAAAACTCTTTGTAACATCATAGTGATATCAATGAAAAAAAGTCTGATTTTAGGGAACAAGTAGTATGGACTAGCCAACAGGGAGGGAAATAGCAGTTTGAGAACCTGATTTCTTAGCGCAACTGCTGGTTTACCAATTGTCTGACTAGGTGAGTCACTTAATCTCACTCATTGTCTGCAGGACTGTGAAAATTAGAGATTGTGTATGCACAGACATCCCCCATGCCCAGCACAAGATATGCACTTAATTTTCTTCTAGAATGAAGTGTAACTTAATTTTTTTTTCTTATTACAAAAGCAATACATGCACATGGGAGAAAAATTGGAAGAGAAGGGAAAAATGAGAGCAGACATCGTCTCACCAGATAGCAGCGCTGCAAACATCTCTCAGTGTGTTATGCAAAGTAAAAATGAGGTCATACTATGCATATTGTTTTGTATCCAGCCTTTTCTTTTTATCAACATACAGTGATTATTCTTTCCTGTCAGAAGCATCCTATATCATTTCTAATGACTGCAAAGAATTCTGCAGTTTAACCAGTTCTCTATGGTTCAGCATTTTACTTTGCTTTCAAAATGAAGACTTTTACAAATAGCATAATGATGCATAGTCTTGTATATAAATCATTTTCTCTGTCCTTAATCATTTCTTTAGTATAAGCTTGTAGAACTGGGTTTACTTAAGGTCAAATAATATCAACATTTTGTGACTTTTGGTATGTATATTATCAAATTAATGTCCAAAAATTTAAAACTATTATATATGTTTGTGTAAGTGTATATGTTTGAGAATATCCAGTACTCTGACCTTTGCATTGAAGGCAAAAAACCTTTTCATGTTTAAGAAGGTATAATGTTATTGCTTAAAACTCAGAAAATAAGATCAGACTTGTGGTTACCAGAGGTGAAGGGCAGGAGGAAGAGAAATTGGAGGAAGGTGGTTCAAAGGCTCAAACTTCCAGTTATAAGGTAAATTGGGTGGGGGGGGGGGTTGGCTCGCAATATAGCTGGACATGAGTTAGTGACTGACCAGCAACAGCAGCACCGTGATGACTATAGCTAGCACAGCTGAATGATATATAGGATGTTATTAAGAGAGTTAATCCTAAGAGTTCTCATCACAAGGAGAATTTTTTTCTCTCTTTTTTAAAAATTAGATGAGGAGATAGATATTAGCTAAACATGGTAATCATTTCACAATATGTATAAATCAAACCATCATACTGTGTGCCTTTACTGTGTGCCTTAATTTAACACAGGGAGGTAGGTCAATTATTTCTCAATATAATGGGGAAAATGTTTAAATTTCTATTTAGTTGATCTTTCAATGAGCTTGAATTTTAAAAATATCCTTTTTAGCCATTTGAGTTTTATTTCGCTTTTGTGAATTGTCTGTTATTCCAGTAGGAGTTTCAAGTGGAAGCTTTCTTCCCCTGGGTCTGTCTTCATGATTTCACTTCAATAAATTATTAGTCTTTGTTTACATGTTTATTACTTTGGTGACACTTCAGATTCCTTCAGGCCAGCATCGTATCTTATTTGTTTCTATCCTGAGCACCAGCATAAGGACTCCTCTGGTGGGTGTGTGAAGAGCTGGGTCTCAAGTGAATGGAAAGATAGGAAGCAGTGTATGAAGCTGAGGGGCTTCCCAGGTGGTGCCATTGGTAAAGAACCTGCCTGCCGATGCAGGAGACATAAGAGACGCAGGCAGGTTCACTGCCTGGGTTGGGAAGATACCCTGGAATTGGGCATAGCAGCCCACTCCAGTATTCTTGCCTGGAGAATCCCATGGACAGAGGAGCCTGGAGGGCTACAGTCCATAAGGGTTGCAAGGAGTTGGACACAACTGAAACGACTTAGCAGGTGCACGCACAGACACATGAAGCTGAACTGGATTGAATGCCGCCCGCCTGCTCTCCTAGACTTGCACTAAGCCAGTGTAGGTAGGCCTCCTCTATGCCATGCTGGTGAGCAGAGCTCTTAGCTGCTCCCAGGGACAGACTGAAAGGCTTAGTTTGACTACAGGTGGGTGACATGTAAGATAGTGAGTCAGTTCAGTTCAGTTTAGTCGCTCAGTCGTGTCCAACTCTTTGCGACCCCATGAATCACAGCACGCCAGGCCTCCCTGTCCATCACCAGCTCCCGGAGTTCACTCAGACTCACGTCCATCGAGTCCGTGATGCCATCCAGCCATCTCATCCTCTTTTGTCCCCTTCTCCTCCTGCCCCCAATCCCTCCCAGAATCAGAGTCTTTTCCAATGAGTCAACTCTTCGCATGAAGTGGCCAAAGTATTGGAGTTTCAGCTTTAGCATCGGTCCTTCCAAAGCACACCCAGGACTGGTCTCCTTTAGAATGGACTAGTTGGATCTCCTTGCAGCCCAAGGGACTCTAAAGAGTCTTCTCCAATACCACAGTTCAAAAGCATCAATTCTTTGGCACTCAGCTTTCTTCACAGTCCAACTCTCACATCCATATGTGACTACTGGAAAAACCATAGCCTTGACTAGACGGACCTTTATTGGCAAAGTAATGTCTCTGCTTTTCAATATGCTATCTAGGTTGGTCATAACTTTCCTTCCAAGGAGTAAGCGTCATAAGATAGTGAGTCAAGTGGCCAGCAATTCACAGAAAGAGCTGAATGATCAGTACAGGTTCAAATGAGGCACTGCGTGTCCACAGGACTGCATTTCTTTTATTTTGTCAAGGTTTTTCCCATATGACACTTTGGAATTGTTATATCTGATTTCCTCAATTGATCGATCATGTCACCTAGAAGGAACTCTTTAAGTATGAAGATTCTTCGCTCTGTTTATTCTTGAGAAGGTCATTTTCATTTGCTTTCATAGTGGATGGTGGAGCCTGGCTGGGACATTGTCATAAGGTTCTCTGTCCCCTCAACCTTTGGAGAGGCTGGTGGTGGTGAAGCTCCTGGAGGAATTCTTTTGGCTTTCTCTCTCTGGAATCTTGTCTGTTTTGAGGTTCTGGTATTTACGGGAATAGGTACAGGAATGAAAAGAAGGAAGGACGTTGACACTAAATAATAAATCATTGGTAGATTTTTATGGAGTTTTGACACAGAGGTCACAGATTGTCATTTGAACATACTGTGGCAGAGTGTTTTATACAGTCTCTGTGCACTGGTAATATTTGCGCAATATATTTGGCATCAGTTCAGTTCAGTTCAGTCGCTCAGTCAGCATTATGTGCTTAATAAGCATTTACTCTCCCTACTATGGAGCTTAATTCTAAATCTATAGTTACTGTCAATGAGTATATGTTGACATGACAGCTTTGGACTTATTACAGGTTGTCTATTGTTTGCTGGTTGCTGCTTTAGTAGGGGCAGATAGTTTTATAAATCTCCTGCTTATTAGGCATTCAACCAGAAACAAAAGGAAAAAGAAGATAAAGCTCCTTGAAGAATGCATTCTTAATCTGTATAAACTGTTAGCAAATGCTAACCTACTAGAATATTCTATTTGAAATATATATATAATTATATAGAGAGAACTTACATCTCACATCATTTACTTACATATTTATATCAGAATATGATATGACATTTAAACTATGTCTATGCAGTAGAAAGTGAATTTTTGATATTTACTTAGTTTATTGGATCGCTGTGGACATCCAAATCTTCTGAATGTTATGATCTGTTCATGGTAAGTATTCTTTTGAGCCTGTGACATCCAATAGGTCGTCCACAGAAGCAAAATCAATGAGGTAATAGCTATTTTTCTCTTTTTAAGTACATGCTTCCCAGGAATGCCATGTTGGTTTCATCTTGTAAATCTGCTTGTGGGACCAGAGGTGAAATTTATATCATACAAAAGCCCCAGAAATGGGCACAGAGTGACCGTTTGGACAGATAGAGGAGATTTAAGTAAACTTGCCCATGAAGAAAAATCATGAGAAATGTTATTAACTTTGAAAGTGACTTTAGTAAAGAATGACAAAACTGGTCAGGAGTTTGGATGACATGAGCCAAACCAAGGTTCACAGATATACCATGGATGAAGGAGGGGCTGGGAAAGGAAGATGAGCATGGCTATGCCCACAGTTCAGTGAACAGTATAACTCTCTCACTATAGGAGAGGGCAAAGAGAGGGTAAAAACTATACCCAAACCTAGCAAAGGCAGCAAAAAGTGGGGTCGAAAGGGAACCTAGCTGTCCTTAGGTCCTGAAGCTGTTGCAATGGGGAACTTCCTGTAGGGGGCCTTCACTTGGCCCTCTACCAGGTACAATCCTGGATACTGAATTGAGGGACAGAGTGGCATGCCTCAGTCGGGACTGAGGGAGTCGCTCTATACTCTTGATACCAGAAGTCTTCATATTCTGGTGCTGATCTTCCATCAACATTGAACCGATGGCTCGTGCTGGTCAGCAGGGTCCCCTGGGAGAAGTCAAGTGTTCTGGAGCTGGGACGTATCCCAGGCAGGCAGCAAGTTTTCAGGTCTGGCAGAGTTTCGTATTAGGTTCCTTCATTCCCTCCACGGTGGCTCAGATGGTAAAGAATCTGCCTGCAACGCAGGAGATCTGGGTTCAGTCCCTGGGTCAGGAAGATCCCCTGGAGGAGGGCTTGGCAACACACTCCAGTATGCTTGCCTGGAGAGTTCTATAGACAGAAGAGCCTGGTGGGCTACAGTCCATGGGGTCACAAAGAAGTGGACTCGACTGAGCAACTAACACACACACACCGGTTCCCTCCCAGCCCCTGCTTAGCACATTCTCCTGAGGCTTCTCTCTCTAGCACTCTCACCACAGGGGGCATCTTTAACATGCCCACAAACCCCTGCCATCCTTTGACAGTCCATTTCTCAGGGAAACAATCCAGGATGCTCCTGACCACCTCCCCTCCTCCTCCCCTACTCCTCTTCTCCTCCCTCCCTCCCTCCCTCCCGCTGATTTGTTATTATGTACTGCAGCTGCCCGGAGGATCTTAAATAGACCCATAATGGCACAGCAGTGCCTCTTGGAAGTTTAAATATAACCTTCTTGTTAATCTTGTCTGTGGCGGCAGCGGGAACAGCACCTGGAGAAGAAGGCAAGGGGCAGGAGATGCCCTGGGGCTCTACCCTGAGATCGTGGCTTAGCCATCTCTCAGGTGTCCTGTGATCTGAAAGCCTTTGGACTCAGCCTCATGGTGGCAGTGCCTCTGCTTAAGTGGATTTGGTCCTAGACTGACAGTCCCTGGAAATGGAAGCACAGTGTAATACCAGAGTGAATGAGATGCAGTGAACGGCGGTGAAAACCCTGAAGTTCCTCTCCACTGTGTGCCATCCTCCACCGCCCTGAGCAGCTGACTGTGTTTGTGTTTCCTTTAGCCTTTGGCCTGGCATGGGGGCCTGCGGTGGGAAGGGCTAATTAGTGTCAATTCCATGAGTGGCCATGATTCTTAAAGAACAAGTGTATAAATCATAAGTGCTCCTGAGGCACAGCATCAAGGTCAGCTTCCAGGGGATGTGAGGGGTGGCCACCCTGACATGAGGCAGTGAAATTGTTCACGAAGAGAAGGAGGGCTAGGAATCCTGGCTCCAATTCCCAAACATGTCAACATGTTCTTGGATTTAACAAATGTCAAGTGAAAGAAAGCGAAAGTCGCTCAGTCATGTTCAACTCTTTGAGACCCCATGGACTAGACAGTCTATGGAATTCTCCAGGCCAGAATACTGGAGTGGGTAGCTTTTCCCTTCTCCAGGGGATCTTCCCAACCCAAGGATCGAACCCAGGTCTCCTGCATTGCAGGCAGATTCTTTACCAACTAAACCACCAGAGAAGCCCAGGAATACTGGAGGGGATAGTCTATCCCTTCTCCAGCGGATCTTCCCGACCCAGGAATTGAACCAGGGTCTCCGCATTGCAGGCAGATTCTTTACCAGCTGAGCTACCAGGGAAACCCTAACAAATGTCAAGCCCTAATATCAATTCAGTCATTCAGTGAAAGTTTATTGAGTGCCAGCAGTTGTGGGGACTGTTCTGATCAGTGGAAGGAAGGGGCCATGGGGAAATGAAGTACCTTGTTAAATTCAAAGAAGATCTTAATGTTGGAATGAGAAATGATGCAGAGCAGAGATTTTTGGAGGATGTGTCCTAGTATATCCATCTGGTTTGATTTTTTTTCTTGTGGAAATGTTCTAGGATGTACTGCCTATCCAACAACAGGAGAAAAAAAGAGATAAGACGTTCAATGAAAGAATTTAACTTTCATAAGGCGTAAAAATCTATGCTAAACTCTTAGTTTTGGAAGAAGGGAAAAAAGTGATTTTTGTTAGCATCAGGCAGTTTACAATATAAAAGGGGAGCCCAAAACAGATAGGAATGAACACATTACATGTTTTTATATCAATAATATATTTTGGAGCATGTTGTGAGTTCTCATACATAGTTCTGCTTTATGCTTACGCTTCCCTGTGAGATAGACATTGTTATCCTTATTTTATAGGAGAAAAAGCTAATACAGACAGATCAGGTAGTTTTCCCAAGGTCAATCAGCTAGTATCCTGTGGGACCATGACATCTGTCTCCAAGTCAGGTTATGTGTTGTTCATCTCTGTCTTCTTAGGGTCTGCTATGATATGTGCCTTATCCCACATTCTTAAATATTTTTAACTAAACAAGTGACTCCATCGGTTAATTTTCGTAACACTGCAATCATAAGTTCATTTTACAGTAAACACACAGATCATCTTAAACATTTCAATAAATAGGTGCTGAGGAAAGGGGGTGAGTGAGAAATAACATGGGTCATTAGGCAGACATAGTAGGCTGCAGTTGACACATACACATACATGCCAGTAAGGATAATGATGAAAGAGAAGGAGGAGAGTGAAAAGGTTGGCCTGAAGCTCAGCATTCAGAAAACGAAGATCATGGCATCCGGTCCCATCACTCCATGGGAAACAGATGGGGAAACAGTGGAAACAGTGTGAGACTTTATTTTTGGGGGCTCCAAAATCACTGCAGATGGTGATTGCAGCCATGAAATTAAAAGACACTTACTCCTTGGAAAGAAAGTTATGACCAACCTAGATAGAATATTCAAAAGCAGAGACATTACTTTGCCGACTAAGGTCCGTCTAGTCAAGGCTATGGTTTTTCCTGTGGTCATGTATGGATGTGAGAGTTGGACTGTGAAGAAGGCTGAGCGCCGAAGAATTGATGCTTTTGAACTGTGGTGTTGGAGAAGACTCTTGAGAGTCCCTTGGACTGCAAGGAGATCCAACCAGTCCATTCTGAAGGAGATCAGCCCCGGGATTTCTCTGGAAGGAATGATGCTGAAGCTGAAACTCCAGTACTTTGGCCACCTCATGTGTAGGGTTGACTCATTGGAGAAGACTCTGATGCTGGGAGGGATTGGGGGCAGGAGGAGAAGGGGACGGCAGAGGATGGGATAGCTGGATGGCATCACGGACTCGATGGATGTGAGTCTGAGTGAACTCCGGGAGATGATGATGAACAGGGAGGCCTGGCGTGCTGTGATTCATGGGGTCACAAAGAGTCGGACACGACTGAGCGACTGGACTGAACTGAAGGATGATCCCAGGTGACAGTAGACACACTGCAGTAATTAGACATCTAAGGTCATAGGAGTCATACTTGGGGAGTTATGGAAACATCGTGGGCCAGAGTAGACACGCTGGGAGTTTTAGAGAGATACCCAGGTCAGAGTAGATACACCTGGGAAAATGGGAAGACATCCCAGGTCAAGGTTGGGTTGGGTTGTTGGTTGCAGCATCCATATTTTCAGGGACCTTATTAGAAGTGTAGACTCTTGGGCTGCACCTCAGATCTTCTGAATCACAGCTATGACTTAAAAGACAAGCTGGGTGTGGTGGAGTACGTGTGGAGGCTCTGCACAGCCTGAACTAGGAATGTTATTGGAGATAGGAGATCAGTGGTGGTAAGGAATTAAGCTTTGCTAGAACATCATGGTCATAAAACAGCAGAAAGTAAGAGAGGATGCAAAGGCTCACAGGAGGCATATTCCAGTTCTGTCTTTGTATGGAATAATGGCTGGACCATTAAAGTTGGACAGCATTATTTTATTTAAAAAATCAAAAAATTTTCTCTTAAATTTGTTTTTATAGTTAAATTACAATGTTGTGTTAATTATTGCTGTATAGCTGTAATACTCTATTATAGCTGTATTACTCAGCTATAAAAAAGAACACATTTGAGTCAGTTCTAATGAGGTGGATGAAACTGGAGCCTATCATATAGAGTGAAGTAAGTCAGAAAGAGAAATACCAATGCAGTATATTAACACATATATATGGAATTTAGAAAGACGGTAATGACAACCCTATATGCAAGACAAGCCCTATATGCAAGACAGCAGAAAAGGCGTAGATGTAAAGAACAGACTTTTGGACTATGGAGGAGAAGGTGAGGGTGAGATGATTTGAGAGAATAGCACTGAAACATGTATATTACCATATGTAAAATAGATGACCAGTGCAAGTTCAATGCATGAAGCAGGGCACTCAAAGTCGATGCTCTGGGCCAACCCAGAGGGTTGGGTTGGGGAGGGAGGTGGGAGGCAGCTTCAGGATGGGGAGACACATGTATACCTGTGGCTGATTCATGTCTGTGTATGGCAAAAACCATCACAGTACTATAACGTAATGAGCCTCCAATTAAAATTAATTAATTCATTAAAAAATTTTAAATTTCTTTTTGCTTTTATAGTTGAATTACAATGTTGTGTTAATTCCTGCTGTACAGTGAAGTGACTCAGTTATATGTATTTATACATACGTCCTTTTTCATATTCTCTTCCGTTATGGTTTGTCACAGGATATTGAATATAGCTCCCTGTGCCATACAGTAGGACCTTGTTGTCCATCCGTTCTGTACATATCACTTTGCATCTACTAATTCCAAAGTCCCAGGTGGGTGGTGGATAGAATGACTGTCTCCCACTCTGCCCCGCCTTTGGCACCACTAGTCTATTCCCTACGTCCCTGATTCTGTTTCTGTTTCATAGAGAGGTTCATTTGTGTTGTATTTTTGATTCCACATACAAATGACGTCCTATGGTATTTGCCTCTCTTTCTGATTTTCCTCCCTTAGTGTGATAATCTCTAGGTCCATTCCTGTTGCTGTGAATGGCATTATTTTATTCTTGTTTATGGCTGGGTAGCATTCCATTGTAATATAGTACCCCATCCTTCCTTATCCGTTCATCTGTCCGTGGACATTTAGGTGGCTGTTCCCATGTCTTAGCTATTGTGAATAGTGCTGTGACCATAGAGGTGTATCTCCCTTTTTGAATTACAGTTTTGTAGGATACATGTCCAGGAGTGAGGTCACAGGATCATATGATAATTCTGATTTTAGTTTTCTGAGGAACCTCCATACTGTTCTCCAGAGTGACTGTACCAATTTACATTCCCACCAACAAGGTAGGAAGGTTCCCTTTTCTCCACACCCTCTCTGTAGCATTTGTTATTTGTAGACTTTATAAATGATGGCTATTATGACTGATATGAAGTGGTACCTCATTGTGTTCAATAATTTTGGTTTGTAGTTCTCCAATAATTAGTGAGATTGAGCATCTTTTCATGTGCCTATTGATCATCTGTATTTCTTCTTTGAAGAAATGTCTTTTGAGGTTTTCTGACAGCATTATTTTATAAGATTTGTAAAGGCAAAGACCATACCACATTTTTTTTTAGTTTTATGCCCAGTGAATAAAGATATTATCTCTGCCTTATGTACCATGAAACTCTTGTTGCAGTTTATTTTAATCCTGTATGAAAATGGAGAACAATCAGTTGTTACTGTAGTCAATATGTATAGCTTTCCACCCACTTGCATGAAGCTGGGCTAATTTGAAAATGGTAGGTCCTATCCATATTCTGTGAACCTTAGGGATTTTTCAAAATTATTAGCACAATTAGGTCTGACATGAGTGAAGCAGAATAAATCAATCCTTGTCCAAATGGGTCTTGGTTCCTCTCTTCTGCACTATTATTTTGATAAAGGTACAATAGATTTGTGTTTAAATTTCTTTTATTGGAGTACAGTTAATTTAGAGTGTTGCGTTAGTTCCTGCTGCACAGCAAAGTGAATCAATTATACACACACGTATCTCCACTCTTAGATTCTTTTCCCATGTAGGTCATTACAGCATCTTGAGTAGAGTTCCTTGTGCTGTACAGGTTCTCCTTTGTTGTTGTTTTTCAGTTGCTCAGTTACATCCGACTCTTTGCAATGCCATGAACCGCAACATGCCAGACTCTCTCCTGGCATTACTATCTCCCTGAGCTTGCTCAAACTCGTGTCCATTGAGTCAGTGATGCCATCCAACCATCTCATCCTCTGTCATCCCCTTCTCCCCTTGCCCTCAATTTTTCCCAGCATCAGGGTCTTTCCAATAAGTCAGTTCTTCTCATCCGGTGGCTGGAATATTGCAGCTTCAGCATCAGTCCTTCCAGTGAATATTCAGGGTTGATTTCCTTTAGGATTGACTGATTTGATCTCCTTGCTGTCCAAGGGACTCTCAAGAATGTTCTCTAGTACCACAGTTCAAAAGTGGCAGTTCTTTGAACTGATTCTCATTAGTTATCTGTTTTATACATAATAGTTTATACGTGCCGATTTAATCATCTGTTTATGGCTGAGAGTGAGAAATACTAAAAGTTGAATGCTTTACCTACCTTTAAGGACCTTGTTGGGGCTTCCCTTATGGCTCAGTGGTAAAGAATCTGCCTGCAATGCAGGAGATATAGGGTCGATCCCTGGGTCAGGAAGATCCTCTGGAGAAGAAAATGGGAGCCTACTCCAGTACTGTTGCCTGGGAAATCCCATGGACAGAAGAGCCTCATGAGCCATGGGCTCACAAACAGGCAGACACGACTGAGTGACTCAACAACAGCAACAACAGCAAAGGAGCTTGCAGTCTAAACAGAGAGAAGTGAAACCATCATATTCCTTGTGGTCATGAAATCTTTGAGGTGAGAATGAACAGGCATGACGGGTAATCAGAAAAACCAGGCTATCGTACCAGTTTTGCCACTAAATTGGCATTCTTGGAAAACACCTTCATTTCTCCTAGTCTCAGTTCCTCATCTGTTAAAATGAAGAGTTTGATCTGGGTGGACTTCAGGGTCTCTGCTATTCTCCTCCCAAGCCTGCAGGGGAAGTGGCGAGTCCAGTTGTGAAATGATGATGGGAAGGTCTAGCACACCAGACGGGAGAGGCGGACTGCAACAGGAAGCCTGTTTCTCTCACAAAGGTTTTTAAAAAATACGTGGATCCTTTTCCTTTTCCTTTATAAGGTGACAATATTTGCATTACTAATTGCCTGCTTTCAAGGTTAATGGACACTTCTATTTAAAATGGTCCTGAAAGCCTTTTGGAATTGGGGAAGGGCTTGGCTTGTCATTTGCAAGCCCAGCTACAGCTGATCCAGGTCTGTGCCCTGTGGTCACAATTATGTTCCCCTTTGGCCCTCTTCCTCCACTCACAAAGTGAGGTTAAACGGAGAGATTGCCAAGGAGTCTGGCAGTTTCCCTAGGCTGAGCCTTGTAAAACGGGCAGGGACACAAAGTCTGAGGGTCCCACCTGGTCCTCAGCTTTGTAGGTCTGTGGTTGGTCATATTTCCAGGAGACATTTTTTATGATATTTAAAGTGTATAAGACTTCCTAAGAAAATTGTACAGTATGTTTCCACTCATCTTTCTTTGGCAATGTCAGGAATAGGTGTTCCATGAACAGCTAACATTTACTGAACTCTTATCCTTGCCATGTACTTTAAGCACTTTATATACATCACCTCACTGAATTCTTATAAAATCTAATGAATTATGTATTATTATTATGTCCATTTTATAGGTGAGAAAACTGAGGTTCAGAGAGTTTATGCCAGGTGGCATAGTGAAAACGCATAGCAAGGTCAAATCCAATTCTTTGAGGTGTAAGCCTGTATTTTATAGTATTGTTTTGTTCTTTGTCATTGCCCAAACCTGACTTCTTTCTCTAGAAGAGACCTGTAGGGGAGCAACATTTGCCACTCCAAAGTTTTTCTTTGGCATGTGGATTACTTTGAGTTGAAATGATTCAGGAAGATGCCTTGACCTTCCCCCTAACTACTGACAGAATGTATAGGATCTGGTCGAGGAAGGGAAATAGCTTAGATCACTATAGTATGAACTTGGGGTGGAGACAGGGAGGAACCTACCAAAGTCTGTTAAGAGCCCCAAGGTCTCACTAAGACCCTGCCAACACTTGCCTTTCCATCTCCATGTCAACTGTCTTCCTCCCTTTTGTAGTCCCAAACCATTTCCCTCAACATCGTCTTTTGGCTTTAGCTGAAGGTGGTATTTAAGGTGAAGGTTTTAGCCATTTTGGTGAGTTGACTTCCCTGGTGGCTCACACGGTAAAGCATCTGCCTGCAGTTCAGGAGTGCCATGTGCTGTGCTTAGTTGCTCAGTTGTGCCCAACTCTTTGTGACCCCATGGACTGTAGCCTGCCAGGCTCCTCTGTCCATAGGGATTTTCCAGACAAGAATACTGGAGTGGGTTGCCATGCCCTCCTCCAGGGGATCTTCCACCCAGGGATTGAACCCAGGTCTCCCACATTGCAGGTGGATTCTTTACAGTCTGAGCTAAGAGGGAAGCCCCCAAAATACTAGAGTGGGTTGCCATGCCCTCCTCCAGGAGATCTTCCACCCAGGGATAGAACCCATGTCTCTTATGTCTCCTGCATTGGCAGGCGGTCTCTTTACCACTTGTTTGGTAGGAAGCCTATAATTCAGGAGATCTGGGTTCAATCCCTGGGTTGGGAAGATCCCCTGGAGAAGGGAATGGCAATCCACTCGAGTGTTCTTGCCTGAAGAATTCCATAGACAAAGGAGCCTCGTGGGCTATATAGTCCATGGGGTTGCAAAGAGTCGAACATGCCTGAGTGACTATCGCTACACTACTACACTCTCATGCACACACGTTATTAACCTTTCATGTGGTTTTTCTCCTGTTAATCTGTCTCATGTCAATTTAGTTCCTAGACAAGCCAGAAGAACCTAGAAGGGCAGATGGAACTCTTTTCCTCTCTGACAGATCTAACCATATTTAAGGATAATAGATCCCTTCTTATGTCTGCCTTGCACTCTGAAATTCAGATATTCTGATCTAACTTGTTCTTACCTTGTTACATCACTAACTCATTTGGCTTATTGTCCACTAAATGTTCCTGGACCTTTTTTTTTTCTCTGCCTAGTACAGACTGACTCAGCCTCTTTGTACCGAGAGGCACTTTACTCTTTTGGTTCTGATCATGTCACGATTGTGTGCTACAGTAATTCCAAATTCTGGTGGGTGAGCCCAGCTGAGTTCTGACTGCTCCTTTAGGTCCTGAAACATCAGAGTCGCCTGAAGCCATCCTCAGGCTCTGTAGCCGTACCCAGCCTTCCTGGGGGCTGGCTATGGGCACAGTGAGTTCCTCTCCTGGCCAGGCTAGCTGGCAGCAGAGACTCGGAGTGCATACCTGCAGTGCAGTCTGGCTTCTGTGCCCAGGAAGACGAGATGGCTCAGTGTCCATCTGGACTCACCGATCACCTCCTGGGAGGACAAAACCTGAATTAGATTGTCATGGCTGAACAGAAAAGGGCATTTGTGTATTCTGAGGCTTGGCGATGAGAGAAGCGCTTGCCAGCATTTTGCTGAGCTACGTCTTCCCACTCCATGGCTAGCATTATTTTTAGCCTCATTTCTTCTGATTACTCAATTGTCTTCAACAACTTTGTGAGGAAAACTGATGTCTCTGTCAGACGGTCTTAGAGGAATTTCTTGCTGGAGCTGCGCTGATGTGAAAACATTCTGTGTTCCTGTTGTCCCTGGCTCTCTGTGACCTCTCGGGTTTGGAAGGGGGAGGTGTGACAGTAAAGGGATGAACCGGGGGACGACTGTTCTGGTGATAGCACGTCTTGATTTGGTGTTTGATTTGGTGGAGCGGAACTTTTCCAGATGTGCTGACGTGGGCCTTCTGCTCTAGAGTCACCTACTGGCCACGGGCATAGAGAATGGAGGTGGTCTTTACTCAGGAACACAGAAGTAAGTAAACTACTCACCTTTCCTTTGCTTTAACTCTCTTCTACTTTCGTGAAGCAGTTGAAGACACAGATGTGAGCAGAATTAAAAATTTGCCCCCCTCCGCTTCTATATCCCCCCATAAGTATAATGTATGTATGTTAGTCGCTTAGTCATGTCTGACTCTTTGTGACCCCATAGACTGTGGCCCGCCAGGCTCCTCTGTCCGTGGAATTCTCCAGGCAAGAATACTGGAGTGGGTTGCCATTCCTTTCTCCAGAATCTTTCTGACCCAGGGATTGAACCCTAGTCTCCTGCACTGCAGGCAGATTCTTTACCATCTGAGCCACCAGGGAAGCCCAAAAGTATGATGGTGAGGCAGAAATTGTTATGTGCTCGAATGCTGAGACAGGGTTGAAAGAGCCCCACTGGAACACATGATTCAAATAGGGGCCAAACCATGGAGAACGCCAAGGCCAGAGAGGGCTGGTCTACCTCGCGGTTGTCAGTGAGGAGAGGGGCTGAGGCAAGGTTACTGGAACCCTTTGGGGAACTGATGCAGAATGGATTCAAATAAGGAAACAGAAGCCAGAGGAGGAAGAGAAAAACGACCACATTCAGCAGCATCCTGGGTCCTCAGCTCCTTCTGCTTGGAAAGGAGGGAGGGTGCGGAACAGACAAAGTGTGTCCTGAAATTTCCTCGAGGACTACAGATTTATGAGTCTCATCACTTTATCCAGAAGACTGAGGTCCACACTGGGCTTAGTTTGAATGGCGGACATTACAAATGCAGCAGAAATTAACACAACATTATAAATAAACTCTACTTTCCCCCCCAAAAAAAAAATGCTGTTAGGAGTACAACCGGTAGCACTGACTTCCCCAGGCCTCTGCACTCTGAGTGTGTATGTCAGTAACAGTTCAAATCACATCTGGTTTTGAAAGTGGAATGAATTGGGAGAATGGCATTGACATATATACACTGCCAGGTGTGAAATAGATGGCCAGTGGGAACGTGCTCTCTAGCCCAGGGAGCTCAGCTCAGTGCTTCCTGATGACCTCTAGGGGTGGGGTGGAGGGAGGTCCAAGAGGGAGAGGATATTTGCTTACGTTATAGCTGACTCATGATGCCGTACAGCAGAAACCAACACAGCATTGTAAAGCAATTATTCTCCAGTGAAGAAAGAGCATCTGCTCTTGCTTCCTTCCGCTCTTGTAAGACCGCAGTCCCCACAAAGCCGTTATCTGCTGGGGTGGCTTGGGAAGCCCCCAGGAGGGCACATCACAGGTTCACAGCTGGTTCTGATACCAGATTTGCTGCCATTTTCCAAAGTTTCCTGGACTTCCCCCTTGGCGCTGCTGCCGTTTCCTCTTGTTTTATGTGCACGGCAATGGAGTTCTGTGGCATCTGCCTTGCACGTCGGCCTCTTTCCGACCCTGCTGCCTCCTCCCTTGGGGACCACAGTCTCCCTGTAGATATGACGCTTTCCCACTGAGCACCTCCTCAAGTTCACTGGGGCCTTCCTCATGCCAAGGCGTCAGCATGGGCTGTGGAGAAGTGTCTGGTGAGAGCTCTCGTCCCCCGTTGTGTTATAAGCTATTACTAAGGCCGCAGGCACGCTCGTGACATAATTTCTTCTAAGGTTTTAATGAAACAGCTTTTCAGTGTTTACTTACATCTCCTACTTTCTCATTCCCCGAGGACCTGCAGTCAGGCTGGGGGAACTTAAGCAATAACCATTACGATGGCTTCCAAGCTGCTCCTCCCACCCTGTGACTACAGCCTTGTGAGTGGATAGCATTTATTTGGTTGCTTCTTAAGGAAAATTTTCCCTCAGGCTGCTCCTTCGTTTCTCGTGAAAATAGACTTTTTTTAAACATATAATAAAATTCATTTATTCTAAGAACACAATTAAATGACTTTAGTAAATGTGTACAGTTACAATCTATTACTACATTTCAGTCTTTATATTTTCATCAGCCTCCAAATGTTTTCTTGATCCAGTTTTCTTTTCTTAAAAAAATTTTATTGGAGTATAGTTGATTTACAATGCTGTGTTTGTTTCTGCTACACAGCAAAGTGAATCAGTTACACATATCCATATATCCACTCTTTTTTAGATCGTTTTCCCATATAGGTCATTACAGAGTAGTGAATAGGGGTCTCTGTGCTATACAGGAGATCCTTAGACACCAAGGAGATCAAACCAGTCCATCCTAAAGGAAATCAACTCTGAATATTCATTGGAAGGACTGATGCTGAAGCTGAAGCTCCAATACTTTGGCCACCTGGTGTGAAGAGCCGACCCACTGGATTAGACCCGGATGCTGGGAAAGATTGAGGGCAGGAGGAGAAGGGGGCAACAGAGGAGGTGAGATGGTTGGATGGCATCAGTGACTCAATGGACATGAGTTTGAGCAAACTCCGGGAGATGATGAGTGACAGAGAAGGCTGGCATGCTGCAGTCCATTGGGTCTCAAAGAGTTGGAGATGACTTAGGACCAAACAACAACAACAAAACTTTATATATAGTAGTGTGTGGGGGTCAATTCCAGTTTCTCAGTTTATCCCTCCTCTCCCCCCAACCCCCGCCCCAGCCCCAGCTTTCCCCCCTGGTAACCCGTAGGTTTGTTTTCTACATCTGTGACTCTATTTCTGTTTTGTAAATAAGTTCATTTGTAAATAAGTTCATCTTTCTTAGATTCCACATATAATATATGTTCTTCTTTCTGTGTCTGACCTCTTCACTCAGTATGACAATCTCTGAGTCCATCCATGTTGCTACAAATGGCATTATTTCAAAACCGAAGGGGATTTTTTTCAGAAGTCTCTTTTCATTCAGTCATAAAAGAATGAAAATAGTTGTCCTCAGAGCCCGCCCTCCAGTTTCCAAGACCTGCCTGAACATTGAAAACACATAAGATGGCTGAGGCTGAGTCAGGACCTTCATGGGTTCCAGGCCAGCTGCTGCCCTTTAAGGCGTGAGAGAGACTCTGCCCTCACTTATGGTTGGCAGCTGAGGCTGACTGGAAAGAGCATGGTATATGGAGTTAGACTTTGTGCCCTCATCCCACCTCTGACACCTACCCACTTCATAGCCTTGGGGCAAGTCCTTTAGTATCCCTGAGCTTCAATTTCCTTATCTCCATATTTGAGTTAAACTTTCCTACCCACAAGTCTGTTGAGAAAATGTAAAAGTTCATAATGACTGGTATTCTTAGGGTGAAGTCAGAGAATTGTAAGAAAATGATAACCTGTAGCTCAAGTGATAAAGAATGTGCCCTGCAATACAGGAGACTTGGATTCAGTCCCTGGGTTGGGAAGATCCCCTGGAGAAGAGAATGGCAACCCACTCCAGTATTCTTGCCTGGAGAATCCCATGGACAGAGGAGCCTAGCAGGCTGCAGTCCATGGGGTTGCAAAAAGTCAGACATGACTGAAGCAACTAAGACTTTCACTTTCAATCCTAACTCTGCTCAGTGCTCTGTGATGACCTAAATGGGAAGGAAATCCAAAAGAGGGAATGTGTATATATATATATACATGTACAGCTGATTCACTTTGCTGTACCGCAGAAACTAACACAGCACTGCAGAGCAACTAGAGGCCAATGAAAATTAATTTAAAAAACAAGAAAACACCCTCCTGAGGATGGACCGAGCCTGTCTATGGTATACTCTACACTCCTGTGGTTCTTTTTGCTGTTAAAATTCTGTGACTCTTTCACAAGAGGTGGAATGTTAAGACTGTTGTCAGGAACATATTCCAGTGAAGCCCCTTCATTGTCTCCGCACTGTTGTTCTTTTCTGTAGTTATTATACAGTCACCGTGCTGAGATTAGTAAGGACCATGTAGGGGGCTCCCTGAGCACCTTCTTCTTTGCCTGAGGTGGGGCCAGGGCTGTGACACCCCTGTCCTCCAGGTCTCGCTGTGGGGTGGAGCTCTGGCCTCCTCTCTGGCCCTAAGGGCAGCCCCGGCCTTGCTTGACCTTTCATTCCTGGCCCCGCTCTCTGGGTCCTTATTGCAGCCTCAGTCTTGCACAAACCAAACTGCCCACCTTGGGCCCTCTTTCAGCACTGGCTTAGGTCCTAACAAAGGTGCTTATTTCACTTCCACATCTTCAACAACAGGGGCGTGTGTCTTCTCTGGACCTACGGTTCCTACTAAAATTTTACAAAATCGCTGCCAACAGGTACTGCCCACTGCCCACTTCCCACTGCCCTGCCACTATTGCCCCTGCCAAAAAACAGAATACAAAAAAGGAATCAGTCAGTCAGTTCAGTCGCTCAGTCGTGTCCGACTCTTTGCGACCTCATGAATCACAGCACACCAGGCCTCCCTGTCCATCACCAACTCCTGGAGTTCACTCAGACTCATGTCCATCGAGTCAGTGATGCCATCCAGCCATCTCATCCTCGGTCATCCCCTTCTCCTCCTGCCCCCAATCCCTCCCAGCATCAGAATCTTTTCCAATGAGTCAACTCTTCGCATGAGGTGGCCAAAGTACTGGAGTTTCAGCTTTAGCATCATTCCTTACAAAGAAATCCCAGGGCTGATCTCCTTTAGAATGGACTGGTTGGATCTCCTTGCAGTCCAAGGGACTCTCAAGAGTCTTCTCCAACACCACACTTCAAAAGCGTCAATTCTTTGGTGCTCAGCCTTCTTCACAGTCCAACTCTCACATCCATACATGACCACAGGAAAAACCGTAGCCTTGACTAGATGGACCTTAGTCGGCAAAGTAATGTCTCTGCTTTTGAATATGCTATCTAAGTTGGTCATAACTTTTCTTCAAAGGAGTAAGCGTCTTTTAGAGAAGAGAAATGATTTTCCACAGAGTATTCATGTGAGATGGCTGTTATAAAATGCAGTGACCCCTAAAGTTATGGAAAACTTGAAAAGAGACCTCTGGGAGCTGCTGATGCTGGCTTTAACTGTCCATAACAATTTTCACCTCTTGAAAAGGAAAATAAAAACATTTTCATCTGGGTCAGGTGGATGCATGATTAGGGAATAGTGTAATAAAAAGAAGGGATATGTGTATACATATAGCTGAGTGATTTTGCTGTATAGCAGAAAGTAACATAGCATTGTAAAGCAACTATATACTCCAATAAAATTTTTTAAAAATGTTTTCTTCCTTTATAAATGAAATCTATGTATTCAAGGATTTGACTCTTCCCAGGTGGTGCTAGTTGTAAAGAACCCGCTGCCAATGCAGGAGACCTGGGTTTGAGACTTGGGTTCAATTCCTGGGTCGGGAAGATCCCCTGGAGGAAGACATGGCAACCCATTCCAGTATTCTTGCCTGGAGAATCCCATGGACAGAGGAGCCTGGCGGGCTACAGTCCATGGGGTCACAAAGAGTCGGACACGACTAAAGCAACTTAGCAGAGCACATATATTCAAGGAAAGCAGAGATAATGAGCTCAAAGAGAGATGATTCAGATCAGAAGGGCTTGGGGATGAGTGGGATCGGGGAAGCCTGAGGAGCCAAGTGTTCAGCTGAGGAGGTCGCTCCCTGCAGTAATATTACACAAGGGACCGAAGGCCCTACAGGCTGAAGCTTAGAGAGGTTTACTGCAGAGGTACTATGTGTGTGATGGACAGACTGGTGGAGGCCGGGAGAGCGCAGGGCAGATTCATACCTAGACCAGGTAGTGCTTGCTCACCCAGTTTCGTAGGAATTCAGAAGTTTGAAAGCTGGGTGGACAGCTCATAGGAGGAGTGGTCCCCCGCTGATATATCAAGTATCAGGCGGTGTGTCAGAGCCTGTAGAGCGAGGGTGATGAGGGTGTGTTTCTGCTTTAAACTTATGCCAGACTAGCTGAGTAGAATTTGCTTCTGATTTGCCTCACCTCTGGTTATGGGACCCCTCCACATGTCAATAAAAGCCAGTTGTGTGAAATCACCACATGGCCTCAGAAGCTCTGTGGTCTGAAGATGGATGGAGCACTGCAGACAAGCCAAAGATTGTCCTCCCACTCCCAGCCTCCTGGCCAGCAGCGTGATCCCATCCCCATCTTCTGGGTGATGGTACTAGCAAGTTACCACCATTCGATACCAGTGGTAACGTGGAACGTTGAAGGAAACCTTATTTCAACAGATTGAAAAAACAATGGCAGCTATCGTTTACTGAGCCCTGACTTCTTGTACTCATCCTTGTCCCCGATCATTTCATCTTTCCAGCAGTTCTTCCACAAGGAAAGGGACCACTATCATCACCTTTGCAGTTGAGGGAACTCAGTCTAATAGTGGTCAGGCAATATTCAGAGCCACTAACAAGCTGACCTTGGACTGGCCCTCAGGTCTAACAGCAGGATGTTTACCACCAAAATAGTCTTCTTCATTCTACGGTGTCTTGAGGTTTGAGAAGGCCTGGCCCAGGGGATACCCTGAGAAGCAGAGCACCCTCAGCTCTAGCCCCTTTTGTCCTCCTCCAGCTCCTTTCAGCCTCAGCCAGCTTCTAAAACCTGTTGCCGGAATATGATGGCACACCCACTCAGTTTAATAGTAACATTCTTTTGCAGTTAGTGCCACTTAAGATCTCAGCTGGTGACAGGGAACCATTATTGCACCATTGTCACAGTTTATCATTGTGCTGCCCTGGCACGCATCCTGTCGAGGCAGTTGTTGAATATAAGAGTTTATAACCTCCGGCATGCAAAGCTATGGATAAAACACTATTTGACTGTTTTAAAAACATTCTCTCTTGCTTAATGAGGTTTTTAAGGGTATACAG
Organism: Ovis aries; assembly: GCF_016772045.2. NCBI lineage: Eukaryota > Metazoa > Chordata > Mammalia > Artiodactyla > Bovidae > Ovis > Ovis aries. The sequence continues at coordinate 201,702,685 of NC_056056.1, forward strand.
GGGGAAAAAAATTAAGACTCTTTAAGAAGCCTTTGGCAAGAAGCTCCAGAGGTTTAGCTGGGGCTGACTTGAAATGTGGAGAGGAGCCATTGATCATTTGGTTAGCAAATGAAGTGAGTTGGACACTTGCAGGAGTTTTATTGCTCTCTCACCAGTGTCTTCCACTTGCTTAGGAGGTTGCAAGTGCAGAAGGCCTGATGCTAAGGGCCAAGGATGGCCTTCCTTGGAGAAAAAGGAAAAAAGAGTTCTCCTGGCTGCAGAGAGAGTTCCAACGGAGTCCTCAGAGTTCAAAGGGAGATGCCTTGGGTGAAGCTATTAATACCTTCTCTCAGATAAACAACCTCTGTGTCTGGGAGTGGCATTTAACTTCCAGGGGGAGCATCAAGGCAGAGAAATGACAGGCTCCTGAAAGAAGAGAAACCAAAGTTTATATAAGAGGCACATGTAACAGTGTCCCCAGTGGACACCAGGTGATTTCCGTATCTAAGTAACTGGGGTACTTTCTGGAAATCACTCAAGTTTTCCATCTTTTGATGACCTTGTATTTAAAATGAAGGTCTTGAGGTAGATGACCTCCAAGGCTCCATTGAGTGCAAAACTTCTATGGTTCTAGAAAATTCTAGAGTTGAGTATATTGATAAGATGATTGTACTTAGATTTTTTTAAAACTTTCTGTAATTAGTATGTGTCTGTTAGTCGCTCAGTCATGTCTGACTCTTTGCAACCCCATGAACTATAGCCATTGGATCCTCTGTCCATGGGGATTTTCCAGGCAAGAATACTGGAGTGGGTAGCCATTCCCTTGCCAAGAGTTGAGTCTATGGATAAGATCATTATAGCTAGATTTTTAAAACTGTACCTTTCTATAGTTAGTATATAAAATCAGTTAAATTGGTTAAAATCAGTATTATGAGAGAAATGTGGTTATTTTATGAGTGATAGTTGCTGGAAAAGTTAGACCTGCACTCAGCATTCTGTTGAAAGGCTATAGTGGCCTCCCCTACGTTCCAGGGGTCTAGTTCTGTCCCTGAACTCGGCATCTTTTCTTAGGATGCAGGTGGAAAGCTTCATCACATACTGCCTCCCTTCCTTTGATGTTCCCTGGCTTTAGGAGGAATCTTTCCATGTCTCTCACCAGAGTCTCTCTCCAGCTACCACAGTGATGGAACCTGATATGTTTTTCACTTTCTCCACCATAATTTGCACTGAGATGTCAGGATACTGATACCAAGGGGACTTTAAGATTCAAGGGGCCTCCATGGGGTGAGGCTCAGAGAGGCCAGAAGCTCTTAGGAAGATTCTTCCCAGTGTTGTTGTTGTTTAATCACCAAGTTGTGTCCAACTCTTTGTGACCCCACAGACTGTAGCACACCAAGCTTCCCTGTCCTTCAGTGTCTCCCAGAGTTTGCTCAGATTCACACCCATTGAGTTGGTGATGCTATCTAACCATCTCATCCTCTGCTGCTCTCTTCTCCTTTTGCCTTCAATCACTCCCAGCATCAGGATCTTTTAAGATGAGTTGGTGTTTGCAGGCTGGCCTGAGTTTGCAGTCACCATCTATTACACTGGGTCAGTGGGAGGATGCTTTGGAGTTTCTAAGGGAAACTTTCTGGAGTAAACTTTTGGAATGTGGTGCATTTGTATATTGGGGAATGACCAGTCAGTCTTGTTAGAGAGATAAAGAGAGCGAGATCTGACAAAGACATTGTCATATTGAATGAAGTAAGTCAAACAGAAAAAGATAGATACTGTGTGATATCACTTGCATGTGGAATTAAAATAAAAAGATACAAGCGAACTCATTTACTAAAGAGAAACAGGCTCACAGATATAGAAAACAAACTTATGGTTATCAAAGGAGAAAGGAGGAAGAAGGGATAAGTTGGGAGTTTGGAATTAACAGATACACACTACTACATATGAAATAGATAAATGAGGACCTAGTGTACAACCCGGGAAACTACAATATATTCAGTATCTTGTAATAACCTTTAATGGAAAAGATCTGAAAAAGAATACTTATATACGTCTATGTATTTATATATGTGTAACTGAATCCCTGTGCTATACACCTGACACTAACGCAACATTGTAAATCAACTATATTTCAATTTAAAAATAAGGTGAGCTCTTTTTCTTAGCAAGGTAGATTACATGTTTATGCTGATTGTTCGCCTTCCCTTTTCTCTACCATATCTGGAGTGAATAAAAGGAGATTGGACACCTTATTTACAAAAGATTGCTCCCACTGACCTAAACTGTCTCCCAACATGTTAAAGAGTCTGTTACTGGAGTTAATCTTAGTTATGCACCTTAGGAGAACAACAGGTTATATGAAATCCTTAGATAATTCACAAACATTATGAAAGGTCATAATTCTTGCTCTTTCCCTCCATGAGGTCTTCTTCTAGCTGAACTGGCTATTGTTTGTATGTCATTTCACTGGGACTGCCCACCTTTTGGCAGAGGTGCTCATAAGCCTGCAGAGTGGGAGGAGCTGGGGGAGAATCAATGGTTCTGTTAAGTCAGACTTTGAGGAAAGAATGACTGAACGAATGCACATCAGCCTGAGAATCTGGAAATTTCTCTTCTAAGGGCATTCCCAGCAGCAAAGACCCATCTTATCTGCTATTACCTCCCTCTCTCCTGAACTGAATAGAATAGCATTCACCTTTTCTTATGATACGTGTGAGATAAGCAATGAATAACCGAAGACATCTGGAATTCAACTGAAGTTCCCCTTTAATACAGGTGTGTACCTGCATACTAAGTTGCTTCAGTCATGTCCAACTCTTTATGACCCTATGGGCTGTCGCCCACCAGGATCCTCTGTCCATGGGATTCTCCAGGCAAGAATACTGGAGGGGGTTGCCGTGCCCTCCTCCAGGGGATCTTCCTGACCCAGGGGTTGAACCCAGACCTCTTATGTCTCCTGCATTGGCAGGTGGGTTCTTTACCACTAGCGCCACCAACGTAAGGGCTTCTCATAAACTTGAGAAAGTTTTCCAAATAATACTGAGTGGATACCTTTCCCAGCCTAGGTGAAGCCTGACCTTCTGTTTCATCCAGTCACTTGTTACGCCTATTTTATAGGTCTTAAGGAAAAAAACAAAAACAAAAACAACCCTCTTACATGAGCCGGAATTGGGCGATGCAGAGGATGGACATAAAACCACAGGAAGAGCTGTCGATCAAAGGTTCCTTGGAGGAGGTGGATCAGTGTAACATTTTCTGTTCTCCTTTGAAGCCTGCATTTGTTGTCTGTCTTTTGTGGAGAGTCTCAAACTGGGAGGACTAAGCGCTCTTGAATAGACCCGTTCTCCCGAGCCCTCGGCAGCCCCTGCCACTCGTGGTGGCAGCTCGCACCCGCTGGGCAGCTGCATGGACAAAGAAAGGAATGGGCACCAGGCACAGCGGCCAAACAAGCTGTGTCAGTTTCTCTTCCTTCCCATTTGAGTTAGTAAAAGAGCTATTTCTAAACTTACATGGTTCACCTGAGCTTGTAGTCAGCGCTTTTTTCTTTTATTCAGCCCTGATTCTTGCAGTCAAAATGTGCCATATTCTTGGTTAGCATTCTGCTATAGTCTTGGTTCATACTGCTCTCTTTGGCTTTAGCCTCTCGAGACTAATAACGACCGGCCAACTGCGGGCCTGCTTTCTTAAGAGTGCAAGTGTATGCCTCAGGACCAGAGACAACTCTGGCTGACATTCTCTGTAATTAAAAGGGAGCACAGTTCTTGAAAAGCAAGTCTTGATATATTCAGCTTTGGGGTGCTCTTTGGGAGATCAGTAACTAAAGCAGGGGGTTCTTCCCTGATGGCTCAGAAGTAAAGGATCTGCCTGCACGGCCGGAATTGTTGTTCAGTCGCTGAAGTTACGTCTTTGTGACCCCATGGACTGCAGCACACCAGGCTTCCCTGTCTATCACCATCTCCTGGAGTTTGCTCAAACTCATGTCCATTGAGTCAGTGATGCCATCCAACCATCTCATCCTCGGTCACCCTCTTCTCCTCCTGCCCTCAATCTTTCCCAGCAACAGGGTCTTTTCCAATGACTCGGCTCTTTGCATCAGGTGGCCTTAGTATTAGAGCTTCAGCTTCAGAGACTCAACTTCAATTCCTAGGTTGGGAAGATTCCCTGGAGGAGGATGTGGCAACCCACTCTAGTATGCTTGCCTGGAAAATTCCGTGAACAGAGGAGGCTGGTGGGCTGCAGTTCATGGGGTCGCAAGAGTCAGGCAGGACTGAGTGACTGAGCACAGCACACCTAAAGCAGGACAGAATGAGGTTAGCATGTTTAAGGCATCAGTGTGACCTGTGTGGCCCTACAGAACTAGACACAACTGGGAGTGTGGGAGATTTAGTTCATTTATGTATTGAGAGTGTTACTGGGTGGACTATTCTTCACATGTGAATCAGATGAAGCCAAAATTTAATTTGGTTTTAGATTCAGTTTCTTCTTCTAACTTTGCAATCTTGGCTGAAGTGCAAAGGATGAGTCCAGCAGCAGCAGAAAATAAAATCTACATGTTTAGTTCAGTTGAAGCATTCTAACTTAAAAAAAGAAAAAAAAATGGGCAAAGGCGAAAATGCACATGCTCTGCTGGGGATACCACACGGCAAATATATTTTCCCTGGTGGCACAAAATTAGCATAAGATTGGAGGATTTGGAGTCCTTAATTCATGATCTGGTTCTGCTGATGACTCTGAGGCCTTTGGGCAGGTCATTAAACTCCTTTGTGCTCTCATTTATTACAATAAATATGGGAAATTAAAATGAAACCATGAAGTAGCTTAGTGTTTTTACTCCTGGAGTCCTTGATCCACTTTTTAGCTCTGCCACTTGGTAGATATTTGACATTGGACTGATCAACCTCCTGAGTCTCATCTGCTTGTCTATAGCATATAGATAGCATTAAGAATAGCTGTGCCCTAGAATTGATGCGCTGGTTAAAAGAGAAGGCATTTGGAGTGCTTAACACAGGGCGAGTTCATAGTGTATGTTTATTAAATATTACTACTGGCACTGTTGTTATTATGATGTCACTTTTATTACATAAAGATACAGTGGGAGATTAGGATAGCGTCTGAGTGGGTGACTTGTGTGGGAGTTTGGTGTTTAGGAAATTGCAAGCCTATGAAGCAAGTTGGGCAGAAACATGAATGTGGAGACGGTGGGAATATGGAGAAACACAGGTGTCCTGGGACATGAGGCATTGTGGGGGTTGCAGTCTGAGGCCAGCCTGGGAAGAGGCGTTGGGACAAAAGTGCGAGAGACGTGACTGGCTGTGTTTTGTAGTTCATGCTTGGTTCTGTGCACGATGTGAAAGGCTTAAATGTTCTGATGACAGGCCTCACTTGTTCACACACATGTTTTGTGATGATAATTCTTACGTGTTAAGATGGGATTAGAGCAAAGATGGAGGCCTGAGGACCAGCTAGCGACTGATTTTACTAGAAAAACAGATAAAAGTGAGGACTTCCAGAAGTTAGAGGCAAGTAGATGGGAAAGAGAATGGGCATTTAGAGATAAGTTATTATTGAATGAATGATAGGGATTCCTTTTTATTTTTCTTTTGAATTAAATGATTAGAAGTGAAAATATTTCACAAGGATTTAAAGGCAAGGTCAATGATAAAAGCAACATTTAGTGAGCGATGTCAGTTTGCTACTGTTGGATAGAAGCCACTATCCAAAACTTGGTGGCTTGAAACCGCAACCATTTATTAATACTAGGAGTCAACTGGACAGGACTCCTAGGAACCTAGGAGTCAACTGGACAGGACTTCTGGTCTCAGCTGGACTCAGGCATGTATCTGTGGTGAGCTTTGTGTTGGGTTGAACATCTCGGCCGAGTTCCCTCATCTGTGAGTGTTGGCTGGCTTTAGGCTGGTCTAGGATGACCTCAGTTGGGACAGCTGGGCTCTTCACCATGTGATCTCTCATCCTCCATTATGCTAGCCTGGGCTTATTCTCAAATCATGGCAGGTCCCCAAGAGAGAAAGCAAAAGTATGCAGAGCCTCCTGAGGCCTAAAGTTGGAACTCTCACATTGACACCTTCTGCATCATATGCACTGAAATGAGTCATTAGGCAAGTTTATTTCAAGGGATGAAGAGCTTGACTATCCTTCTCAATGGGAGGAGCTTCAGAGTCATGTTGCAAGGGGTGGATCCAGGTAAGCCATTGATGAAAGCCATTAGTACGTTCATTCTGCCGCATAGGGACAGCTCAAATTGAGCTCTTGTAGTCACGTAACAAACATGTATTAAGCACTTACTATTTTCTAGTCACTACCGCAGGCATTTCCTGCCTTCAGGAAGCTTCCTATTGAGCAGGGAGACAGGGACCCCATAACTAGCTAGGCTGCAAAGGGATATGTTCTGTGTTAGTCATGCATTCATTCCTGTGCTCCTCTGATCTGCTCAAGTGCAGACTCTGAAGACACTGAACCCTGAGGCTCAGCATCTCCTAGTTCTTGAGTCGGTTTACGCCAAGTCCAGCCAACAGGTCCTAGAGCTTTGCTGCTGGGAGTGGGCTTCTTTGTTTATTCAGAATAAATTTATTTCCTGTCTTTTCTGAGATCATTTGCTTCGTCACAGAGAGACACAGTTTGTCCCATGGAAGAGCCCAAAGTCCTTCATCTTGCCAGGAGTTCACAGACCTCAGTCAAACTCCCTTTGTTCATATGCCCCAGATTTTTGTACCTAGATCATCATGTCTTCATTATTAATATCATGATGTTTTAGCCTTTGAAATACTTTCTCTGTTAACACCCACCCAACTCTGCCTAGTGCTTGGAACAAAGGGCTGCATTTCCCCCTACTACCTGTGGTTTTCTAAAAATCCATTCATGCTAGTATTTCTCTTGTCTCATATTTTGGACATCAGTAGAATGTCCATAGCTTATTACGTAGGGAAGCCTGTCGTTTATAAGCTGAATGTAGGTATTGTACATGGAATGACTATCTTACTCCCCTCTTTCTCCCTAGGGCATGAGTCCTTCTTCTTTTCTTTTCTTCTTTTTTTCAGTATCCTGCTCCTTTGATTATTGAGATGGGAGAAGGATGAACTGATGTAGAGGAGACCCAAATAAATTTTCAGTGAAATTATTGAGTAAAGTGAAACTTTTCCTTTTTTTTGTAGCATATTATAAACTTGTTAGATCTTTCTGTTATTTAATGTTGAAATTGAGAGTACAAATTGTAGGGTTTTTTTAATACTAAATAGTATTTAAAAGATCTCCCACTCAGTCTTTGAAAAATTTGATTTCTTTTGGGATTGATAGTAGACTTGTGTCAAATCATTGGTTCTCTCTAAATGTGAGAGAGCTCTGGGTGCTCATACAGTATATGCCTCTTTCTATGAAGAATGGAAAGATCTGTTTTTCCCATCTCCATAGACTAAAGGATGGACACCTTCCATATCACTACCTTCTGAGTTTTTAGTGTGCTGATGAGCTGCAGTCTTGACCTTTAGTGGAGAGTTACAGTGAAACCAGGAGTGTGATGCGGAGATAAAAATACATGGGTGACTCGGGTCTGGAACAAAGAACCTCCCAAGCTTGATTCACCAAAGTGAAAGCTAGCTCCAGAATGACGTGCAAAGTGAAACTATAAAGTAGGGAGAGATCTTTTCTCAAAGCTGCAAGAAATGAGCCTCATTATCTTACTTTCAGAAAGGGAGCCATATTGAATCATCAATTTTAAAACTGGAAGGGCTGAGAGATGAAATGGAATTCTTTCTGTATTTTATTGAAGCCTCCACTCCAAGACAAAAATGATATCTGACAATCTGACAAATTCACCCCTTGAGAAAAGGAAAAATATAATACTATTCTTAACCTCAATGGCAAAGATCATCTGGATATAGAAGGGGAACGTTTGCTGTCAAGCTGCTTAGAAATGTTGACAGTCCAAAAGCCTAGTCCCTGGATGCTACTGGGAGAGTGAGTGTGTGTGTGTGTGTGTGTGTGTGTGTGTGTGAGAGAGAGAGAGAGAGAGAGAGAGAGAGAGAGAGAGACAGCCCCCTCCCTTCCTTTCCCCTGTGTACAGAGAAATGAACACCATTCCTTTTCCTCTGTACCCTTTTTCCTTCCCTTGACAAGCCTGCTGACTGACCTCTGCTTTCTAATTATGGAAAAGTGAAGGCTATTTCATCAACTCAGATAAATTCTGATCATGTTCTACATTCAACCTCGCTAGCTCAAAGTCCAGCACATAACTCGGGTGACATAATTGATCTACAGATATGGAAGAGCTGAGGTTTGAGTCTAGTAATAACGTATGTCCCCAGGCAGTACTAGTGGTAAAGAGCCCACGGGCCAGTGGAGGTTAGTTGTAAGAGTCTCAGGTTTGATCCCTGGGTTGGAAAGATCCCCAGGAGAAGGGAACAGCAATCCACTCCGGCGTTCTTGGCTGAAGAATCCCATGGACAGAGAAACCTGGTGGGTTACAGTCCATAGGTTGCAAAGAGTCAGTAGTGACTTGGCAGCAGTACAGTACTCTGTAATACTGAAAGTGTTATTCACGCAGTCGTGTCTGACTCTTTGCGACTCCATTAACTGTAGCCCATTAGCCTCCTCTGTCCATGAAATTCTTTAGGCAAGAATACTGGAGTGGGTTACCATTTCCTTCTCCAGGGGGAAGGAATCTTCCTGACTCAGGGATCTAATGCAGGTCTCCTGTGTCTCCTGCATTGCAGGCAGATTCTTTACCTTGTGAGCTGCCCGGGAAGCCATATGTGTAATTACCTCACAGTTTAATGTTATAGAGTCAGACAGAGCTGACTCAGTTTGTCCACATTTCACTACATAAATACCATGCTAGCAGAGTCTTAGAAGGAACCCAAAATATCATTTGGTTCACCATCTCACTCAGCGCAGGAATCTCTGAGATGGAGGTGGTCCTGAGACCCTTTTTGTTGGAATGTCTCTGGTGGCAAGGAACTTACCTGAATGGTCAAGAGCATCTATTCGATTCAGGTTGTGCAACGTTTTCTTTATATTGAGGCAATATCTGCTGTGTTATAACTGCCATTTGGAAGATTATATTCTATCTGCTGGGGCTTCCCTCGTGACTCAGTGGTTAAGAATCCACCTGCCAATGCAGGAGGCTCATGTTTGATCCTTGGGTCAGGAAGCTCCCGTGGAGAAGGAAATGGCAACCCACTCCCGTATTCTTGACTGGGAAATCCCATGGACAGAGGAGCCTGGTGGGCTCCAGTCCATAGGGTTGCAAAAGAGTTGGACATGACTTAGCAACTAAATACAACAATAATATTTGGAAGGGTCAATCATGGTGAATGCTTTCCTCTGACTAAACAGTCGTGAAATACTGGCAAGAATTCAAGCATAGAGATGGAAGTTGCTTACATAAATTAGGAGACTGGTTTAAAAAATAATTTGATGGTGAATAAATAAAACTTCAGATAAATTAACCAGGTAAATAAAAAGTATATTTTCACTGTCTGTACTTGGGCTGTACTTGGCTGAATTCACTTTATGTTACATTCAATCCATTTCGGTCAGGATAGGCACCCTCTAATTAGCTGAACATGTAAAACTGTTCTAGGTCATTATTTCTCCAATCAAAAAAAAAAGGCAGAGGCTGGACAACAAGTTCCTAGTGAGAGAAGTTATTCATGCTTAAGGGAAACTGTAGCCTGTAAGTTCTCTAATTTTATATAATTTGCACCATCATGTAATATGCCTAGAGGAAGCTGTATTCTCCAGAATATCTTTCAGAGAGATTAATTTGTATTTTTTAGAAGAAGCAACTTGAAAAATTTGCCTGGGGTAGAAACTGAGTTTGAGGGACTTCAGGGTCCAAGAAATGGTTCCGCTTGGTGTATGAAGAATTATATGAGGAAGGTATAAATATATATAAAGAGAGAGAGGAAGGTAGGAGAGAGCCAGATGTGAACCAGCATGGAAAGAGTGCTGGTCCATTCCAGCAGTATTGTGGCCCTTCCCTAGGTCTACCAAGATCTTATGTCAAATTACTGAGCTCACAAGATGGATGAAACAAGTGGGTTTTTCCCTCCTTTATATAGATTTCAATTAAGGCTGGACTTCAGATTTCAGTTGGTCTGGGTGGAACAGCAGTGGGCAAACAGGGCAGACATGGGAACTTGAGGGTACAGGAGGTGGTAGAAGTTCAGGAAAGATGGAGCATGCCAGTGTAAGAACTGATACTTGGGCCAACATCAATAAGACTGTCCCAGAGGAGGGAAGCATTCGCTGAGATGTTGGGCATAAGCACACCCTTTAAATATGTGCGTATTTTCTAAATATCAGTGTTCTTTGAGAGGGAGGAACAAAGGAGAAAGGCTTATGAATAACAAGGCTTTGGAGGAGAAATCATTCTAGGTGATGGTGATAAGTGTGTGCTTGCTAAGTTGCTTCAGTCATGTCTGACCCTTTGTAACCCAATGGGCTGTAGCTCACCAGACTCCTCTGTCCATAGGATTCTCCAGGCAAGAATACTGGAGTGGGTTGCTGTGCCTTCCTCCAGGGGATCTTCCGGACCTAGGGATTGAACCCTGTCTCTTATGTTTCCTGCATTGGCCACTGGGTTCTTTACCACTAGCGCCACCTGGGGAACCCCGCCAGTGATAGGAAGACACTAAATGATGTGAGGTCTTCTCTCCTTTGGGGACCTTTCATCCCAGTCGATGTGGATCTTGCAGCTGCTGTTGCTCTCATTCTGCAGTGGGCTGGCGGGTATTGCAGAGAAGCTCAGGGAAGTGAGGGTACAGACCTCCTGAACTTTCTCTTCTGCTGCCCCTCCTCTCCTGACTGACTTGCCTTTTCTGCGGTTTCCTGGCATAGGTGAGGCGGGCTGAATTTGGGGTGAAAAGATGAGGTTCAGAGGAGGCTGGAAACTCTTGCATGGTCAGGTTGTAGATGAGAGTTTGGTTAGGTGATCACTCTTGAGCAGAAGTGTCCTTAAGGAAGTTGGCGAGAGGAAGCCCTTGGCTCCCATTCACTCCTATTCTTGGCCTCCGTCTTAACTCCATTTTCTCTGTCTTGACCTTCTGTTCTTGGAACCAAGAGGGGCCATTGCAAAGACGACTTGGCGAAAGGATCCACGTCCAGAAGCTGTTCTTATTCAGGTCCTTCTTTTTTTGCTTCCAGGTCAGGACAGAGACAGGGCCACTAGGTTAATGGAATGGGGCTCAGGATTACCTTGGCTTTGGAACAGTGCCCCCTGGGGACTCCCATTAGCGTGTCCTTGCTCTCTCCTTCCAGCTTGCTCTCCCCGCCCTCTCCTCCACATCACTGTGCAGCTCCAGTCATCGAGATAAAGCTTATTTGTTCAAGTACAAACCTGGGGGATGAAAAGAAACAAACTATATGAAAATTTTCTTATTTTATTTATTTTTAAGTTGATTTTTTTAAAAATTAGAGTTGATTTACAATGTTGTTTTGGTTTCAGGTATACAGCCAAGTGAATCAGTTATACGTATCCATATATCCACTCTTTTTTAGATTCTTTTCCCGTATATGTCATGACAGAGTATTGAGCAGAGTTCCCTGTGCTGCACAGCAGGTTCTCATTAGTTACCTAGATCATGTATAATAGTGCGTGTATGTTAATCCCAACCCCCCAATTTATCCCTTCCCCTGTATGTAAATTTTAATTTGGGAGCTTATTTCTCATCTACTTCCTTTCTTTGCCTTCTTTTGGTAATCACATTGTGCTCACTGTCTCCTTTTCTCTTTATTTTATTCCCTATTCCTCTTTCTGTCTTAAAGTTTTCAACGTATTCTCTTGTCTCTATTCTAATCCATTCCTGCTCCATAACTCCCATAAATTTCCCTTAGTATTAATTTAGTTTATTTCTGTTCTTTCCTAATAATGCGACACAGAAGGACCAAGCACATGCACACTGTAGCGTAAAATCATATCAAGTTGTCCCCCTCTCAGTAATTTTCAAGCACATCACATCTTTGCTCTTTTTGAGTCCAGTCTCTGCAAAATTCCCATTTTTCCCGCCTTTAAAATGGTAATGCCATTTTATGTGAAGAAAAATACGCACATCTCATACACATGAAAAATGTTTGCATCACCATAATGAAAAATACAGAAGTGAAAAAAAATGATATATCTTTTTCATCTTTAAATTGGCAAAATTTTAAAGAATATATTAACTGTGGAGTATAGTGAGGTCAGTACTTTCCTACACTGCTTATAAGAGTGTGAAATGATACAACGTTTTTGGAAAACAGTGTGTAAAAAATACATTAGTGACTTAAAATTAGTATCCTTGACTTAGTCTTCCCAAGTTTTACTTCTAAAGAGACTCTTATGACTTCAGATATTCTCATAGAAGTACAAAGATATATATTCTTTTTAAAACAATTTAGTTTGTGGAAGTAGAGTTAACTTACAATGTTGTCTCAGTTTTCACTGTACAGAAAAAGGATTCAGTGATTCATACACATACACACACATATCCATTCCTTTTCATATTCTTTCCAATTATGGTTTATCACAGGATAGCGAGTGTAGTTCCATGTGCTCTACAGTAGGTCCTTGTTGCTTATCCACTTCATATGTAATAGTTTGTATCTGCTAACCCCAGACTCCCAATCTATCCCTCTCCCCACTCCCGCCTTAACAACCATAGTCTGTTTCTGTGTCTGTGAGTCTGTTTCTGTTTTGAAGATAAGTTCGTTTGTGTCCTATTTTAGATTCCACATGTACGTGCTATCCCGTGGCATTTGTCTTTCTCTTTCTGACTTATTTCACTTACTATAAGGATCTCGAGATCCATCCATTTTGCTGCAAATGCCATGGTTTCATTCTTTTTTATGACTGAGTAGTATTCCATTACACACACACACACACACACACACACACACACACACACACTCCATTTTGTTTATCTATTTATCTATTGATGAGCACAAAGATACTCTAGTACCATTCACTGAGCACTTGTTCTGTGTCTATCACCATACCAGGTGCTTGACAGGTGTCATCTCATCTACCCTATGAAGCAAGCACATTACTGACTGATATTACAAATGAGGAAACCATGCCAAGAGAGGCTGAATAACTTGCCTACATTAACGGCTTGTTGGTGACTGAGTCCCGTTCCCACCTACATGGTCTAACCACAGACCTCCTGCTCTTAACCTCCAAGCTGCAGCGCAATAAAACTGTTTACCTTTTGCTCAGCCCCATGAACGTTTAGGCAAGAAGCTCCTGTCTCGGTCCCCAGCCTCCAACCCAGTGTTTGGCATTCATTAGGCACTTGATGAATATCTGCTGAAGGAATAGTTTAATTGAACCTTTATTGTCCTCAGAACCAAATTCTCACCTATGCTTGAACTGCTCCCACCACTAGAATCAGCTTCTCACCCTCTTAGTACCTGGTTGTTATCACCACTGCCACCATCGTCGTACTTCTCCGCTGTGAAAATTTTCCCCATTCCTGATCGTGTATTATCCTTTTCTCTTCTAAACTCCGTAGCATTTGTTTTAATTCACTTTGTGATAATTGCGTTACAGTTTGCATTATTATCATTAGTGCTTTCCAGGCATCAGAACTGTAAATTCTTTTTTATCAGGGCTAATTTCCCACAGCTTATTGTATCCTCCTTAGTGCTTAGTATGGGATCATTCATGTACTGTATGCTCAGTTCAGTTCAGTTTAGTCGCTCAGTCGTGTCCGACTCTTTGCAACCCCATGAATTGCAGCGATACATGTTATGTCTTTAATAGTAAATAGACAAGGCCAGATTATTCATAAAATACATCCTCCAACTACAGCTCTTGATTCAAAAAGAACTTTAGGAAAGCACTGTAACATTATGGCACTGTTTTGGAAAATGATATTTACTCTAACTTTGTACATTAGACTTTGGCAAAGTTAGTAACCCAGTAAGCGTTAGCCCCTTCTCTGATGCCCTTGTACCCTAGGGAAGGCCTGTAAGATCAGATTAAATACCTGCTCTAGACTAAGAATTTCACTAGTCCAATTCTCTTGAGTCTTGTTTTCTCTCCCAGGGATGAACATTCTCCAATAAAGTTGGCTTGGAACCACACTGGTTTCAGAGTATCAGGCAAATGAGCTATAATTAGCCATCTGGATGTTCACCTTTCCCCTCATCACGCTTCTTGTTTTTCACATTTTGATAAAAATCTACTAGCAAAATTAACTAAATTGAACCCAAAGTGGTTCTATCTTTATCTAAAACGTGTAACTAGTTTTATGTCCATATTTGTACTAGTCATCAGCTTGGGTTGAAAGAAGGGTCATATATATTTTTTGAAATTTACTGTTAAAATTCCCTCATACCCATATTGTCAGGAAAAACAATTTTTCTCTCTGAAGGTCTCACTAGTAACCATGCCAGGTTATTCAAGAACACAAGGAATTTACTAGACCTCAGGAGAAGAGAGAACTGGACAGTCTGACAGTCTACGTAGTATATCCCATTTTGGTTTGGCCTTTTTTTTTTCCCCCTGATTTGTCTTGGGCTTGCAGTGCTTCAAGTTACATTAATTTGCTCATCCACTGTTCCCAAGACGGGGTCATTGTCCTGGGATGTCTGTATCTAAAGGACTTCCAGCTTCAGCCTTATGCCGTTTTGAAACTGGTCCTCCTCCGTCAACTTCTAGTCCCTTTCAAGTTGAGCAGGGTTCATGGTGCAGACTCCCCATTGCCTCATGGAGAGCTCCACCATCTTCTTTCCTGTCAGTGGTCTCAATCTGAGCTATATCCATCTACAGAAGAATGTCTCGTAATTCTGCAGGAGTTCGGTGATACCAATCTCTTTTCTCCCAGCTGAACCCTTGACCTGCATTACTTTCTCCATCTGTTCTCTAGAGATCCCAGTTTTCCATACCAAGAGGGATACTTTGGGATGCCCCAAAGCCTTCGTTTGCTTCTCCTCCAGGAAAGAAGCTGCTTGTTTGCCTTAGGGAACTTCTGGGAGGATGCAGACTTCTTTCCCGAGGTCCACCTTAGTGAAGAAGCAGTCAGTGGCTTCTTTCACTAAGCAGTGTTAAGTTCCACCTCACCATGACCCTGCCTCATGTGTATTTAACAGATACTTTGTTGTTCATTCTCTCAGTTATGTCCAACTCTTTGTGACCCCATGGGCTGCAGCACACCAGGCTCCTCTGTCCACCTTTATCTCCCAGGGTTTGCTTAAATTCATGGCCATTGAGTTTGGTGACACTATCTAATCATCTCATCCTCTGATGCCCCTTTCTCCTTTTGCCTTCAGTCTTTCCCAGCATCAGGGTGTTTTCCAGTGAATCTGCTCTTCGCATCAGGTGGCTAAAGTATTGGAACTTCAGCATCAGGACCAGTCCTTCCAATGAATATTCAGGGTTGATTTGCTTTAGGATTGACAGGTTTGATCTCCGTGCAGTCCAAGGGACTCTCAAGAGTCTCCTCCAGCAGGACAGTTCAGTTCAAAACCATCAGTTCTTCGATGCTCAGCCTTCTTTATAGACCAACTCTCACATCCATACATGACTACTGGTAAAACTATAGCTTTGATTATATAGACTTTGGCAAAATAATGTCTGTGCTTTTTAATATACTTAGTTTGTCAGAAACCGTGTCCTATGCATTGGCAGGCAGATTCTTATCCACGGCGTCACAAGGGAAGTCCAACAGATATGTACTCTCTCTATGTAGATCTTTCTGTATTGACTTCCTTCTTCCTATTTTGCACATGCGTGCACAATATTGTGCAGTTGTGCACAACTGAGAGCACGCTAGCTATTTCAGAGAATGTAGAAATTAAATTTGAGAAAAACAAAAAAAGTGGGCCTTTGAGTAGAGGGGAAAAAATGCCTCTTTCTTCGAGCTTTGCAGTTTCTACATGGATGGGAAAGAACTTACCAAGCCTGTATTATGAGTCACTAGGTGGGCACATGGTAACACCAGTCCCTTCTGCAGTTCTAACCATCATCTCCAACCCAACACCTCAGCAAACTGCAGTTGTTCAAGAGTTCCCACTCTGCTAGTGTTTCAGTGTGAGATTCACGACTGTAATCAGTGACCTCTCTGGACCCTCCCAGAGAATAGACCCTAGAGCACTTACTTCACCACTGAGGATGTGGGTAAGAATAAAGGTTCAGGCTTTGCTCGTTGAGAATACATTCATTAGAGAGCCGGGGCTGGTTTTGATAATGATTAAGAGCATTGAAAGGGGGCTTCCCTGGTGGCTCAGATGGTAAAGCGTCTGCCTGAAATGTGGGAGACCCGGGTTTGATTCCTGGGTCAGGAAGATCCCCTGGAGAAGGAAATGGCAACCCACCCCTGCACTCTTGCCTGGAAAATCCCATGGACGGAGGAGCCTGATAGGCTACAGTCCATGGGGTCGCAAAGAGTCAGACACGACTCAGTGACTTCACTTCAAGAGCATTGAAAAGTGTGATTATTTTTATAGACCTGTGAAGATATTTAAAAATTAGTTGATTTGCGAAAGAAAAACAAAAAAAGACTGTTACAGGGCTGCTATGTTGCCTGTGATAGAAATGGATCATGTCTTAAGGGATTCAGGTATTTAGAATTTCAATTTATTATTTCTGCCTTCTCTCTTCTTGCTGTTAGTTCAGGTATTTACTCCATGAGGGCATGATTTAAATACTGCTTTTTTTTCCCTCAGAATTATTTTGCATACTTTATGTGTGTGCTAGAGAGTTTTATAGTCTAGAACTTTGACCAGCAGACATGAGATGGTTATTTCATTGCATTCATGCTGGCTGGTGAGTCATGAAAGAGAACCAAGGGAATAAGGTGCATGCTGAACCATGGGCATGAATTGGAGTGAGAGTGGGGAGTGTTAGTCTTTTTTTTAATGTAAGTTTTATTTTTCTTTTATGTGGAAGAGGACTGAAGGTCTGAATTCAAAGCTTCTATGAAGGTTCCTTGGTCATCAGGCTTTTTACTGTTGTTCTTTTTTGTGTGTTTTGCTTGTTTGTTTTGGATCACGCAAGCATGTAGGATTTTAGTTCCCCCACCAGGGATTGAACTCGAGCCTCCTGTGGTGGAAGTGCCTAGTCTTAACCACTAGACCACCAGGGAAGTCCCTAGTCTTTCTTTATGCTCAGAGCAAACCAGCCTGCAGATGAGCCCAAAGCTAACGGTATCTTTCAGACTGGGGACAAAACTTGGGTTGGAGCAAGCCGAGAGGAAATCTGTGATTTTCACACAGGAAGAGAGGGACAGTTTTCTTTATGATAGTGAAGAGGAATTGTATCTGGTAAAATAAGGTAACCTGTTGGTAAAGAGCCGCCAAAGTGGCACCTGCCAGTCAGACCCAGTAGAACCTCTTCCACCTAAGATCCAGTGCTAGGAACAATGGCTGAAAAAGATGACTTTTATGAAACTATAAGATGAGTATCATCCATGGGCTGGCAAATGTTGTTGACTGGAGGAGCAAGAAAAAGGCAAGAGTATGTCTCTTGGTCTGGAAATCAGCAGCCATTCAGTTGAGCGAATGACTGAAGTCATGGAAGAGTCAGTAGGTCCCATGTCAAGACAAGAGAAGATGGAGTGTTCTCACACACTCAGAAAAGGACAAAGTGGGAGCCCAGCTCTTATGGGTTGTATTGGAGGTCCAGTCAAACTTGGAAGCTGTGTTTAGTCAATTATAACTGATGCTTGGGCTCCCCAAGTGGCACTAGTGGTAAAGAACTCCTGCCGATGCAGGAGACTTAAGAGATGTGGGTTCTATCCCTGGATCGGGAAGATCCCCTGAAGGAGGGCATGGCAACCAACTCTAGTATTCTTGCCTGGAGAATCCCATGGACAGAGGAGCCTGCGGGGCTACTGTCCATGGGGTTGCAAAGAGTTGGACACGACTGAACAACTTAGCACACAGGCACACAACTTATGCTTAGGCTAGAAGGACAATAAAAATGATGATGGATTTGTCAACGTAACCAATTTGTAACTATGTAAATACATGTGAAATAAACCTCTTCCTTGACTGTGTTGTTGGTCATAATATATGGTAAATAGATTCACACTTACCAAATCTGAGAATTTAATCTGTGCCAGGCATTGTAGTCGCCACTTTCATATGTGTTATCTCATTTGATCCTCTTTACAGTTCTATAAATGAAGAATTCACCCTGTTATTTTGTAGAGGAAAATAATGCTTGGAGAAGTTAAATTACAATCAAGATCACAAAGAAGTATGCAGATTTGAATCTGAATTCCAGATCTGGTTTTTTTTCTCCCCCGATAGCCCTCATATGCGTCTTCTCTTTTGTACTTACTGCTTTGCTATGTTGGTTTCTTCCTTTTAAAACCACATACGTTTTTAAAGGGGCTTCCCTGATAGTTCAGTTAGTAAAGAACCCACCTACAGTGCAGGAGAACTAAGTTCGATCCCTGGGTCAGGAAGATCCCCTGGAGAAAGAAATGGGAACCCACTCCAATATTCTTGCCTGGAAAATCCTATGAATAGAAGAGCCTGGCGGGCTATAGTCCATGGGGTCGAATGAGTTGGACATGACTTAGCGACTACACCACCACCACCACCACCAAGTTTATAAAGAGCAAAATCTAAATTTTAGATGTTCACTTAGGGGTCTTTATGAAGTGGTGGCTATGGGAAACCAGTTATCCAAGTCACAAAGAAGGTTGAGGCATCTGGGATTGAAACCAGCGAGTTAATGTTTGCAGAAATCTCGGAGATCAGGACCAGCTGTTCTTGTCAGACAGAATTCATCACAGAATATCTTTAGACCATTATTCTCAGGGATAAATAATATATATCTGTCTTTAAGTGTGGTCAAAATGGACCAGGTTTGCAGTTTGTACATCAGGGGTGTTGAGACGCTAATGTCAAGGGCTAAATTCATGTTTTTTGTAGTTTGTTGTTCAGTCATGTCCAACTCTTTTGTGATCCCATGGACTGCAGAGCACCAGGCTTCTCCATCCATGGGGTTCTCCAGGCAAGAATATTGGAGGGGTTTGCATTTCCTCCTCCAGGGGATCATCCCGACCTAGGAATCAAGCCCATGTCTCCTGCATCTCCTGCACTGCAGGCAGAGTCTTTACCACTGAGACACTGGTTTGTTTTAAACTTTAATCTGAATGCCAGCAAATAACTCTGGAAACTCCTCCATGTACCAAATTTCAGTGAATTCTATTAAATATTCTGGAAACTAGCCTTTTTGACAGCTACTGAGCTACCATTTCACAAAGGGTTATACCCTCTGAATGAGCCAAATTTGGTCAAAGTCAGTGCACATTAAGTTTATTGACTTGATCGTGGACAGATAGGCCACTGTGAAATGCCCCGTAATTCAGAAGAAACAGAACACTAACTTTCTCTCGTCCTAAATGTATAAGGATGTAGGAAATGACTTGATGTAAACAGAGTGAAGTGAAGTGAAGTCACTCAGTCATGTCCGACTCTTTGCCACCCCATGGACTGTAGCTTACCGGGCTCCTCCGTCCATGGGATTTTCCAGGCAAGAGTACTGGAGCGGGTTGCCATTTCCTCCTCCAGCGGATCTTCCCCTCCCAGGGACCTAACCCGGGTCTCGCACATTGTAGGCAGACGCTTTACCGTCTGAGCCACAAGGGAAGCCAGAGTACACACTAGCTTTCTGTGCCATGAGAAAAAGTCAAGGACTGGCATGAATTTGGCTTCATTCAGGGCATATGGATACAGGACTTAAGTTAGCAAGGCAAGATGAGAGAAATTTCATTTTTTTGTAATGGTGCAGAATGGGATGTATTGAAATTTCAGAAGCCGAGAGCCATGTTCAGATTAGCAGAAACCTTTTAAAAAATAGAAGTTCAGGTGACATACATAGCTTACTTTCTCAGCTGTTAGATGTTGGTCTGATACTGCAGGAGTAACCTTCCCCAGTGCCCGACAGAGGTTCGTGTAGGTCCCCGTGGCCTTAGAGCATGTGGAGGCACTGTCTTGTTGCTGAGTTATGTGCCTGTGCTTCTCATTTTTCATTTTGCGTGTACAACCTGTGCACAATAATCTGAGTTACCTGACATCATCGACTGGCTTGCTTTATTTCTTTGGGAGCCTGTTTGCAAGCAACTTATGGTTAACCCTTTCAGTGCCTGTGAAAGGTTGTGGTTTTGTGAACATCCAGCATATCAAAGAGGCATAACTGCTTCTGCCTCTGAAAGTCACTCACTGAGTGACTGGAAACCCTCTTCTAGTACATATTTAATACAAACTGAAAAATAAAGCAAAAAACAATTAGGTATCCAAGGCATTTTACTGTGACCACATCAGGAGGATCTTTGCCTTTATGGAAAGGAAATGAGAGGGGAATCTGGGGCATTATTCTCCTTATGGAAGAAAAGAAGGAGAGAAATTGAGAGACAATGCCCAGTGTTGCTCACCAAGTTCAGGCCAGCTGTCCTAAGGAGTTTTCTGTCTGGGGGGTGGTATGGGTGGGGATAGGAAAGGTAAGCAGTAAGACTGAGATGATTTGAGCTCATGCAAGGAAAATGGTCTCATATCCTAGGAGACTGGAGAAGAATTTAGCTTATCTCTCAAGCCTCAAATTTAAATTTTAAAGATAATGCAAGTGTAAAAGATACCAGATACACATTTCTGGTAAGTCTCTTATTTTATTGTGAAGGACCTTAGTAAAGAACAGTGGAATGCTGAGGCTTGGAATGGGCGCATTTTCAAGAATCTGTCTGAGAAACTTGAATTTCCAGATTTCCCTGTAGGCTGTAAACTGGCAGAAGTTTTCATACTTGCTAAAGAAGAATCCTTCTCTTGCTTTTCCTGATGAATTTAGAGGAGTACAAGCACGATCCACTTTAAAAGATGCATTTGGACTTCAGATTTAAAATGTGTGTTCTTTGAAAGATATTGCTATAGAATAAAAAGATGCACCCCGCCCCCCCCCCCCGCCAAAAAAAGAAGTTGAGAGAGATGAACTTATTCTTTGTCACCAAAGATTTGAATATTAAGAATTTAGTATAAGTAAGCAACTGATTCCATGGAGGTCCTTGGTAGGAGGTCTTTTGAAAACTCTGTCTGGATAACTTAGATAATCTTTGCATCTTTGTGGGACTCAGGAAGACAAATACAAGGAGATGTTTTCTTATGAGCCAAGACGTTTCTTTTTTACCTGAAGCATAACTTGCAAACTAAACTGATTATTTCTAGTAACTTTGCTAATAAGTGGTTATATATGTAGCCAACATAAGCCTCAACACACAAACAATGATGTCGTCTCTCACACCAGTTACACCTGAAAGCATCTCTGGTTCAGATGTGTCCTTTTTAAAAATTTTGGTTTATTTTTGCAAAAGGTGAGAAACTGTGTCACTGTGTGAATACTTGAGGATATGCCATTGCTACTATGTATTCGTTTAATTTAATGGAGCCAAGAACAAAAGCGGATCTTGAAATATACCCTTTGTTCGTCAGTAGGCAAATAAGATTAAAAAGAACTTTATGTTAATTTAAGAGACATGGTGGGAGCTTTGAAAATTGATAAGTGTTTGGGTAGTTGTCTGTGTATTTTTGAATGAATGGGACATAGAGACTAATAAATTGAACTAAAGAAAATTTGATGTCAGGCTACTTTTGCGAGTAGCTTGGATCTAATTTTGCCATCATAGGTCATCTTTATGCAAGGAATGCTAAGATAGTTGATTGATCTCTTGATTGATACACACAATTATCGAACTCTGTTGAAGGGTCAGAGGGAAAAGGCCAAAGTAGAGAAAAAATTCATGGAGAGAAAGGAAAGAACAGAAAGTATCATTCCCCTAGCTCTTCTGAAGGAACTCTGAAAAGAAATCTTAACAAAATCAATTTGCAATCATTTGAAGAGAGAGGGTTTTTTAACTGAGTAGCTTGACTTCATAAAGGACAAGTCCTGTCATACTAATCTAATCTTCTGAGATGAAAATGAAAGGCTGGGTAGATCAAGGAGAAAGATTTATATATAATTCATTTAGACTGTGGAATGCTTTGGGTATGATGCTGTACGGTACTTCTATCAGCCCTTACATCGCTGCCTGAGAGAGTGGACATTAGAGGCCCGTTGTCCACCTGAGGACAGATTGTCTAAAACTGAGCTCAAGGCCAGTGCTGCTTATATTTCTGTCCATAGTCTGGTATTTGGATTAAAATGCATAGGCATTTAATTTGCTCACGGCACAGAGCTGGTGAGAGAACTGGCAAAGAAAGAGATAAGTAAAAAGAAGCTTAAAAAATAGAGCTCTCCAGCCACACTGAATCTATGACAAATATTCTAAGCCTCATGTTATCATTTAGTTTAAAAAAGTCATCAATTCTTCTGTATATTTTGATCTTATTGTCCAGTTGGTTCACTCTGAGGATGAGGATAAAGACTTATACCTTATCTCTACTTGTTATAGCACGTGATGGGTATTTAATAAATATTTGATTGATTAGCAAACAACTAATAAGATCATAAAAAACCAGTTGTATGACATTCAATAAAAGAGGAAAGACAATGCCAAAGAATGTCCAAACTACCACACTTTGCATTCATCTCACACGTTACCAAAGTAATTGCTCAAAACTCGCCAAACTAGGCTTCAACAGTACGTGAATGGAGAACTTCCAGATGTTCAGGCTGCATTTAGAAGAGGCAGAGGAACCAGAGATCAAATTGCCAACATCCGTTGGATCATAGAAAAAGCAGGAGAATTCCAGAAAAACATCTAGTTCTGCTTCATTGACTATGCTAAAGCCTTTCACTGTGTGGTTCACAACAAACTGTGGGAAATTCTTAAAGAGATGGGAATACCAGAGCACCTTACCTGCCTCCTGAGAAATCTGTATGCAGCTCAGGAAGCAACAGTTAGAACCAGACATGGAACAACAGACTGGTTCCAAACTGGGAAAAGAGTATGTCAAGGCTGTATATTGTCATCTTGCTTATTTAACTTATATGCAGAGTACATCATGCAAAATCCTGGACTGAATGAAGCACAAGGTGGAATCAAGATTGCTGGGAGAAATATCAATAACCTCAGACATGCAGATGACACCATGCTTATGGCAGAAAGCAAAGAGGAACTAAGGAGCCTCTTGATGAAAGTGAAAGAGGAGAGTGAAAAAGCTGGCTTAAAACTCAGTATTCAAAAAATGAAGATCATGACATCCAGTTCCATCACTTCATAGCAAATAGATGAGGAAACAGTGGAAACAGTGAGAGACTTTATTTTCTTGGGCTCCAAAATCACTGTAGATGGTGACTACAGCCATGAAATTACTCTATTCAGTTCAGCTCAGTTCAGTCCTTCCATGCTTGCTCCTTGGAAGAAAGGCTGTGACCAACCTAGGCAGCATATTAAAAAGCAGAGACATTACTGTGTCATCAAAGTGTTGTCTAGTCAAAGCTATGGTTTTCCCAGTAGTCATGTACGGATGTGAGAGTTGGACCATAAAGAAAGCTGAGCACCAGCGAACTGATGCTTTTGAACCGTGGTGTTGGAGAAGACTCTTGAGAGTCCCTTGGACTATAAGGAGATCCAACCAGTCCATCCTAAAGGAAATCAGTCCTGAATATTCACTGGAAGGACTGATGTTGAAGCTGAAACCCCAGTACTTTGGCTAACCTGATGCAAAGAACTGACTCACTGGAAAAGACCCTGATGCTGGGAAAGATTGAAGGCAGGAAAAGAAGGGGATGACAGAGGATGAGATGGTTGGATGGTATCACCTACTTGATGGACATGAGTTTGAGCAAGCTCTGGGAGTTGGTGATGGACAAAGAACCCTGATATGCAGCAGTCCATGGGCTCTCAAAGATTTGGACACAACTGAGCGACTGAACTGAGCTGAACTGGATAGGGTGATAACGTGTACCAGGTCCATCATTAGTTGGTAGTATAACTATGCTAGTGATTGGATACATAAGCTTAAGGACTCATGAAAATAGTCTGTGTACTATGTGAGGCTGGGATTAGACCTTTAGTAGATGACTGTGATCATTCTGTGGTTCACAATTAAAACAGGAAGTGTAAATTGTTCAGATAGGAGCCACAAAGATGATTTACAGAAGCTTGAGGCTGTGTGGTGTGGTGGTTGAATAAGCACACTCTGTAGGCAGACCCAGCTAGAGTCTCAAACTAGCAGTGACCTTGGGTGTGTTACTTCTCAAAAGCTTACTTCCTCTGTTGCTGAAACTGAGAGAGTAATAGGGGTTACTGCATAGAGATATGAGAATTAATGAAGGTAATACATGTATAAAACACCTAATACACTTTAAACTCAATAAATATTGTAGTAAGAACCATAATTGCTGAGATATAAAGGGATCAGTTTAGTCTAAGGAAGAAAAGGTTGAGAGTAAGTATAATAATCTTTACACACAAAGCAAATCACAAACCATCTTCTAAGTTGACATTGCCTTAATTTAGTTTGATAAAATTTTTGAGGATCTTTCATCAAGGAAAGACTTTCCAGGTGGCACTGGTGGTAAAGAACCCACCTGTCAATGCAGGAGACATAAGAGACGTGGGTTTGATCCCTGGGTCGGGAAGATCCCCTGGAGAGGGAAATGGCAACCCACTCCAGTATTCTTGCCTGGAGAACCCCATGGACAGTGGAGCCTGGTGGGCTACAGTCCGTAGGGTCATAAAGAGTCAGACACAACTGAAGCAATTTAGCATGCACACACCAAAGAAAATATGAGAGCCAAAGGGTTGCATCTGTGGCATGATGGAATTGAGACAGAGCTAGGGAAGACTTTCTGAAAGTCAGGATTGCTGAACTCACTGGCCTGTGTAACTGAGGAAGAATGTGGAATTTTCTTTGAAGGCTTGGGAAATTGTCTAGTTCCTCCTCCCATTTTCCTGAACTGGTTTAATTGTATGTGAGCTGGAGAAGTGTCTTCTCAAGCCACTCAGGTTAGTGTGTCTTTTTTGAGATCCCAGGCTGGCATTTATTTAATCGAGCATTTAGGAAATGGCAACCCACTCCAGTATCCTTGCCTGGAAAATATGGACAGAGGAGCCTGGTGGGCTGCCGTCCATGGGTTGTACAGAGTCGGGCATGACTGAGCGACTAACACTTACACTTACGCTGTGCTTACCCAAGGTCAATGTATTGGCACCTTTCAAGCAGTACCAAATTAACATCAACATGTCGCCGTGGACCATCAGGATCCGCCATTTTGTTTTTGTCAACCTGGATCAGAATTCACAGCCAGCTGATAAAAGCCTGATAGGTGAATGGCTTTTCTGCCAAGTCTAAAGATAATGAGACCGTGTAAGAATCCTACTTGTCTGGGATGATTCATCTGTAGGCAGAGGCCCCACTGTGAAGAACCTAGATGAGAGATTAATAAGTGCCAGCATCTGATTGTAACCATGGCTCTGTACTACAGAGATGCTGATGAGGACAGGTGAAAGGCTAAGCTCTGAGTTTCTTTCTGTTTGAAACGCCAGTTGGCATTTTCTTTTAAAGAACTCTTTTTCTGCTCACATGCTTCCATGAAAGAAAATGTATTTAGGTGAAGTATATGAACTATAGAAAAGTAGGAGACCATTGAATGTGGTTTTAAAAACAAACAAATATATAAACTTCAAAAGAACAATGTATGTATCGCCCATTCCTTTACTCATCCGGTTCTTGTCTTTAGAAGCGATCTTGCCACCTTTGATACTGCCCTTGTTGTGATGGCCACTGCCAGTCTTTCAGAATCAGATTGAGATACTGACAGCATTTCAGCTACCCATGGCCCCAGAGAGGAGAATGAAATGCTGGGCTAAAGGTGTAGGCCAGTTGTGGGTGTATTAATTGCTTCAGTCATGTCTGACCCTTTGTGACCCCATGGACTGTGTAGCCCACCAGGCTCCTCTGTCCATGGGATTCTCCAGGCAAGAATACTGGAGTGGGTTGCCATTTCCTTCTCTAGGGGATCTTCCTAACCCAGGGATAGAACCCGGGTCTCCTGCTTTGCAGGCAGATTCTTTAATGTCTGAGGCGCCAGGGAAATCTTCTAGTAAGGTCTTCATCTGTGGGACTAACGCTGTGGGGAAAGAGAGACAGCAAAGGAAGAAGCCTCAGCCTGAGTTGCATTGCTCAAGACACCAGTGCCCAGGACATCAGTGGCAAGATGGCCAGGATATTGGCAGAGTTGGTACTGCTGCATTGGTGGGGGGAGGGGCAGGCTGGACCAGAGATGGTGACCCTAGACTGCTTTGGAAACTGGATCTGTAGCATGGTACATTCTCAGCCAAGTATTCCTTCTGTGTGTGGATAGAGAAATAGACAGGTGTTTTCTAGGAACATAGACAGGATCCTGTGGTTCTCCCTTTGTCCGATTGGGCACTAGATGTTAGTTCCAGCCAATGAAGCTTTGCACTCAGTGAGACTTCATATACCCACATGTCCCAGAGCTGGAGGGAAAGAAAATGAAGGGTAAGCAGTTAGGAATTCTGAACTCTTAAACTGCCATTTGTGCTATTAACCCATAGGCACAAAGGAGGCATAGCTAAAGTGAAAGTTGAAAAATTCCAGCAAAAGAGAGTGATTTTGCAGCATGAAGTGAACAAAGAAAATTTCAGAGAAACTTAGATGTAACCGATCCAGCACTGGACACCACTTTCACCATTTTGCAAGCCAGGCATTCTGGGGTCTAAACAAGTCTAAGGAGAGGCCAAGGGTGGGGAGATAGTGGACTTCACCTTGTACACTGCCTGCCGCAAGGGAGGAGCCAGCGAGCTCCAAAAAACCTATGTACGTGCATGCAAAGTCAATTCAGTCTTTGTGACTCCATGGACTGAAACTCTCCAGGCTCCTCTGTCCATGGCATTCTCCAGGCAAAAATACTGGAGTGGGTTGCCGTGCCCTCCTAGAGGGCATCTTCCTAACCCAGGGTGCAAACCCATGTCTCTTATGCCTCCTGCATTGTCAGGTGGGTTCTTTACCACTAGCACCACCAGCCCTCCAGAAAAACATATTTCGAATCAAATAACGCACACTTGGTGTGATTCAGGATGGTGTGGGAATGCAGGGGTTTGATACAATAGTGGACAAAGCAACATAAACTTCTTATTGTTAAGAGCAGGAAAGGGTGTCCAGTCTCTGTTGGCACCTGGATATAGGGAGCAGGGAGTGTCCAGCATCAAGGGTATTGGCAGGGACTGTGCAGAAAGTGGGAAGGTCTAAGTAGGGCTGTTCATCTGGTAGAAAGTGAAAGTCGCTCAGTTGTGTCCAACTCTTTGCAAACCCGTGAACTATACAGTCCATGGACTTCTCCAGGCCAGAATACTGGAGTGGGTAGTCTTTCCCTTCTCCAGGGGATCTTCCCAACCCAGGGATTGAACCCAGGTCTCCTAAATTGCAGGCGGATTCTTTACCAGCTGAGCTACCAGGGAAGCCCAGTCTTATCTGGTAGAGACAGGAATAAAAGTCACGCAGAAGTTTGGGTGGGCACTTAGTAAGTCTGAAGGGGGGAAGCCTTCATCTTCTGCACCCAGCCAGGCTCACATCATGTGCTCTAAATTCTGGAGTTGGAGCAGCCCAGTCAGCTCTAGAAGATGTTCTGGTTGAGGATGGGACACAACCAGTCCTGCTTTAAAGGGTGGAAGGCACAACTGGTGGCCAAAATTCTAAGTCCACAGTCAAGTCAGGCAGAGCCAGGCAGGTGATGACAAGCGGTTGAAGATGTATATGTATATTTAATTTGCTTGTATGCAATTTTCTTTTCATTTCTGGAGCCCTTCAAAATGTGTTGCCTATTTTAGACAGAGGACCAAATTAGTTTGGAAAAGTGAAAGTTTCAAAGCCATGTTAATTGTGAACAGCCATCCTTGGCTTTCTGTGAGGAAGTAGTGATCAGTTTCTCAGTGCAGGGACCTGGGGAAACAGATCACTGATATTTGTTGGGAAAAACTTTTTCAGGAAACTTCTTTCTGCCCCTGGAGGCAATGGCTTGTTCAGTCAGTTCAGTCGCTCAGTCGTGTCCAACTCTTTGCGACCCCATGGACTGCAGCACACCAGGCTTCCCTGTCCATCACCGTCCCCCAGAGCTTGCTCACATTCATTTCCATTGAGTCAGTGATGCCATCCGATCATCTCATCCTCTGTCATCCCCTTCTCCTCCTACCTTCAGTCTTTCCCAGCGTCAAGGTTTTTTCCAGTTAGTTCTTCATGTCAGCTGGCCAAAATATTGGAGCTTCAGCTTCAGCATCAGTCCTTCCCATGAATATTCAGGACTGATTTCTTTGAAGATTGGCTGGTTTGATCTCCTTGCAGTCCAAGGGACTCTGAAGAGTCTGCTCCAACACCACAATTCAAAACCATCAATTCTTTGGCACTCAGCTTTCTTTATGGTCCGACTCTCACATCCATAC
This sequence comes from Ovis aries, assembly GCF_016772045.2. NCBI lineage: Eukaryota > Metazoa > Chordata > Mammalia > Artiodactyla > Bovidae > Ovis > Ovis aries. Next base: position 201,731,004 of record NC_056056.1, read on the forward strand.
ATAACTACTGGGAAAACCATAGCTTTGACTATATGGACCTTTGTAGGCAAAGTAATGTCTCTGCTTTTTAATATGCTGTCTAGGTTGGTATAGCCTTTCTTCCAAGGAGTAAGCGTCCTTTAATTCCATGGCTGCAGTCACCATCTGCAGTGATTTTGGAGCCCAGAAAAATAAAGTCTCTCACTGTTTCTGTTGTTTTCTCATCTATTTGCCATAAGGTGACAGGACTGGATGCTTTCTGAATGTTGAGTTTTAAGCCAGCTTTTTCACTCTCCTCTTTCACTTTCATCAAAAGGCTCTTTAGTTCCTCTTCCCTTTTTGCCATAAGCGTGGTGTCATCTGCATATCTGAGGTTATTGATATTTCTCCCGGCCATTGCCGGGAGACCTGTGTTGACCTGTGCCAAAGAGCACCATTGGTCCAGATTCTCAATTCAGCAATGTTTCATCTTTCTCTATAGAGCAGCGACAGAAGGACAGAGACCTTTTTGTTTTCCAGGAATCTTTTGAAGAGACCCATGTGCATGAACATAGCTACTGTATTTAGAACCAGGGCTTTGTTATTTTCAGCAGCATGTAAGGTACCAGCACTCTTAGCTTTGTCAAGTATAAAATGCCTTTCCTCCTCATCTCCTCTTGTGAGCACCTCCCCAATTCTTTACTCCCATTGGTATATGAATATGATGCTCTGAGCAAATACATATTAAGAGATGAGAACATTAATATTTTTGAGACAAATGTCTACAGCTCCACTCTGAAAAATGCTGCTGATGCATCCAGTACCATCACTGGTCTCTACTTCACCCTGTTCTTGATTAACGAGCACATTTCTTCTGTAAACTCCACCCTCTTGGCTTAAGTGAAATAGAAAGATTTTGATGGTATAAGCAGTTTTGATTTTGGATTGCACGCCTAATAAAATTTTTCTTTTCTCTTAGTTCTGTGGTTTAGTTTTACCATGCCCTTCTTTTTATCTATGAAATGCTTTTTTTTTTAATTCATGAAAATGCCCAGATCTATATTTGTGTTGAGCACACTTGATTTTGTAAACTTATCTAAATAAATTTAGTCTGATATTGATAATCCTAATTAATACTGTTGGTTTGATGTTTATACTATTTTTCTTTATTTCATTTTCCCCCCAACTTTTCCTATTCCCCTGCTTTCTCCACTTTCATTTATTTAAAAGTATGTTTATTCAGTCACAGAACGTGGTGATTGTTGAATATGTCAGCTCATTCTTTTATAGAAAAGGACCCCTTAATAAAAATACAAATCAGTTCATCTGAGAGTTGTTTTGATGTGCAGAAAACACTGGCCATAGTGAAGAATTTTAATTGAAGATGAAATGCAATTGCCTTGTTAGGATTTTGGTGTCCTGATACCTTATAGCAGAGCCCAAGCACATTCTGAAAGTCCTCTTGGTATTCTCCAGGCCTTTTGCTTCCTGACTCAATTCTTTCACTTGAGTATCTTAGTGAGAGGGAACTGGCCTTTTTATTCTTCTCCTCTTATTGCCCTGTCTGTTGCTGGTAAGCTTTCTTCTGCTAAAAAATTGTCCCTGAGACCTAGAATAGGAAGGACCTTGTAGACATTCTCAAAGTGAATACTTTTAGTTTGTTTCTCAGCTGTGGCTTAAATTCAGCGATTGAAGCACATCCAAGAGGGAGATTCAGGGAGGAAACTAGGACACAATTCAAGGAGAAAGCAAAATTATCTTCTGAAAGAACAAATAAGAAAAAGAATGCCGGCTTCTGGGGGAGTTGTTTAGCTATCCAGAATGGCTGTTAGACTAGCTCAATCTGCTTGAATGTCTGTTCATGGGCTTTTGAAAACCCAGAGCATTCTCTTTGTGTGCAAGGGTTTACTGAGAATGAATCTAGTGTTTAACTGGCAGGAAAGATCATGCTTCTCCACCAGTGAGCTTCCTTTGTGTGTTTCACTCATGATATTTCTGATTAATGGTGAGAACATCGGGTGTTTTTTTCTTTCTTGAAGGGCTCACAGAATTGACACTAACCAAACCCACTCTAAATAGCTACACCAGCCTTAGTCATCTGAAAAAAAACGATGGTTGGTATCAGAGTTTATAGTCACCAAAAAGGGGATCTCTTGGAGTTGGGAGGGTAGAGAAAATCCTCCCCTTGTGTTGGGAGAGGAGAGATTTTTGTCCCCATATTCTGCTTCTGCTTTGTGCTCGGTGTGGAAGAAGTAGAGAAGAAATACCCAGGACTAACCCAGCTTGGAGGAATCTGACCTCTTAGCCCGTCATTTCTACACTTGCCTTCTAAATCTGATGGGTAGTGGAGGTTTTCAGCAAAAGCCTAGAGGTTCTAGCCTTTTTTCAAACACAGATCCTTCTTGAGAACTGAATTTAGAAGGAAAACAGAAGCAGGGGAAAGGTCAAATTTATTTAATCTGAATTTGCTTTAATGTCCTAGCAGGCTTGTAATCCCTGGGATGTTATACAGTGCTAAGATTTGTGCAGCATGAGGGACCTCAGAGGACATATGTATACCTATGGCTGATTCATGTTGGTGTTTGGCAGAAAACAACAAACTTCAATAAAGCAATTATTCTTCCATTAAAAAATAAATAAAATGCTGGACAATGTTATCAGTTCAATAGCCAACAAAAATAAACTACATTTGAAAATTATCTATGGCTTCCCAGGTGGTGCTAGTGGTTAAAGAACCTGCCTGCTAATACAGGAGACATAAGAAATGTAGGTTTGATCTCTGGGCTGGGAAGATACCCTGGAGGAGGGCATGACAACCCACTCTGGTGTTCTTGCCTGGGAGATCCTATGAACAGAGGAGCCTGGAGGGCTACAAACCATGGAGTTGCAGAGTCAGACCCGACTAAAGCAACTTAGCATGCATGCATGAGCATTATCTGGATGCAACATCAACTGCCACTCTTGTAATTGAGGTGTAATTGATATGTAATTTTATATTACATTTTGAGCATGCAATATAATGATTCCGTATTTGTAAACACTGTGAAATGATCACAGCAAGTGTTGTTACCGTTCCTCACCAAACATGTTACAAAACTTTTTTTCCTTGTGATGAGAACTTTTAAGGTTTACTCTCTTAGCAGTTTTCAAATATGCAGTACAATATTATTAACTATAGTCATCATGTGGTACGTTACATCCCAATGACGTGTTTATTTTTTAGCTGGAACTTTGTACCATTGACTTCCTTCACCCATTTCACCTACTCCCCATCCACTGCCTCTGGCAACCTCCAATCTGTTCTCTGTATCTATGAGCTTAGCTTTTTTTGTTTTTCTTTTTTGGTTCCATTTGATTTGTTTGCCTTTTTTTTTTTTTTTTTTTTTTAAGAATCCACATATAAGTGAAATCATATGGTATTTGTCTTTCTCTGCCTGATTTATTTCACTTAGCATAATGCCCTCAAGGTCCAACCATGTTGTCACAAATGGCAAGATTCCATTCTTTTTTATGGCTGAGCAATACAGAAGCAAAAATAAACAAGTGGTACTACATCAAACTAAAAAGCTTCTGCACAGCAAAGGAAAACATCAACAAAATGAAAAGGCAACCTACTGAATGGGAGAAATATTTGTAAATCATATATCTGATAAGGTTTTAATATATGAAATACATAAAGAACTCATAATGCTCAATAGCAAAAAAAGCAAACAATATGATTAAAAACTGGGCAGAGGGCTTGGATAGATGTTTTTCCTGAACATGCAGATGGCCAGTAGGCACATGAATGATGCTCAGCATCACACATCTTCAGGGAAATCAACTCAAAACTATAGGAAGATAGGAGCCCATACCTATTGGAATGACTATTATTAAAAAGACAAGAAATGACAAGTGTTGGTGAGGATGTGGAGAAGAGGGAGCCTTCGGGTACTATTGGTGGGAATGTAAACTGGTACAGCCACTCTGGAGAACAGTATGGGGGTTCCTGAAAAAATTGAACATAGATCTACCGTATGACCCAGCAGTTCTACTTCTGGGTATTTATCTGAAGAATGTGAACACACTAACTAGAAAAGATACATGAACCCCACACCCCCACAGAAAAATGTGAACAAATACAAACACAAACAATGGCAAATTACTACTTTTTAAAATTCACCAGCTGTTTACTGAGAGTCCACTTTGGGCCAGGGCCCATTCTAGGTGCTGAGTTACAGCAATAAACAAATAAATTGATGCCGGCCTTCATGGTGTTCACATTCTAGTTGGGAAGAGGCAAACATTCATGATAAATACATTGTATTATGTTTGATGGTGGTAAATGAATGCTGTGGCAAAAATCAAAAGTGGATTCATAATTAAGAGTAGGTTTCATATGTTGGCAGGATAAGAGGACTCAGGCCTACCTTTGATGGGAGAGAGTGACTATTGTATCGTATCGCAGGCTCAGGATTGAGCTTTGTTGAGAAGGTGAGGTTTTAGTGAAGACTTGTACCAGGTGTGTGTGTTAGCCCTGTGGGTACCTAGGAAGCTGGATGAAGTGTTTCAGGCAGAGGCTATAGCTTGAGTAAAGGTCTGGGGTGGGAATTAGTGTATTTAAGAGCAATCAGCATGCTTGGAGGAGAGTGAGAGGTAGAGTTGGAGAAGGTGGGATCTGAGGGCCAGTGGGGTTCCAATCCTGGGTGTCAGCTTTTTCCTTTTAGTGAGTTGGGAAGTCATTGAAGATTTGGGACCAAAGATAGCATCTTATGATTTAAGCTTTCAAAGAATCTTCTTGCTTCTTTGTTGTACATGAGACTGGGGCAGAGGCAGGAGGGCCAGTTAGCAGGCCTTTCAATGACAGGTGAAGGATGAGGGTGGCTCAAACAACGTGGGTGGTCAAAGGCTCTCAATGGACAGCCTTTTGAAGGTAAGGCAGTCAAGGTGTCCTGGCTGATTGGATGTAGAAGTCCAAAGAAAGAGAGGAGTTGTCAGTAGGAGGAGAGAATTGCCTTGAACTGAAATTGGAAACATTTCCATTTTGGATATGTTCAGAGATATCCAAATGGGGATGTAGAATAGGCAGTTTGATGTGTCAGTTTGAAGTTTTGGAGAAAGAAGTGTGAGAGCAATCGGCATCGAAATGGGATTTAAATCAGGAAACTGAGTGATATTTCTGAGAAGGGGAACAAAACAAGGATCAAGGATTGACTCTGGGGCACGCCCGCTTCAAAAGATCAGAAGGAAGAGGAGGAACCAGCAAAGGAGATGGGAGAACAGCTACCAGTAAGTTAGGAGGACAGTCAAGTGAATATGAAGCCCTGGAAACCAAGGGATGAGAGCATATTTAGGAGCCTGTGATGACCCAAGTCAAAGGCTGCAGATGGACGTTAGAGTTGGCAACACAAATGTCACCATTGCATTCCACAAGACGATCTTTTGGGGAGGAGGAGTGGTGTTGGAAGTGTGATTGGAATTAGTACAGGAAAGAATGGGAGAAGAGTTGGAAGAAGTGTAGATGATGCTTCATGGAATTTGCCGTAGAGAAGAATGAAGAAATGACTGGTACACTTCCTGCCTCTTGGGCTGGCTCCAAGGTGGATCCCCTTCACTTTTTGTACAAGTGCACAACCATTCAGGCATAACTGCAGACATGTGCCATCAGCATAGAAATTTGGAACCAGTTGAGACCATCAAGGTCATTTCAGTTCATCTCCCACCCAACAAAGGAATGTACTTTGTAATATTAATACAACAAACATTTAAATTTTTTTCACGTGCCACCTGGAGATTCAGAGATGAATAAGGTGCAATTCCTGCCCTTGAGAAATGCACAGTTTTTAATGGGACGAAGCATGCATATATGCTTCCCATGAGAAAAGGGAATCCTCAAACACCGTTGGTGGGAATGTAAATTGGTACAGTCACTATGGAAAACAGTATGGCAGTTCCTTAAAAAATAAAAATAGAACTACCATTGCTGTTGTTCTTCAGTCCCTAAGCCGTGTCTGACTATTTGTCACTCGATGGACTTCAGCACGCCAGGCTTCCCTGTCCTTCACTGTCTCCTGGAGTTTGCTCAGACTCATGTCCATTGAGTTGGTGATGCTATCTAATCATCTCGTCCTCTGCTGCTCTCTTCTCCTTTTTCCTTCAGTCTTTCTCAGCATCATGGGCTTTTCCAATGAGTCTGCTCTTCATATCAGGTAGACAAAAGTATTGGAGCTTCTGCTTCAGCACCAGTCCTTCCAATGCATATTCAGAGTTGATTTCCTTTAGGATTAACTCGTTGATCTCCTTGCAGTCCAAGGGACTCTCAAGAGTCTTTTCCAACACCACAGTTCAAAGCATCAATTCTTCGGCACTCAGCCTTCTTTATGGTCCAAGTCTCACATCCACACATGACTACTGGAAAAACCACAGCTCTGGAGGAAGGAATGGCAAACCACTCTAATAAGCTTGTTGCAAGAACACCACGAACAGTATCAAAAGGCAAAAAGAACTACCATAAGACCCAGCAGTTCTACTCCTGGGTATATATTTGAAAAAACCCAAAACACTAATTTAAAAAGACACGTGTATCCCAGTGTTCATGGCGGCCTCATGTACACTTACTAAGATATAGAAGCAAGCTAAGTGTCCATCAACAGATGAATGGATAAATAAGGTGTAGTCTGTGAGTGTGTATATATACACACACACACACACAATGGAATACAATTCAGCCATAAAAATGAATGAAAATTTTCCATTTGCATCAATAGGAATGGACTTGAAGAGTATTATGTTAAATGAGATGTCAGACAAAGAAAGATAAGTATTGAATAATATGACTTATATGTAGAATCTTAAAAAAAAAAAAAACAGCAAGCTAGTGAATATAACAGGGCTTCCCTGGTGGCTCAGAGGTTAAAGTGTCTGCCTCCAATGCAGGAGACCCGGGTTCGATCCCTGGGTTGGGAAGATCCCCTGGAGAAGGAAATGGCAACCCACTCCATTATTCTTGCCTGGAGAATCCCATGGACTGAAGAGCCTGGTGGGCTGCAGTCCACGGGGTCGCAAAGAGTCGGACACGACTGAGTGACTTTACTTACTTACTTACTTACTTAGTGAATATAACAACAGAAAGGAAACAGACTCAGATACAGAGAAGAAAGTAGTGATTCCCGCAGAGGAGGGAGTAACAGCTACGAACTATGAGGTATAAAATCAGCCAGCAGGAAACATTGTACAACATGGGGAATATAGCCAGTATTTTATAATAACTATAGATGGAGTATAAATTTTAAGGTTGCTAGTCACTGTATTGCACACCTATAATTTATATCATATTGTACATCAATTACACTTCATTAAAATTTTTTAGATAAATAAATATGGTGATGGGGCATGTATAAAATATTGTGAACGCACAGAGAAGAGAGAATTGACTTGGGAACGTCAGAAAAGACAATACGCATAAAAAAAGCTGACTTTTGAAATAGGCCTGAGAGATGAGCCTGGCATTTTCCGCATGGAGTGCTGGGGAGAATCCCTTTATCTGTTAATAATCCAGCTCCTTTTTGAATGTTCATAACGACAGCAAGCTCCTTACCTTACGAGGCCCATTTCATTTTAAACAGCTATAATTGTTGCAAATGTACTTTCTCCATTGAGCCCAATGGTGCCTTTTACTATTTCTGCTCACTGGTTCCAGTTTTCTCCTCTGGAGCCAATGGGCAGAGACGTAGTTTTCTACCATGTAAGTCATTTTTATATTTGAAAACAGATACCATGTTCACTTTCAAGTTGTCACTTTTCCACATTGGAAAAGGGAAATGGATAAAGTCTCCAGCTTGGTTCCCTGAGAAGGTGATCTGAGGTGAAGTTGGTGCATAGGAGGTTTAGGAGTGAATGCTCTCCAGTCCCACACGCCCTGAATGGAAAGGCAGGAGTAGACAGAGGGAGAAATACAGTGTGAGACAGTATTTTCTTTCTTTATTTCTGACTGTGCTGGGTCTTTGTTGATGTGCGCAGGCTTTCTCTAGCTACTGCGAGCAAGGGCTACACTCTAGTTGCGGTGTGCCGGCTTCTCACTGCGGTGACTTCTCTTGTGGCAGAGCATGGGCTCCAGGGCTCACTGGCTTCACTAATTGTGGTGCTCTGGCTTCGCGGCCCTGCAGCATATAGGATCTTCCTGGCCCAGGAATAGACCCTGTGTCCCCTCCATCGGCAGGTAGACTCCTAACCACTGGAGCACCGAGGAAGTCCTTTGATGCAATATTAACGGAACCTTGTGGGAAGTTCTGAAGACAGACACATCCTTCAGAGTTGCCCAGAATTAAGGCAGGAGGACCAGGTCTTTAGACTCCATGACCACCAGTCCTTCCGTACACTCTATCCACTTTGGGTGAGGGTCTGCTCTTCAGCTGAGGCAGTTCCCAAGGTGAACTGGCAGCTGAACCCCATTGCTAGTATATCCTTTATGTCTGAAGCAAATCTCTAAGGGACCTCAGTGATGTAGAAGAAGAATCTCATGTACTGCTAATTTTCTAGGCAGCAATTTTCTGAGGCAGTTAGTAGAATGTAAATAGGACTTGTTTTTGTTTCTTCTTATTAGCAAATAAACACCATGAACACCGACATGATGGGGTTCACCATAACAGTTCCAGACTGACAGGCTCTAATGTCCCATCGTAGCTTCCCTGTGCTGGCTGTACCTATTAGTCATAGCAACCCTTTATCTTGGACTGCTTTAAAGGAGCTCTGGAGGCAAGTTGAAGAAGTACATTCATATAATAAATTTGACTGGGAATCTGAGGAGACTGCTCCAAGGACCTGTGCACATAACATTTTGTAATGACACCAGGAGATAAAAATGTTAGTGGGGAAGCATAGTGAGCTGAGTTATATCCCTGTCCTTCATCCTAGAAGATGCTACTTCTTATGGTGATCACAGTGCATGCTGGGAGCCTGCCAAGATGGATGCATGGCCACAGTCCTTTCCACTCCATGCACACATCAAGATTGCTCTTTGATTTGTGGCTGTGACCATAATTTGCAAAGGCTGTCACTGCTTACAACTTATAGTTAGCCCAAAGCTTTGTTGAAAAAGAGCTGTTCCGTTCCCGACTGCTATATACCAGATTGATGTGTCAACTAAATTAATAATGCTGGACCACTCATTATACCAGGAAACATTTGTCCAAGCTATAACTTTGTCTCTTGATTCCCATTTGGTTTCATTAACCTCCTCTTGGTGCCCCAGATAAAATCGCCTTGTAAGGCCTCCTTATTTAATGAAGGATTGGCAAGATAAGATGGTTGAACTGGGCATTGACAGGAGTGGAGGAAATCAGAAAAGGATGATCATGGAAGATGATAGAATTAGTAGGTAAGATAAGGATGTGGTGGAGGTAACTTGAAACCATATTAATTTTTCCTTTTTTTACTTTCACTGTTTATTGGCTTTCTTCACATAATAGCTGGCAGTTTCTTTAAGAGCTCATTTATTTTTGTGAGGGAGTTTTAAGAGAAGACTAAAAAGGAGAGAGTCAGGTTGGTATACAGTAGATTGGCTGTCTTTTAAATTCAGTCTCATTAGCATGGGCTCATTGACTATGGATGCCCATGGGTTTTCCTTCAAGGCTATCTCTAGCTGTGTTTTGGAATCAGCTGTGGCTTCACTGTGGCTGGAGCTTTGTGGATGTTCAAGAACCTCCTTGTGATATGTTCATTTAGCATAGAATGGGCAGTAGTTTTACCCATCTAATCCTACGCCTGTGCATTTTAAGGTATATTTGGATGCATCTGTCCCTTAGTCATGTCCACTGGGCTGGTGAAAACTCAAGTGATAATGCATCTCATTTGAGAATCTCCCAAACTCCCCAGTTTAGCTGAAAGTAACAAGGGAAACACATGGCTGTCACTTTAAAGTGATCACAACCATTCTGGGTAAGTTGTTCTGTCACGGGCCTTCCTTTCCTGTTACTGTGGTTTTCTGTGGGTCCCTGACAAGTCTTGTCATAATTAAGCTTTGCTGTCTTGGATTCCCACACTATATTGTAACCCAAGAACAAGGTCAGTGTCACCTGAAGAGCAGTGTATACTTGGCGTTGAAGTGGAAGACGAGGAGCAGGGGCTGGGTGCATTAAAAAAAAAGAAAAATCACTATTCTGTTCCGTGTAGGAATGCAAGGGATTTCTGAGTATTAATTTTATATCTTGCAACTTTGCTATAGTCCTTAGAGGCTCCTCTTTGACTGTCTGTTTAAGCCAGGGGAGGGAGCCATTATAAACACCATTTTATCCTTAGCTCCAATAATTTTCTGGTGGCATCTTTAGGGTTTTCTATATGTAGTGTCAGTCATTTGTAAACAGTGAGAGTTTTACTTCTTCTTTTCCAATCTGGATTCTTTTTCTTTCTTTTTCTTCTCTGGTCGCTGTGGCTAGGACTGCCAAAACTAGGTTGAATAATAGAGATGAGAATGAGCACCCTTGTCTTGTTCCTGACCTTAGAGGAGATGCTTTCAGGTTTCACCACTGAGAATAATGTTTGCCGTGGGTTTGTCATGTATGGCCTCTATTATGTTGAGGTATATTCCTTTAATGCCTACTTTCTGGAGAGTTTTTTTTTTTTTTAATCATAAATGGATGCTTATTTTTGTCCAAAGTTTTCTCTGCATCTATTGAGATAATCATTTTATCTTTCAATTTGTTAATTTTGTGTATCACATTCATTGATTTGCATATATCAAAGAATCCCTGCATCCCTGGGATAAAGCCCACTTGATGACGATGCTTTTTAATGTGGTGTTGGATTTCGTTTGCTAGAATTTTGTTGAAGATTTTTGCATCCATGTATATTGGTGAGATTGGCCTGTAATGTTTGTGCGTGTGTGGCATCTTTGGTTTTGGTATCAGGGTAATGGTGGCATTATAGAATGAGTTTGAGAGTTTTCCTTCCTCTGAAGTTTTCTGAAAGAGTTTGAACAGAATAGGTGTTAACTGTTCTCTACACTTTTGGTAGAATTCACCTGTGAAGCCATCTGGCCCTGGGCTTTCTTTTACTCTGAAATAATTTCCATTCCCTCCCCCATGCATTCTTGGTACCCCACCCTCTCTATATCCCTGAGTCCCATGATCCTAAGAGGCTCCTCTTGGACTGTATGTTTAAGCCAGAGGAGGGAGCTGTTATAAGCACCATTTTACCCACAGCGGAAGGAATTAACCCCACATGACTGAGCAGCTCCTGTTTCATTTGGATCACTTGGAAGAAAATGGGAAGAGTTCAAGGCACGTGAAGCACACCCAGCCCTGGCAGAGCCTTGGGCTGGCAGCTCTTGCTGCCGAATCAGGGTCTTTGGATACCAGCTGGATATCTCCCAGCCTGCATTTTTTTTTTCAATAGCGAGTGCCCAAAAAATACTCAGCAGTTTCTCAGCTGTACAACAATATGTTTCTGAACTAAGAAATCACTGCATCATTTTGTTTAAAAGCCTGATCTCTTGTAACCATGCTTCAAAGCTCTGGTTTTGGGGATAAAAAAGCACTGCCCCCTTTGAATTAAAAACACAATTTTGTTAGCTTGGATAGTTATAAAATGGAGATAAACCATCAGATAGGAGACAGGGGCCACTGACCAAGAAAAGAGACGCCATTACCCAGGAGGAAATCAGGGGAAAATAGACTGAAACAGAAGGACGAGGCTGAGAGGGTCTTCATTTTGTGGTTTCAGATTCTTCTAGCTGTAAGATGGAGATAAAACGCAGGGCCTGACATGTCCAAATGGTAGGTGGAATACAGCTTCAAATGGGAGAAATGTAAAAGGGCTTCTCCCTCACAAAGTGGGAGAAAACATAAGATGCTTAGAATTGACAGAGGGTTGTGTGTAATACACAGGTCAGACGGAGACCCTTGGCATTATAGAAGAAAGAGAAAGAGCTATTCTCTACACGCTGTTCTCAAATACAGGCTTAATCACAGATGACCTTGAAGACAAGTCATTGTAACTTGTAGCTTATGTAGACTGACTGTGCCTCATTCTAACCTATATGCCTCATTACCAGAGTAGAAGACAGAGAGAAAACTCCATGTGCTATTCATTTAACAGTTATGTCTTTATAGACAATGCAGAGATCAAATCTTGTGCTACAGTGCACTTCCCAGCTTGCCATACCTGAGTGCCACTCACCTGCTGGACCACTCAGCTGCCCCCTCCCTACTTGAGGTAGATTTAAGGGCAGATTGAGGGCATTTTGGATTATTCCCCGAATTGAATGAAACACACCCACAACTGATGAATCCAAAAGTCTCAAAAATTGGAAAGAGCAAGTTTGTGTTTATATAACTCATTTGACAGCAAACCCTGACCTCAACTGACATGAGGCCATTTAGTCTTTATCCTGCTTTTTGTGACTCTTCCTACATTTTGCTCTAGAAATACTAACATATTTGATTTTGAGAGGCTGTCTGGGGCTCTGCAGTAGCCTCGAGGACTTCAAAGAGAGCATAGACCCAGGTTGGTTTTCTCCAGGGGAAGGTTTTAAGAAGGAGAGTATTACAGATGTTTGCAATTCAAACATATCCCTCTTTAAAGGCATCAGTGTGGAAAGAGTAATTGACACAAACAAACCTCTGTGTCCAGCTGGTTCAGGCTCTCCCTCACCATCTTTGTTTTGACTTTTCTCTCTCTTTTTCTTTCTTTATGTTTCCCGCTCTAGGATGAATCCTCCATGTTCTTCCAGTTCGGCCCGTCCATTGAACAGCAGGCTTCCGTGATGCTCAACATCATGGAGGAGTATGACTGGTACATCTTCTCTATCGTCACCACCTACTTCCCTGGCTACCAGGACTTCGTCAACAAGATTCGCAGCACCATCGAGAACAGCTTCGTGGGCTGGGAGCTGGAGGAGGTCCTTCTGCTGGACATGTCCTTGGACGACGGGGATTCTAAAATCCAGAACCAGCTCAAGAAACTCCAGAGCCCCATCATTCTTCTTTACTGTACTAAGGAAGAGGCCACCTACATCTTCGAAGTGGCTAACTCAGTAGGGCTGACCGGCTACGGCTACACGTGGATTGTGCCTAGTCTGGTGGCGGGGGACACGGACACAGTGCCCTCGGAGTTCCCCACCGGCCTGGTCTCTGTGTCCTATGATGAGTGGGACTACGGCCTCCCTGCCAGAGTGAGGGACGGGATCGCCATCATCACCACCGCGGCCTCTGACATGCTGTCGGAACACAGCTTCATCCCCGAGCCCAAGAGCAGCTGCTACAACACCCACGAGAAGAGGATCTACCAGTCCAATATGCTGAACAGGTGAGCGTGCGGCAGACGGCGCACCGACTGTGGACGTTGGAGGGGGGCTCCGGAGACCAGGTCGGAGGTTCACGTGCCGGGAAGAGCCGTTCACCGTGTCTGTGGTTGAAGGCTTCCCACTGGGAGGGCCAGTGAGGGTGGGGGCGACCCAGCTTCAGAGCTTGCTGTGCGATTGTTCTTGTTTTAAGAAATACAGAACAGCTCCCCTCCTTCTCGATTGCTTCCCACATGCCTGGTCTTCCTCTTAAGAGTTTTGTGTGTTCAACCTCATTTAACCCTCAAGGCAACAACTCTACCAGGCAGCTTTTGAAAATTGCTTGCATTTTAGGATATAAAAGAATAGGCTTGTAGGTGTAAGCTGTCTAAGGTCATGCTGAGACTAAGAGGTTGAGTTTGGAGTTGAACACAGATCTCTCCGATGGCTACACACCTGATCACTGGGAAAGATGAGACAGGCATAGATGTGAGAGAGGACTGGCTCCTTACCTTCGGGATGATGCTGTGCCTGAGTCTGTAGGCACGTGAAGAGAGTTCGTCCCTTGGCTTATTTTTGTTTTCTAATAAATACTCTTGATTTTATTGAAAAAAGTTAAAAAATTAGTAAATACAAAGAATTTTACAACAAATAACAGTGTTCTCACCACCAGGAATTAGTTATTAATAGTTTGTCTTTACAGATATGACATTATAAATATGACAGAAATAGATGTTACATGTATGGTGATGTCTTTTTCTTTTTGGCTCATTGAACATTTATTGTTTTTATTATTATTACATAAAAAATTTTTTTTAATTAAAAAAAATTTTTTTTTTTGCTTCTCCTCTCTCTGCCTTTGAGATTAAGTGAGAACACCATTGTAGAGAAAACTTTTATGGTTGCCCTTGTTTAGGTTTACTGAATGAGAAGATATGGGTGGAATTCTGCTTCCCTGGCCTCACCCCTCCCCATGGACAGAGAAGCCTGGCGGGTTACAGTTAGAATCCAGCTTTTTGGCAGGACATCCTCATAGGGGCCATTGTATAAACAAGTCAGGTACAGGTTCTGTATCTGCTTCTGTGGTTTTGTTATTTGTCCAAAGCTGCTACAGGTGGTGACCTGGATGGGTGGGATGTTGCGGGGTGGGAGAGGGGTCCAAGAGGGAGACCCTTCTCCAGGGGCTCTTCCTGACTCAGGGGTGGAACCGGTATCTCCTGCATCTTCTGCACTGGCAGGCAGATTCTTTACCACTGAGCCACCGAAGCCCAATAGCCGATTCATTTCATTGTACAGCAGAAACTAAGACAACTTTGTAAAGCAATTATACGCCAATAAAAATTCAAATAATATGGAAGAGGCCCCCCAAAAGTAAAGAAGACCTTAAATCTGAAGAAACAATCATTGCTGAAATAATCAATGGCCATCTTTCTAACTAGCTCCCTATGCATGTGTCCCTGTGTGGAGATGAATCTACAGTTTTACATGAATGAAACTCTAACCAGACATACTGTGCGATAACCTTACTTTCTTTCACTCAACAATGTATTTTGGGTATCCATTTCACCTTTATTGTGAACTATATCAGACACATAGAAACATATTCAGAAAAACTTAATTCATACTCAGGTACCCTCCGCCCAGCTTAAAAAAAATAAAATATTAGAAAGTGTACTCTGGAGAGGTTCAAGTATATTGTATTTACAGGAGGTTGAATGTGTACCAACTAATGCTTATTTAACTTCTGGAAGGGACTTGAACTCCATAGCGTCTCAACTTACGTTGCCAGTTCAGAGTTGGAACTAAAGGTAGTTTCTCTGTGACTGGACCTGGGATCCAGCCCTGACATTCCCCCGCCTTGAACTCCCTGCTCTCTCTGTCATTCCTCGTTATTCCCACTTGTTGCTAAAGACTATCTTGGTTTTCTTCCTGCCTTCCTGGCAGATCTGTCCTGGCCTCCCAGCTTGTTTGTTTCTTTACACTTCTCTTAAATGTTGGTGCCTCTCAGGGTTCTGTCCTAGCCCCTCTGCTAGATTTCTCATCCATTGCCGAGAGTGCAATGTCTGTAAATTCCCCCAAATTGATGTCTCTGGCTGCAGAGTCTCCCTTGAGCCCCATATGTATCCCTCTAACCATGACCACATCTGTTCTCCTTTGGATGCTGTGAGCCCTAGAGCACACCATATCCAGAGCTCAACTGCTGTCTTATCTCCCATCAACCCTCCCCACGCTCTTCTAGCGAAATTGGCACCTCTTATAAAGGGATGTTGTTATTTAGTCACTCAGTTCTGTCTGACTTTTTGTGACCCCATGGACTATAGCCTGCCAGGCGCCTGTGTCCATAGGATTCCCCCAGGCAAGACTACTGGAGTGGATGGCCATTTCCTACTCCAAGGGATCTCCTAACCCAGGGATTAAACCTGTATCTCTTAGGTCTCCTGCACTGGCAGGCGGATTCTTTACCACTGAGCCGCCCAGGAAGCCCCTTATAAAGACTACCTCTTATTACCCAGTGCCTACAATAAAAATATCCAAGATGTCCTTGGTGCCCCAGCCAACCATGACCTTGTCTGTGGGTTCTCCCTGGAGAGCCTTCTCTTACTTTGACCCGTGCGCTGCATCACAGCCCACCTCTGCTGACTCGCATTGCTACAGGGCCTCCTAAACACCTTCTGGCTCCCAGTTCTGCTTCTTTTAAATCTCCTCTGCAGTCAGAGTGATCTAAAATGAAAATGTGATTTCATCACTCTCGTGCTTAATACCTTTCAGCAGCTTTTCATTGCTCCTGTAATAAAGTCCCAGCTCCTTAATATGGTTTATAGAGTCTTCCACAGCGTGAGCCTTCTTGGCTTTCCAAAACTGTCTCTTGCAGTTCTCTCTCTTCAATGCCACCTTCCTGCCAGGCTGAACCTACCATGCCCTCCCTCCCTTCCAGCCCCTACTGCTGCCTAAGTGTGCTCCCCAGGTGCCCCTGCCCTCTTCTCCTGCCCCCTTTTCATCGTCCCTCAGGATTCAGTCTTGGCATCCCTTCCTCTGCAAGCCAAGCCCTGGGCTGACATCACTCTGTTACACACCTGCCCTGCATCCTCTGCCTTTCCAATAAAGACGATCATCATTATGTGCTTTATCACCTCTCTTCCCTGTATGCTCTGTGGAATCAGGGACGCTTCTGTCTGCCTTGTTCACGCAGCATGAGAAGGATCCTTGGATCGAATGCAGGACGTATCTCCGAGATGCCCATCACCCAGTACCTCCCTGCCCTGCAGGAGCGTCTCTGCTCTGCTCCTCTTTTCAAGACAAGGGGCGTTTCCTTTAAAATCTTACTGTGTGTTCAGTTCTGTACATTCATGCTTTCTCCTCATTGTCAGTGTTAAATTCAAATCTGATTCAGATGATTTTTCCAAATATTTGTTCATGAAAACCAAAACTAATAACGAAGGAATAGCGAGATGAAAACATCCGCCAAAGAACCCAAGGAAGTCAAGTGGGTATCCCCTTAGGGTCCATGAATACGGTTTAGGAATGCCTGCTTTTATCTTAAAACTTCCTCTAGGTGAGCTGCGATCTGAAGATAGTACCTCTCATCTGGCTGACTTCATGTTAGACTGTAAAAGTTATCTGTGAAGCCTGGTTTCCAATCACCATATCTTTGAAACCATAATTGTTCTTAACCTTGTTGCCATCTTTTCTGGCCACTAAGGCAGCCTCTTTCATTCTCTGTGCTCTTTTTTTTTTGTCCACAAAATGGGATCTTGGTAGCCCCACCAAGAATTAAACCTGGGCTCTAGGCAGTGAAAGCTCAGAGTCCTAACCACCAGATCACCAGGGAAGTACCAGTCCTCCGTCCTCCTTGCTTAAAGCTTATTGTCAAGAGGACCACAGACGCCCACCTTCACCTTCTTGTGCACAGTGGTCCTAAACAGAGCGAAGATGGCACAGTGCAGGCTATTCACACTTTCCTTGAGACCAGTGCAGAGCAGAGAGACAGTCCGTCCTCCCTCAGTTTGCCAAGTGCCGCATGTAAAGGGCTCACCAGGCTTACCAGAGCGCATCTCCACTGTTTCCTCTGTGAAGGTTCTCTTCTGCTCCTGTTCCCTGACTCTTCCAGGCTTCTGTCTCTGACTGCCTGCTGGGCATCTCCCCTGGACAGGATATCTCCCCTGTCCATGGACCCGCAGCCCACACACTTCTCCGTTGCCTTTTCCTTCCCCTTCTCCCCAGTGCAGCTGCCCCTGGCTCTAGAATCCAATGCCTAGCCTCTCTTAGTATTTGAACACTAGTATTCGAATAGTTTTTCTATTAGGATCCAGAAAGGATTGGGATTGACTAACAGGGACTCTTTAAGTTCATCAGTGGAATTCAATTAGGCATCCTCAGTGCTCCTCCTCCTCCTGATCTGAAATCAGCCCCTCCCCACTCCCATCAGAGCTCTGGTCTCACTAGGGTCACTCTTTTAAATAACAAACCAAGCAGCCACCGCATTTAGCCACAGCAGGAAATCTTGCAAATGAATTGTTGCAGATGCTGAGCTGTTTTCCAAGGAGGACTTTTCCTTTGGCCTGATGCTTAGCTCCCCGCAACAGCAGCAGCCCCAGGAAGGCTCCTCGGGATATATCGGGGGGCACGTAGCCCCTGGTTGGCACCAGGAAGACAGAGTCAGGAAATGGCTTCTTGCCTCACCTTCTGAAAACCCAGGAACATTCACAGACCCTGTAGTCCGTCCATCCCCAGCAATACTGCAAGGGGAGGGAAGGCCCTCATTCATACCTGACGAGACTGTGGCTTTCTTTCCACATGAGGGACGTTCCTAAGTCTTGACTTGGGGAACACAGACAGAAGGCTCTATGCTCTCCCTGAATCCCAAACAGAAACACATATTCAAAGGGATTTACTTGTTATTTAGGCTTCCCAGGTGGCTCAGAGGTAAAGAATTCTCCTGCCAGTGCAGGAGATACTAGAGACTCTGGTTCACTCCCTTCATCAGGAAGCTCCCTTGAAGGAGGAAATGGCAACCCAAATAATCTTGTCTGGAAAATTCCATGGACAGAGGAGCCTAGCGGGCTATAGTCCATGGGGTTGTGAAGAGTCAGACACGACTGACTGGCTGAGCATGCACACACTTGTTAGTTGCAGGAGGAAAAAAAATTTTTTTAATGATATATAAGCATTCTCACAAAGAATCCTTAAAATGAGCTATTTCCTTCACTGTCAAATGAATGTTATTTATCCCCCATCAATCCAAATTCCTTATTGATAACTTCTTAGCTCTTGGAAGCCTGGGGCCTATATCCAGACAGACTCCTGGACAAAGCTGTTTACCAGGATTGTAAGAAAAGTACAGAAACCCAGTTAAATTTGACCTTCAGATAAATGACGAATTTTTGTAAGCGTAAGTCTGACTCAATTATGGCATGGGACATACTAATATTAAAAGATAATGTGTTGTTTATCTGAAATTCAAATGTAACAGGGCTCCTGTATTATTTTTTATTTTTTGGCCAAGTATGACAGTCCTACTTGGTATACTGATAGGAATTCATTTTCTGTTAGAACTTTATAGCATTCATCTATGCCTTATTAGTAAATGTAGTACAGAGCCCTTATACCAAGACATGCTGAGAACATTTTGTTCCAACTGGGAACTTTATTTGGTTGAAAGAGTTGGAGAATTTCTTATGCCATACATGCTTGAAGTGAAGAATCTTAGTTGCCCAGAGAAGCCTGAAAACCTTTTGCTACCGGATGATCTGGAAGTGTTTAGGAAGTGATCAGGCAAGTTGTCTAAAGCCTCTCTTATCCCCCTGAGCTAGAGAAGATTGGTAGCTTTTAGTAGGCATGAAGAGCCAACTCTTTGGAAAAGACCCTGATGTTGGGAAAGATTGAGGGTAGAAGGAGAAGGGAATGACAGAGGATGAGATGGTTGGATGGCATCATCGACTCAATGGACATGAGTTTGAGCAAACTCTGGGAGATGGTGAAGGACAAGGAACCTGGAGTGCTGCAGTCCATAGGATCCCTAAGAGACACGACTGAGCAACAAGAAATAGGCACGTATCTGTGTGTTTCCTTTATCATTTCCCTAGGGAAACAGGTGACGGTGAATTTCCTTCTCAGTGGGCCTCCAGTACCTGGCCAGCATATTTCTGAAACTTGATGGTGTACCTGCTGCTCACCTCAGGGCTCCCCTTCTGTCTTGAGGACCCAGCACTCTTGTTTTTCATCCATAGCAACTTTGGGGACTTGTAGAAAGAGCAGTTGCTCTTTGAGGTCTCAATATAGAAAATCTCTTATCTTATTGTTGCTGTGCTCAGATGTGTCCAGCTGTTTGCAATCCCATGTTCTATAGCCCACAAGGCTCCTCTGCCCCTGGAATTTTCAGGCAAGGCTACTGGAGTGGGTTGCCATTTCCTTCTCTAGGGGATCTTCCTGACCCAGGGATCAAACCCTCGTCTCTTGCATCTTCTGTATTGGCAGGCAGATTCTTTACTACTAGTACCACCTGAATCTTGCTTAATTATTTTCCCCTGGTGTCCTCAGCTTTCCTACTCAACAAATGTTTTGTGTTAACCCCCGCCACCCCCAAATTCTTCCTTCCCCGTGAAAGTTGCCATCTCAAAAGGCCAGAATCCTCCTCTAGTGAGGTCTTTGAGGGATGAGGATGCGAAGGAAGGTTCTTTATTAGGTTCTTTTTAAAAGAGCTGTGATGAACACGATCTTCCTCTAACCTTGGGGCAGATGCCACATCCTTCAAACCATTATGTTAGCGGGATCGTTCCCATGCGATGCCTCTTTGACTCTCCTGGCCTGAAAAATGCTGAGAGGTTAAGAAATGAACTAGGAGTCGAGTCAGTTAGTTTTTAGGCACTGTGAGCAAGACCAGCTTGGTTGATCCTATCTCTTGTGTGCATGATAAGTTGCTTCAGTTGTGTCAGACTCTTTGCGACCCTGTGCACTATAGCCCACCAGGGATGGAACCTGCATCTCTTGAGTCTCCTGCCTTGGCATGTGGGTTCTTTACCACTAGTGCCACCTGGGAAGCCCCATCCATCTCTTATTGTTGTTAAATATGAGGGGTGTGCCAAGCACAGGCAGACTGAAGGTAAGGCAAATAGTTATTATAGGTTCATTTCGTAGAATTTATATGTGAGTCAAAAGTTTCCACAAATGCATTGTTCTAAGTGGACTGTTAGGCATGGTGGTCTTTACCTGATTGAAGAAGTCTACCCTGGTGGCTCAGAGGTTAAAGCGTCTGCCTCCAGTGCCGGAGACCCGGGTTCCATCCCTGGGTCAGGAAGATCCCCTGTAGAAGGAAATGGTAACCCACTCCAGTATTCTTGCCTGGAAAATCCCATGGACGGAGAAGCCTGGTAGGCTACAGTCCAGGGGTCGCAAAGAGTCAGACACAACTGAGCGACTTCACTCACACTCACTCACTAGAACCTAAGGAAAGCTCCATTTTTCACAAGAAATGTTTAGTAAGGCAAGACACAGTCTGTGTATAGAGAGACTTTAGCTGCTCAGTGGTGTAGCAGGAAATAGAAATTTGAGAAAATAACAGAAGAATCTAATAATCATAAAAGATATATTCATTGCTGATTGTAATTCAGGCAAAGCAAGCTTTAACTATTCATGGAGGAATGGCTGAATGTGAGGGTTATTCAAGCTCTCCTGTTTTTCTGTAGTCTTTCACCTTCCTCATGTCAGATATATAGATGGTCATTTCAGTAAGTGAGTCTGACTCCTTTTCCTTAAATTCAGGGAAGAGCATTCTGAACTGCTTAACACTGAGACCCTCTACACGATTCCTTCCTTAGTCACTATTGAATTCTATGGCTGACGTTACTTACCAGTGACATAGTTGGGGCTTCCCTGGTGGCTTAGACGGTAAAGAATCTGCCTGCAATGTGGGAAACCTGGGTTCAGTCCCTGGGTTAAGAAGATCCCTTGTAGAAGGGAATCAGTCCTGTGCCGTGCTAAGTCGCTTCAGCCATGTCTAGCTCTTTGTGACACTATGGACTGTACCCCACTGGGCTTCTCTGTCCATGGGATCTCCAGGCAAGAATACTGGAGTGGGTAGCATTCCCTTGAGAAGGGCATGGGGTCTCACAGAGTCGAACATGACTGAGTGATTAACACATTTCATTACACACTGTTACAGTTGGTGTTTCTTTCCTCTTTCTTCTCTTTCGTTTTCCTCCTCCTCTTCCTCCTCCTCTTCCTCCTCACTCTCTTCTTTCCTCCTCTAAAAAATTATTTACAATTTGGAGGAGAAGGCAGGAAATAGAGAGGGGGAGTGAGTGGGAAGAGAATTCCATTCCACTGAGGACAGTTTGGGGAGGGGATGGGATGCCCACTTGCTCTGGGCGAGAAGGCATAGGTGGTCCAGGATCTGTGGGGAGGAATAGGATGGTGTCAGGAGAAAGGAAGCAAGAGCAGTGCAGGGCTGTGGCTTTCCATGAAGGAAGCAGACAGACTAATCCTCAGAGCACGCTTAGCCTCAGAATGTGGGTTGGTGGCGATGGTCAGGGTTAAGAAGATGGTCATAAGTACATGCTCAAAAGCAGCCCCATTGTCAGCCAGGCTGGCAAAGTTAATAACTCCAGTGTTGACTGCCTTTCTGAATGCGTTCTGCATACCCGGCATAGTGCGGTTATCTAACTGGATCCCTGCAAAAATCCTGATCCACGCAAATGTCCTTGGGAAACGTTTTCTTATCACCCTTTTAAGGGCAGCTTGTCCTTCCCACCCTCCCAAGCTCCCTGTCCCCGTCTCCTGCTTTTTTTCTCTCTGTAGCACTTATCTGACATGTTGTATAAATTTTATTTTAAAATATTTTGTTGTCTGCATTGTAGGCACTTGATAAATATTTGTGCATAAAAGCATGAATGAAAGCGGGAGCCATTATGCCCATTTTACGTTTGTAAGAAGCCCGAAGCCCAGGCTCGGGCAATGTGATGTCTGGGTCTGTCTGGGGTGCCTGGATTTCAGCCCCTCCCCCTGCTGCATAGTAATCAAGATTTAAAGAAGCCCTGGCTGCCCTTAGAATCAGAGCATCATCGCAGCTGTGAGAGGCCTCGGTGCTCATCTCATCCAGCCCTTTCAAGGTACGTATTCTCGAGGGAGAGAGAGAGAGTAGGTAGGATGGTGAATGGATTTCACAAATGTGAGGACAGAATCTCAGAGCTGTCCCTTGGCTGTTGGAGGCAGGGCAGCGGCAGAACCCAGGGGTCCCACTGGGAGGAGCCACACTCTGCAGAGAACACACCCCCCTTGGCCGCCTGACCACAGACTTGGAGGAGCTGGCAGGCAGCCAGGGCTCCCCAGGTAACCTTTGGCCAGGTCTGGCAACGTCCCCATGATCCTTGCTCCCTTGTTCTTACCCAGACAAGGGTGCAAATTCACAGTTAATGGGAATCGAAGCTGGTGTTATTTAGGAATTGAGTGGGAGTCATTTCTCCATCTGCTCTCTCTTCCCACCAGAGGATAAAGGCTGGCTGGGTGGCGGTAAGGACGGAGGCGAGTTGCCAGAAAGCGCTAGTGCTGTCATTTATGGTTACAGACATGGGCTGGAAGCCCGAGTGAGGGCTGGACCACGGCCGGCCAAGGTCAGCTTAATGAACACAAGCTTCTTGAAAGTAGAGAGGGTTCTGTGGCTTTGGCATCTCTGTAAGACCTCGCACGTTTTAAATAAGTAATGGTTTGAGCCTTTCTCCGTTTCCTCTCCAGTGGAGCTGTCATGGATGCGTAGATGGTCATCTCTCGGAAAGAATCCTCCAGGAACTGGTGTGGCTGATAAGGATCTGGAAGAAGTGGGGTGTTGGGCCTGGCTGACCTTGAGAAGGGCTTGCTGAGGGAACTGACCCCATGCTGCACACAGGGGCACCCGGAGAGGTGGAGGAGGAGGGCAGTGGCTGGGGCTGGGGGTCAGGAAGCCCTCCCCGGCCCTTCAAGGTTTCATCAGTGGCGCATTCTCTTCCAGGAGGGCCCAGTGGGGTCAGTGGGCCCAGACTGGCACCAGTCCCCAAGCTAGGCCGGCCGATCACACATGTAGGGACTGCTGCTGACAGATTAGAGCCCCTGCTGCTGGAATCTGTTCCCTCTTGTCCGGCTGCCAGCAGCAGCAGCAGGCGGGGGGCTGCCGACTGACTGCCTCCCTCGCTGCTCCGGCTTCACTGTCCCTCATTCATCGCTGCCTCACACCGCTCCCCACCTTCCTGCTTATTCTTCTCCATCTTTCTCTGTAGGGTGTTCTGTTCACTGATCTCTTGCTGCCCCTCTCTCTTTCTCCCCAGCTTTCCTATCCAAGCTTTAAAAGCTTTCTTGTATTTAGCTTTCTGTGGTCATACGTGACCCTGTGGAGTTCTTGCACATGGACACACAGGCATGCACATTTATGTACATGTGCGTTAGATATCCACACAGCATGGGCTTTTGTGTGTACCCTGCCCTGGTGGCTCAGACAGTAAAGAATCTGCCTGCAATGCAGGAGGCCTGGGTTCTATCCTTGAGTCTGGGAGATCCCCTGGAGAAGGAAATGGCAACCCACTTCACTCTTCTTGGAGAAGAGTAAAGAATTTCATGGACAGAGGACCCTGGCAGGCTACAGTCCATGGGGGTCTCAAAGAGCCTGACACGACTTAGTGACTCTCACTTTTGGCATCTCTCAGGTGAATAAAGAATTATTCAAATAACTGGGTGAAAATATTTCACATAGAAAATGTCTCCACTTCTTCCTGTCACTGAGACCGTATTGTTGATTGCCCGCAAAGGGCTGTAGATGGGACAGAAGTTGGGAAGAATCTTTCTATGTGACTTGCCTGCAGTTAGCTCTGGTGAATATCAACAAGGTATTTCCATCCACTCTGATTTCATTTATAAAGTCTTGGTGGCTGTAAGACTGGTTGCTAAGTGACCCCACATTTACTGTTTAGGTAAAGGAGATAGACATAGTAGGCCAGTGGGTCTGTATCATGAAGTCCATAGATATCTTCTTTTTTCTGAAGGAAAGATCTTCCCTGGTGAAGCAGCAGAAATAGCCGTGGCAGCCACACTATAACCGTATCATATTCATTCTAAGCAGTCCTTTTCAGCACTCCTTAAAAGAGGTCAGGGTGGCATCCAGATGAGGATGTGTGGTCCAGGTGAGGATGTATGTCACAGACCATTTAGTGTTTGACATCAAACCTGATTATCAGTACCTTCAATTCATTCATGATCATGGCTGATGATGATCAAAGTGACCATTTTAATACACGGAATCTTCATGTCCATCGTCTCACAGATTCATTACAACAGAGCTGTGAGGGCTTTGTCTGATCACTGCACAGATAGACGGTGGGGATCAACAGAGAAAACTCTGACACTTACTTTCTTTTCATTTTCCCACCAGCATTTGCAGATATTCCTACGTACTTTTCTTGGTCATTGAACAAAAATCTATCAGAAACTTTTGTTCAAGTGAAATAGCACAATAGAATGGCATTATAGTATAATTCATTATTACATAGATTATACTAATAAGTCAAATTTCTCTCATTTTGAGTAGGTAGAGAAAAAGCCAGGTATCTGAGTGTATTATAGATTATGACTCAAAATGGTGAGTGATCCCACAGGCTGTGTGTGTGTGCGCGCTCAGTCGTGTCCGACTCTTTGTGACCCCATAGACTGTAGCCCACCAGGCTCCTCTGTCCATAGGATTCTCCAGGCAAGAATACTGGAGTGGGTTGCCATTTCCTTCTCCAGGGATCTTCCCGACCCAGGGATCAAACCCTTGTCACCTGCAAGTCTCCTGCATTGCAGATGGATTCTTTATCACTGAGCCTCGTGGGAAGCCCAAATAAAAATTTTGGCAGTTCCACACAGCATGTTGGATCTTAGTTCCCCAACTGGGGATTGAACCTGCACCCCCTGAGTTGGAAGTGCAGACTCTTAACCATGGGGCCACCAGGGAAGTCCTTGTTGTTCAGTCGCTCAGTTGTGTACAACTCTTTTGCTGCCCCAGAGACATTACTTTGCCGATTAAGGTCTGTCTAGTCAAGGCTATGGTTTTTCCAGTGGTCATGTATGAATGTGAGAGTTGGACTGTGAAGAAAGCTGAGCACCGAAGAATTGATGCTTTTGAACTGTGGTGTTGGAGAAGACTCTTGAGAGTCCCTTGGACTGCAAGGAGATCCAACCAGTCCATCCTAAAGGAGATCAGCCCTGGGTGTTCTTTGGAAGGAATGATGCTAAAGCTGAAACTCCAGTACTTTGGCCACCTCATGTGAAGAGTTGACTCATTGGAAAAGACTCTGATGCTGGGAGGGATTTGGGGGCAGGAGGAGAAGGGGATGACAGAGGATGAGATGGCTGGATAGCATCACTGACTCGATGGACGTGAGTCTGAATGAACTCCGGGAGTTGGTAATGGACAGGGAGGCCTGGCATGCTGCGATTCAAGGGGTTGCAAACAGTCGGACACAACTGAGCAACTGAACTGAACTGACCTGAACCACAGCCCACCAGGCTTCTCTGTCCATGGGATTTTCTGGGCAAGAATACTGGAGTGGGTTGCCATTTCCTTCTCCAGGAGATCTTCCTGACCCAGGGGTTGAACCCACATCTCCTGCATTGCATGTGGATTCTTTACCAGTGAGGCACTAGGAAAGCCCCCCACAGGCTATGTTTTGTTCCCACATCTCACGTGTGTTCACATACAGACTTACCTCCTTTACCTGAGAGAGAAGGGGTCATAAATTCAGCAATAGGATGCACTGAACATAACCAAGAATCCCAAAGAAAGCAGAAAAGGGCTTTGAGCTAAAACCACGGACACAAAATCTTACCATAAAATGAATGTGGCCTATTTTATCTAAAGAGTTCATATACTGTAATTTTAATACATATTTCTAAGAAGCTTGTGGGACAGTTGGTTTAAATGTGGCATAGAGTATCTGTAACCCCTTCTCCTCCTGCCCCCAATCCCTCCCAGCATCAGAGTCTTTTCCAGTGAGTCAACTCTTTGCATGAGGTGGCCAAAGTACTGGAGTTTCAGCTTTAGCATCATTCCTTCCAAAGAAATCCCAGGGCTGATCTCCTTCAGCCCTTCAGTTTAAACAAGATTCATGAACATATTTTTGGTGGCTTGTCCAGAACTGGTATGGTGGCTGCCTGGTCATCAGGCCCCAGACTCCTCCTGTTAGCTTTCTACTCTTTTGTTTATAGGGTGTGGCCTTTATCCCCATGCTAAAGATGCCTGCTTTAAGCAGCAGAATGAAGTTAGGAAGGAAGGAGGGCAGGTTGTTTCCTTTCAAAAAGAATACCCAGAAGGCCCATACTTTACTTCTAGCCCATCTGTCAGAAATCAGTCAAATCAGGGCACTGCTAGCTGCAAGAGAAGCTGGCAGTTCAGCTTAGTCTAGTTTAATTTAGTTTTTGCCCTGGGTAGTAATAGGCCCAGTTAAAAATCCAAGTTCCCTTAACTAGAGAGACAAAGTCAAGGCTCTATGTTTGGTAGGTGACCATTTGTGTCAGGAGATAACTAGCTTCTCTGATTTCCCAGATGACAAGAGCTTAGAAATAATAAATAGGATGGGAGTTGGGTAGGTGAACTGATGGCATTAAGAAATAAATACAATTATGAGGCGCAGAAAGTATTAGGAAAATCCAGTGGAAGACCTTGAAAGGAACATTTGTCTAAGATCATTTGGGGCAGACTGCCTTATACTCCTTAGAAAACATATACCCCCTTTAAAAGCATCCCTGTAGAGCAAAACAGCATAGGCATTGTTAAGTCATCAATAAGAGCTTAAATTATATTGATTATCTTTTGTTTAAGGCATCAGTGAACTCTATACTACCTTTCTGAAATTTTCCATTTGAAAATGCTTCCTATAATCAAGAAAAAGCTTGATACTTAAAAACACGAAGCTTCAGCAATTTAGAAAATTTACTTTAAAAAAGATTATTGAGTGACTACTTTGTGCCAAGTGTTTTATATAGCCTTATTCATTTTAAAAGTACTGCTCAGAGGCATTATTACTTCCATTTTTCAGAGAAAGAAACTGAGATCTGGAAAGGTTCCATCACTTGCCTACTCCACATACGGATAAACTTGAGTTTCAAACCCAAGTCTTGATGGGTTCCAGGTGTACTTTGCCCCACACTGTCCATCTTTCTGTGACTGAGGAGGTCAGATGGGCGTGACCTTGTTGGCCAACTCATGCGAAGAGTTGACTCATTGGAAAAGACTCTGATGCTGGGAGGGATTGGGGGCAGGAGGAGAAGGGGACGACAGAGGATGAGATGGCTGGATGGCATCACTGACTCGATGGACCTGAATCTGAGTGAACTCCAGGAGTTGGTGATGGACAGGGAGGCCTGGCGTGCTGCGATTCATGGGGTCGCAAAGAGTCGGACACAACTGAGCGACTGAACTGAGCTGAACTGTGATGTAGGTGAACACATCATTAGCCTCGGGACGGAGAAGTCTGATAATAATATCCTTTCTTGACTGCTCTGCTGAATTCTTGTCCTGAAGCCGTGATCAACCTGGAAACAGTCCAGGAAGAGATATCTGTGCACATGTGTTCAGGACACCCCAGACCGAGTCTTTCTTTTCCTCCCTTTCCCAAGCTGTGTCACGTCTCTATTTACCCAGCCTTGCTGCGGTCTGTCTTATACCTTCCTTTCCAATGAGAATGGTTGATTTTCCCCCCATATTCCTGTATATTCCAAAGTCCTTTAAGTACGCCTATGAAAAAGCAACCACTTGTAGTATTCTTGGACCTGAAAGTCCTTTGAACTGAAATGAGAGTGGACTTTCTGTTCTGAGATCCAGCAAGGCTCCTGGAGGTGACATACATGTGGAAAAACACTGTCAGGGGCTTGTAATAAAACAAAACAAGACCTTGGCCCCTGTCATGATTTACAGATGTCCTCCAAGGCTGCTCTTCATTTTTGACAGGTCAGATAAGTTTGGATTTGCTTAAGGGTAATACTTGACTGCGGCTGCTGCTGCTGCTAAGTCGCTTCAGTCGTGTCCGACTCTGTGCGATCCCGTAGACGGCAGCCCACCAGGCTCCCCCGTCCCTGGGATTCTCCAGGCAAGAACACTGGTGTGGGTTGCCATTTCCTTCTCCAATGCATGAAAGTGAAAAGTGAAAGTGAAGTCGCTCAGTTGTGTCCGACTCTTGGCTGGAGACTGGGTAAGAGGGAAAGCAGTGCTTTGGGAGCGAAAGAAACATGATATGAAGAAGGTAGCTTTCTCTACTTCTTAATATCTCATTCACTGTTAGTTTTTGACCCCTTTTTATGTCCTGCACACTGTGCTGGGCCCTGGGTGCTAGGCATACAAATGACACGCCATCCATTTGCTTGGCATCACTAGCGGTGGAGCATCCACAGAAAGTTCTTTCCGTCTCCTTGTTTAGACTGATTTTTCTTATAACAGAGTGGATTGCTGAAGAGGCTAGAGGAATGAGCCTCAGAAACCAAGATCAAAATTTCAATATACATTTGTTAAAAGCTTCCAGAATTGCCTGATCCTTCTGACACAAGACTGTGATGGATCTCCTCTGATAGAGAACGAGATAGTGGAGTTGAGGAGGAGCAAAGAATCCTTCTGATATCGCTGATAGCAGCTGAATTCTTTGATCTCGTGGTCACAGATTATTAGCCACCTGCAAACTCAAAACCTCATAAAAGAATATTCTTTGGAAAGGAATCGGATTCCCCTCCCCCCCACGCACATGTCGTGTGCTCACTCTCCAACAAGCTTAGAAACAGGAGCCACTGTGCTGCTGTGACTCCCAGGCTGCTGCTGCTGCTGCTGCTAAGTCACGTCGGTCGTGTCCGACTCTGTGCGACCCCATAGACAGCAGGCCACCAGGCCCCAAGCTACTAGCAGCCTTCGCTTGCCTGTGATTTTACTTTGATGCCCAGTTGACCAAGGCTCTGGCTGAGAGCGACCTCTAGCGGCTGGCTCAGTCCTCAGGGAAGCGCTTCCGGGAACAGAAACATTCAGCAGATTCCAAAATTCACCCAGCAACCGTCAGTTCCTTCTCTAAGTCTTAGAGTCTGTTTCTGTTTTGTGACTTCATTTGTATAATTTCTTTTTATTGCCTACATGTAAGGGATGTCGTATGATAGTTCTCCTTCTCCGTCTGGCTTGCTTTACTCAGTATGGTTGCCCGGGGAAAGGATAGGAGGAAGGGAGAGTTAAGTTAGGGAATTTGGGATGGACATGTACACACAGCTATATTTAAAATGGATAATCTACAAGGACCTACTGTAGAGCACAGGGAACTCTGCTCAACGTTATGTGGCAGCCTGGATGGGAGGGGTGGTTTGGGGGAGAATGGACACATGTATATGTATAGCTGAGTCCCTTCGCTATTTACGAAACTATCACAACATTTTTAATCAGCTATACCCCAATACAAAATAAAAAGTTAAAAGAGAAATTAACCCAGACTAGCCGAGTGGAACACTTGTGTGTTCTGAACCATCCTCCATGTGATCGGCTTTTTACAGATTCTTTCATCAGCACAAGGAACAGATTCTTTCGTCAGTCGGTACCTACTATGTGCTCAAAACCATGGGGACCGGTCCAGAAGCTGAGTCTTGCTGGGGAATGAGTCCTGAGTCCCACAAACATTTCCCGAGAGCAGGGGCGGGGTGGCTGGGGTAGAAGCAGTAACAGAGAGTGAGGTAATGCAAATAAGCTGTGTTTGCTGTGATCATCAGAAGTTAACCTTTTCCCTTTCCAAACACAGGAGGCTTCTCAAATGTACCACCTGATGCTGACTCAACAGCCTCGGGGAGGCACTGATATACTGACTTGCCACCAAGCTGTCTTCAGTTCCTTGTGTTTGGAGTTTTCCATGTCAGTGTTTCTGAGTCCTGACTATGTGTTAGGATTTCCCTGAAAGGTTTAAGAAACTGTACAGATCCCAGGGTCCCCCACAGCAACATTCCGATTTCGGTGTATAGGATGGGGTAGGAGCCTGGGAATGCATGCTAACTTGCTTCAGTCGTGTCTGACTCCTTGCAACCCTACGTACTGTAGCTAGCCAGGCTCCTCTGTCCATGGGATTCTCCAGGCAAGAATACTGGAGTGTGTTGCCATGCCCTCCTCCAGGGGATCTTCCCGACCCAGGGACTGAACCTGTGTCTTTTATGTCTCCTGCAATGGCAAGCAGGTTCTTTACCACTAGCGCCACCTGGGAAGTCCAAGGGCCTGGGCATGCACATATATGAAAAGCTCCTAAGTTGATTCTCAGAGGCAACCAGGATTGCAAGTCATTGTTCTCAGTTCAGCTGCCATTTTTATAGCCCCCCAAACCAGAATGGGGGCACAATGGTAAAAGGATCTGCCTGCCAACACTGGAGACTTGGGTTCAGTCCCTGGGTTAGGAAGATCCCCTGGAGGAGGAAATGGCAGCCCACTCCAGTATTCTTGCTTGGAAAATTCCATGGACAGTGGAGCCTGGTGGGTTACTGTCCATGGGGTCACAAAAAATCAAACAAGTACACACAAGAGAGAATGAACAGAATAGGGTGAAAGACAATGCTAGCATTTGCACAGACTTGAACTTGGTGCTAATGGGAGAATTTTCTTTTGATTCTCTCCTGAGGACCAGTCTAAAAAGTGTGATCCCTATCAGTGCTGTGAAATTTGAATCCCATAAATTTAAAGTTTGATTCAGAAAGAGTAAATACAGGAAACAGTAGAAAGGACACAGAGGATCCAGAAAGGGTGCCTAGAGGGTCATGCACGGCTGGCCCTCTTGCAGGTGGTCATGCTTTCCTTATACAGTCTTGGGTCCCTTTGCTGGCACTCTGTGTGTCTGTTTTATGCACAGAAATGAGTCTCCATCAGGAAAGCCGGCAACGTGAGCATCAAAGCAAATCTGACTTTAAATGGCATTTCAATTCCCCTGTACTTAGATTACCAACTCCAGAGAAAGAGAACTTTAATGCTTCGAATTTGATGTCTGCTGGCCTTGATGAGAAATGGCGGCTTTACTAAATTTTGGAGCACACAAGTGGTTTTAAAATTAAAGTTATTAGCACTAGAAAATGATGTTCTTTGTATTACTACACTGTTATTACATTTAATGGAATTGCTCCCTAAAGTGTTAGAGAATGAAGGGAAAAGCGGTTTAGAATGAGGAAGACACAGGGTAAGAGGTAAGATAAGGAAAAAAACAATGGGCTGTCTTGATCTTACAGCTCTACCCCTGGAGGCCAGGGGAGCTCTCCTTCATGTCAACCCACTGAATTGGGCTTGAGAATGTTCTGGTTGGGGGAGGGGTAGATTGCAGGTGGTTTCATAATATGTGGTATTCTGACTGCTGTGAGCCAGCAAGAAAGCTAGGCCAAGACACAGCTTTGAAATTGTATATTAAGGAGGACAGAATTTTTCAAAATAGAGTGATGCCATCCATCTTATTAAAGACACCGCAGGACAGAAGAAACTGTCCAGAGGAATAAGAAGAAGAGAAAGAAATGCTGCTTTATTATTGTTAAGGCTTTTTGTGATTTGTGAGTGAGAACTGTGACAGTCTCCAAACATAGTTCCCAAGCAGGTGATTATTAGGTGACTGTGATCACTGGCCTCGATGCCCCGTCTTCCACCCACCCTGCCATTTCTCCTACATTTATCGTATCTCCTGGCGGAACACATGGCATTTTGCAGTGGACCCTTAAGGCCTTCGGACTTGGGCTTTGTCGAATGAACAGGAGGGAAGGAGTGCAGAACACCTGTGCTCCCCTGGTCTCCAGCTTTCAGATCTGGGCTCTTAAATGGAGGCTTCTGGTGTCTCTACACTGAGAGCATAACAGGAGGGAGGAAATAATCACTATTAAGAAGAGTTTATTAATTGTCACACAACACGTGTACCTCTTTTGGGCTCGACCAGGCATGTTCTAATAGAAAGCTGGTTCCTTAAGGTTGATTGAGACTGTCTCGTGAAGGCAGTCATATCTTTATTTTGCATTTGCCCAGTGACTGGTGATGTAAGTAGGATTATGTGTTTAGCTGTCTGTTTCTAAGTATGTAGAGTGTTTTTTTCCAGATTTCATGGCAGGGATGCACAGGACAATGTTGGGTTCTGCAATGGCAATGAATGGCAGATAAAGGGAGGCGTAGTTGCCGCCCCGCACTGCAAACCTCAAACAGTTAGGCATCCGTGGCTCTTCGTGGCCGAGAACCCATGGCCCCTCTTAATGTTTCTTGTGCTTTACAGCAGTTTCCTTTTCCTTGCAGCCATTGTTTTCATATCAACTTTATTTCACCCTGGCTGTTTGGTGTTGTCTTCACAACCAGTCAGCAAGGAGAAGGGCCATCAGGGTTAATCCCCTTAGAATAGCCCACCGTCCTATCTTGCGTGTTAAGTCCAAAACGTGACCTAGAGACTTCCAAACCAAGTGAATTGAGTCAGCCAAAGACAGAAACCATATGATATCACTTATATGTGGGATCTAAAATATTACAGAAAATAACTTATCTACAAAATAAAGCAGATGGATGTAGAAGACAGACTTGTGATTGACAAGGAAGAGGTGGGTGGGGGAGAGACGGATTGGGAGTTGGGGTCAGCAGATATAAACTATTCTATATAGGGTGGGTAAACAACAGCACCCTACTGTATAGCACAGGAAACTATATTTAATATCCTGTGATAAACCAGAATGGAAAAGAACATGAAAAAAAATGTATATATTACTGAATCCCTTTGCTCTACAGCAGAAATTAACACAACGTTGTAAGTCAACTATACTTCAACAAAACAAAAATGAAAAAAAAGTAAATTAGAGAACTTGCCAAAAAAAGGGTGACCTATAAATTTTATATTCTCTTCTGGAGGAGCTGGGGATACATCGGGAGTTGAATGGTCACCCGATGCTTCTTTTTCCCCTATTTCTGTGGGAGATGATGGTTCATGTGTCTTGGTGTCAGGAAAACTGAAACATGCTTCTTTTTCCACTGGAAAGGTAAAATTGGCAAGTAGGCAAAGAAAGCAAGTACAGCATTGACTCAGGCCTTGAAATCTTTTGGGTCCCGTGTAAAGAACACACATTCTACGTTTGTCAGCCCTACCAGGGACACGTGCTTCAGATTGTGAGCTTTTTTTTTTTTTTTTTTGGGAAAAAAAATAGCCTGTCTTCCATTCCTTCTGAGCCTGGGAAAGGATCCTGCTTTCTGCACACTTGGTCATACCAGCTGTCGAATCAGTCACTCTGGTTATTAGTAAGCAGCAGGGAAATATGTCTATTAAAAAAAGAAATTGACAGGAGATGTAAAGAAGGAACAGGACATATCTGAGGGGGAAGAGACTTTTCAGAAATAAATGAGACTGGGGCATGATCTTGTAATGCCTGGGTACTGAGAGCCTGATCACAGAGCCCACAGATCTTACCATTGCTCCAGCCTTTGCTGGCCCACCCTGATGGTGTGGAGAGGAGTAGCATTAGGCAGGGGAGCAGTCTGTTCAATGCAGCAGCATCGTGCCTTCGTGGATTCATTTCAAGGGTGTGTGCTCCTGAAAGGGGCTGTATGGTCATAGTTCCTCAAATATATTCTGCTTTCCTTTACAAAGAAAGAACCAATGGTTGACAAGAATGGCAATGGTCCCAGCAAGCATATTCTAGGACTTTACTGCCGGATGGCTACCCTGAATGGTGGAAAACCCATCACCTTTGCATCTGTGCTTTCCTGGGGGTGGAGACATTGCCAATGAAGGCCTCAATGTGGCTAAAGTAATCTCTCTCAAATCAAATTGGGATTGGGAAGAAGTTGCAACCATGACTTGCTGAAGCAGATAATAAATAGGATTTCAGTGACCTGCAAAGAATGAAGAATTGGATATTGAGAGCAGGAAGCTAAGTTTTCCACAAATCTCTGTTGGTTTCCTTTTATCTACTGGATGCTGCTGCTGCTGCTGCGGCTAAGTTGCTTCAGTCATGTCTGACTCTGTGCATAGATGGCAGCCCACCAGGCTCCCCTGTCCCTGGGATTCTCCAGGCAAGAACACTGGAGTGGGTTGCCATTTCCTTCTCCAATGCATGAAAGTGAAAAGTGAAAGTGAAGTCACTCAGTCGTGTCCGACTCCTAGTGACCCCGTGGACTGCAGCGTACCAGGCTCCTCTGTCCATGGGATTTTCCAGGCAAGAGTACTGGAGTGGGTTGCCATTGCCTTCTCCAGTATGTGATATATATATTTCTTAGCCAGCCATCAAAGACCTTGAATATCTGTGTCTAATTTTTTTTAAAACAGTGTTTAAAAATTATTTATTTATTTGGGTGCATTGGCCAAATACATTATTTTAGTTGCGCCATGCAGGATCTTCATTGTGGCGCACAGGCTTCTCTCTAGTTATGGTATGCAGGCTTAGTTGCTCTGTGCCATGTGGGATCTTAGTTCCTCAACAAGGAATCGAACCTGCATCCCGTGCATTGGAAGGTGGATTCTTAACTACTGAGCCACCAGAGAAATCCCTGGATCTAACTTTTACAATTGGGCTTATCCAACTGCTTCCCTCTTCCAACTCCCTGCCTGGCCCCAACATACCCTGCTTGTGATCCAGCAACATCCAATGACATGACCAGCCGTACTCTAAATGTAACAGTTTCTTACTATTCCTTGCATCCATGTGGTTGTATCTCTAATATTCCTCTTTCAACTTCCGTGTTGGATACATGACTGTCCCTTAAGATCTAACTCGTGTCACCTCCTCCATGAAGCCTTCTCTAACAGTTCCAGGCAGAATTTGTCATCCTTCTCCTTGTGTTCCCACAGCCCCATGTTCACAACTGCTATTATCACACTTAGATGTGCGGGCGGTTCAAATTAAAAGTAGATCTGGGAGCGCCTGAGGCTGGACTGTCTCACTCATTTTCACAGGCACCCCAGGATTCAATGCCTAGAAGACTCACACATTTTTTTTTTGGTGAATGAAAATGTGATTGAATCAATAAAGATGAAAGGTGGGGCTCATGCCTGTGGAGTGAAAAAGTGATTATTCTTTTTAAAAATTCAATATGTTATCCGTCATGTGTGAAGGTGATATTTCTGATTCATTGGCAGTAAAATGTAGACTTTGGACTAGTTTTAAACATCGGCTTTATGTGCAGAGTGCTCACATAGCCTTCTGCCTTCTAATCCGTAACGTGAACTTGGAAATGAGTTCTTACTGCCCTTCCTGCCTCTTATAAATAGTCAGACTCCATCATTCTTGCACAGCTCCCCAAAGTTGTCATTCTTTCCTCTCTGCTTTCACAGCCTCTGTCCTCGTTAGCTTGTGCCCAGATTCCCATAACAAGCTGTTCTGGGTCTCCTTTTTATTAATATCACAAAAATCATCTTACTCACCATCAGGTTTATATTTTTCAAATATCATTTGGATCATTTTGCCTGCATGATAAAGGATGGATGGGGACTTCTTTTAGACACACTGAAACTTAGCACAGCAGTCATCCTCCCGAGACAGCAAATTTCTGCTTTCAAAATCTGATCTCAAATTAATTTTCAAAAGGGACTTCTTTTCTCGGCCTGCTCTTCTCTTTACCATCCAGCGATGCGGTCTCTTGCGTGGAAGATGCGCTGTGCTGAGAACACGTGTCTGTTCCCAGCTTTGCTACCCGTTAACTGTGTTATGAGTCATTTTACCTTTCATTTTACCTTTTCAGACTTTGGTTACCTCATCTATAGGATAATGTCTTGGGAAAATGATTGCCTGGGAAGAATTGGGAAAAGATGAGCCCTGTGTTCCTTCTGATTAGGTTCTTTGATTCTTTGATTTTTATGAGGTATTGAACTTCCATGTTTCCTTCCAGCACTGTGATCAAGACTTGAATAGGTCTGAATCCAGAACTGTGGCCTCGTTCCCAGCACACACTATGCAGTAGCTGACTGAGCACCAGGAATAGAGTGGAGTCAGGGCTTGTGTGTTAAGCTTGCCCTTTGCATGCATATACACACCAGGAGCCATCCTTTTTCAAATGACTTAGTTTTCCGTTCAGCTAAGCTTTTGATTCACTTGATAAAGAAAAATAAATGGGCCAGATTTGATTTTCTTGGATTGAAAAGATCTATTTTGCATTCTTCCAGTCTCAGCAAACACTAACCTGCGGTTATTCACAGTCTAGTTACCCAGTTCTGAGCTGTCTGAGCTCCTTGATTCTGCTTTTCTCTTCTCAGGCCCAATTTTGGGTGAAGCATTTTCTCTTTAAGAAACATCATCTGAAGGTGAACAGGATAAAAGTCAGGACAAGAGCCTCAAACTGCTTCTTGTTGACTTTTCTTATTTGATAAGGTTCTAGTAATGAGCTATTCAGCCTGCCCAAGGCTGAATTTTATTGGTATCAATATAATCACTTCAACCTTGCCCTCCAGTATTTCCCTTCATCTCAGAAGAATGGCAGGGTATCTTTACCATTGCGTGTATCAGAAATTTGCAGTTATCTTTCTTTTTTCTCCCTCAAATGCTTCATCTCATCAACTTTCTAATTTTACTGGTTCTATAGCAAAATATATTTCTAATCTGTCCACTTCTTCCCATTTTTCCTGGTGTGTGTGTTAGTTGCTCAGTTAGGTCCAACTCTTTCCAACCCATGGATTGTAGCCTGCCAGGCCACAGGCTTCTCTGTCCATGGAATTCTCCAGGCAAGAATACTACAGTGATTGCCATTCCTTTCTCCAAGGGTTCTTCCCCACCCAGGGATGGAATCCAGGTCTCCCACATTGCAGGCAGATTCTTTACCATCTGAGCTACCAGGGAAGTCCTACTTTTCCTAGAGTCCTAGTTAAGCTGGGCCTTCCCCATGGCTCAGCAGTAAATAATGCACCTGCATTGTAGGCGATTTGGGAGACATGGGTTTGATCCCTGGGTCGAGAAGATCCCTTGGAGGAGGAAATGGCAACCCACTCCTGTATTCTTACCTGGAAAAAAATCCCATGGACAGAGGAGCCTGGGGTCCATGGGGGTCTCAAAGAGTCAGACACGACTGAGCAACTAAGCATACATACCCACCTAGTTAAACACATGCGCACACTTAGTGTATGTAATTGCTTACTGTTTGTGTCTTTCTCTGACTAGACTATTAGCTCCATGTTGGCAGCAATATATCTGTTCCACTCACCATTGCATTTTAATGCTTGGCACTTTAACTGGCCCAGAGCAGGCACTGATTAAATATTTGAAAACGAGTTAATTAACTTAAACTAATTGGAAAATTAAGCTTTGTATTATCTATGGACTTGATTTCCTCCAGGCCTTTGGTTTATCTATTTAAGACTTTGTTTCAGGTTGTATTAGAGTCTTTATGTTTTTAACAAATAATGCAGTATATCTGTGCACAGAGCTATAGTTAGTGTGAAGGGCAATACAACAAAAAAGACATGAGCTAATTCTCTTCAAAACTTGAGTTTAGTTGAAGAAGCAAAGGCTGCATACATGAAATTTTTGAGTAAAAGTTTCAGACAAAATATGATTTAGTGCCTCAAATGGGTCATACAGTTCATATGTTACAATCAAACAATATTAACTACTTGCAGCTTTGAAACACTGGAAGAATTAGAGGCAGTGGAACGTGACCTAGACTTTGAAGCATATGGAATGTAGGGGCCCAAGGGTAGGTGACTTTCTCCAAGTGAGAATGATAGCATTAACTAATATTTGGACTTGACACTGAGCATGTGAGGGTTATATTGGGATCAAGTTCATCTGAATGGAATTGTAGACAAGAAATGGGAAATAAGCGTGGGGTTACCATGGGACAGAGTCATTTTCAGGGAAGGTTAGGGTTGGAAAGGTACTGTATTGGGAGTTGACATCTAATTATGTGACCTTAATCAAGTCATTTAGTCTGTTCAAATCTCATTTTTAAAATAGCACGGTAAGGAGCATGCATCAGTAAAAGGTAAGGATACATCAGCTTTTAGTTAATACATGTTATGTTTCTGTAAAGGAGTTGAAACGGACACCACTGAGGTATCTTTCTGCTTTAGAATCTTCTTTCTATGAAACAGCCTATTTGGTTTTTGAATCCATGCTTTGGGCTGAATGAGTATGACTGCTAACCAGTAGGCTGTGGAAAAGCCTGAAAACTAGATTGATGTCATTTAACTTTATCCTGGGAGGAGAGACTTGATGGAATGGTTATGTTGAGAAAATTAATCCTGAACCATTGCATGAGAGGAAGGAAAGAGTAGTGACCCAAGGTGGGAGACAAGTCAGAGCTACTCCAAATGCAAGGTGACAAAAGCCAGGATTTTGGTGACCTCAGAGATGGCAAGAGAATTTTGAAGAACACTACTCTCGGATCTGGTAGTGCCTTCCATAGAGATAATACAGGAGATGAAATAGTCAAAGCTGGCTTTTAGGTTTTGAGGTTGAACGGCTGGTGATGAATCAATGGAAATGAAAAAGTTGAAGCAAAAAACCTGTTTTTCACAGAAAACATGTTAAATTCTGAGCTGAGGGCAGGATGTGCCAGAGAGGATGTCTTGCAGTTCCTCCAGCTAATAGAGTCTGGAATCTGAGGTTACAGATTTGAAATTCATCAGAGTAGTGTTGATACAACTGTCAGTGGCCAGCTGAGAAAAGATCTGCTCTCTCAGGAGAAGAGTATGTAGGGAAACGTAAAGTGAGACTCGGCTGAGCCTTGAACACCCAGGACAGCTGGAGGGACAAGGAAGCAGAATTATTCAGTGAAGGTCACAGGCCAGTAGAGACAGGGAGGGACAAGCGGTGTGGTCTGCTCTGTAGGGGGCAGGGTAGTGAAGTCAAAAGAAATAAGTAAAAAAAGCTAAAAGGGTCATAGCGTCAAGTGTGGTAGAGAGGGCAGACACATACGGTCTGTACGTAGCTTTTATTTCTTCTTTCATACCATTAACTGTCATTGATCAAGGAATGATTATTTAGGTTTTTGATTATTACTCAAGTCAGTTGCCTATTTTTTTTTTTTTTTTTTTGCCAAAAAAAATCTAGGATCTTAGTTCCCCAACAAGGGATTGGACCCATGCCCTCAGTATTGTCAGTGTAGAGTCTTAATCACTGGACCACGAGGAAACCCCCCCCTTATTTCTGATAAAGGGCAACTGGAGCGGCCAAGATGGTGGAGCCAAAGGACTCTGGGCTCATTTTATTAGTTTTTAAACAGTGTAGGGAAAGATTTAAAGGGAAGGGAAGGATTCAAACATTTTCTCTTCATTTCCCGGTATAGGAAAATGTTGGTGGGCAAGGAGCTTAATACTCACTGTTGGTAAAATAAAATTTGGGTCGTTTACATGATATGGAAAACCAGAGGTATCTCTCAACATTCTGGCCCCATATTTATCAGCTGTGCAGCCTTGGCCAAGCTACCTAATCTCTCTGAGCTTGCTTCTTCATCTGTAAAAACAAGGGTAGCACTAACGGCTTCCTGTTGTCTTCATACTGGTTAAATGAGAATGTATGTAAAGTGTGTACAAAAAGACCTATACAAGCGCTCAAGAAAATGTACTCATTGGTTTTGTTATTATTGTTTGATGTTATTTGTTTTATTGGACTGTCCCTGCTCTGTTGATGTCAACAACTGAAAATGTCCTGGTCATCCAGTGGTTAAGACTCCTCACTTCCAACTGCTAGGGACATGAGCTTGAGTCCCAGTCAGGGAACTAAGATCCCACATGCCATGTGGCAAAAAAAAAAAAAAAAAAAAGAGAACTGTATTTAGAAAGTGTGAGCATTAAAGATTGCATTTCTTTTCCTCATTTCTTCCCAGGAGGGACAGATTTCTTCCACTCTAGTTTTGTGAGATGAAATCTACATGAAATCTGGACAGGGACTTGCCCCTGAATATTCCCTGCCCTGGGCTCCCAGCATCAATTTATCTAAAGGGTGGTGATGGCACATTTATGAAGAATGCTGAAGAAGGACCTGGACATGCTATATGATAGCAGAAATGAAATTGTCTTAGTCTCTCAATTCGAAGTGTTCTGCTGATGTGGGAATGGGGAATCATCTTGAAAAGGAAAAAAAAAAAAAAGATGTGTACATTTCTGAGAGCAAAGATGCATGTGATGACAGTTTAGAGTTTTGCCCAGAGAGGCTGGCATTTTCCTCTGGGGGCGGTTCTTCTGTTTCCAACAGTGTTCCCGCTGCCTTCCGTGTTCTCTCCTCCTCACCCTTCTCCTCCACCCCCTCCCCATATGTCTTCCTCTTTGTCTCGCCCACCCTACTCCTGGTTTCTTTCTGTCTCTCTCTTCCTTTGTAGGTTATTTCCCTTCAGTA
Source organism: Ovis aries (assembly GCF_016772045.2). Classification (NCBI taxonomy): domain Eukaryota; kingdom Metazoa; phylum Chordata; class Mammalia; order Artiodactyla; family Bovidae; genus Ovis; species Ovis aries. Next base: position 201,771,475 of record NC_056056.1, read on the forward strand.
GCAAAATGAATCCTGTCATAGAACAGACGATTACTTTCCCCAAATCCACTCTCCGTCTCATCACCTCTTTCTTCTCTGAAAGTTCTGGAATGAGCAAAAGAGGTGGGAAACAGTTTTTTCTACAGATTCGGTTGTACTTCTTCCTTGGTTTCTTGCCCCACCCCCTCCCCGATCATTCCAAACTTCTTCTCTAATGCTCTTTCTTCTCTTCTCCTCCAAGACTGTCTCTCCGTGAATCACCTCTTCCCAACTCAAGAATTATCTGGCCTTGAAAATCTCCATCTCTCAAAAATTGGGTCAGACAGGGAACTACCCAAAATTGGGAGGGACAGAAGGAATGAAGTTCTCTGAGAAGGAGTTCAGACATGGGTATCAGTAACCTGAACTGCCAGATGCAGCTGTTGGAATGGCAATGAATTATCTGGACAAAAAGAACAGATGGCAGGACTTGCAGAGACTAATTTATGTTACCTCCCACCTCCACTCAAGGTAATCTGCAAATGCTAGGTTATTGTTAGCCTGTTTTATTTTTCTCGTTTTGAAGCACAGGGTAACTAGTGTCAAATAAATGACAGCAAAAAGAAAACATCTGTCTTTGACTTTAATGACATTTCTGATTTCATCTCTTACTCAGATGAAACACAATACAGTGAATGAAAACCCCATTGTATTTTGTTGTTTATTGTGTGAGAAGACACTTGTGTATATAGAGGGTTTTACTGTTGGATGGTGAGGGAGACAGTTTTCTTTTGAATGATTGAATAAAGAAGGTGATAAGTAAATATCAGTTCTATACAAAAAATGTCAAGAGACAATTAAGGGGAAAGAGCACGGTAGCTTACGAGGACATTCTGACCAGAGTTACAGATGACTGTTGACAGTGGTGGCAATAGAAAATTGTATTCTGGGACTTCCCCTGGTGGTCCAGTGGTTAAGACTCCATGCTCCCAATGCGGGGGGTGTGGATTCGATCCCTGGACAGGATACTAAGATCCCACATGCCACAGGGTGTGGCCAAAAAATTTTTTTTAATATATTCTGTCCACCCATTTATCCATCCATCCACCCAATTTTTATTGAGCACTGTCTGTGGGCACAGCCAAGTGCTAGGTGCTGTGGGAGCTCTACCAAGTTTATGCTTGCTTCTTGTCACTAAGGAATTCTCAATATTCTCATTATGGAAGAGTGCACAAAGAATGTATTAACTGGCATCTCCCCCTCCAGGGCCTTTCTTATCCCCACTTCCTTTTTGAAAATTGTCTTTGAAGCCAAAAACTACAACTCTCTGAGTGTCTCCTCAGGATTAAAGTGCCCTTCAAGACGAAGTGCTGGACTGAGTTTTATAAAAACTTGATTTAGTTTTTGCTTTGTAATATGTGAAGGAGAGCATTGTGATGTAGAGGGAGTTATGGGCACCTTTGGTGGTTGGGTGATCAAACACTGGAGAACTATCAGACAGTGTGTCCTCACAAACAGGTTCCAGGCTTCATTGTCTCTTCTCACTCTTCCTGAAAATTCCATTGCCTCCCCAACTCCAACGCTAGCCCTGCTGACCGCAGCTCTGGGAGGGTTACTTCAGAACACCCTTAGCCCTGGGCTGCTGAGTGAAAGCAAAATGGTTGCAATTCAAGGACGTCAAAAGAGCATTCATTCATTCCCTATTCCCCACCCATTTCCTGGATGCCAACCACACTGCTGGCTTTGTAGATAAAGAGATAAAAGGCAAAGGTTCCTGCCGGTGAAGGGCTCCTCATGTCCACTGTAGAGGTAACTGAGAGAACAGCAGAAACACCACATACACTCAGGTTTGATACCTGAGGTTTGCCCGCAGTGCTACAGTAAGGGTGGCTGTGAAGCAGGTGAAGGTGTGTATCCCAGGTCTGGGGGAAGGTGGCCCTGCAGAGGCATGTCTCCATGATGCCCAGTTTCTCTATTACTAGCCTCACATTTTGCCCTGCCGCACCATTATCCAGAGCCGATAATGACGAGAACATGCATTTCCAGCTTTTACCCTCAGCCTCCCTGATTCCCACAACAGCCGTCTCAGCACCAGATACTTCCACCTTAAGATGACCATCCGAGTCTCTATCCTTATCACCATTTCAAAATGTCTGCAGAAATCATGGGTGAAACCTGGTGTTTTCGACAGTGCTAATCATCAGCGTTATAACTTTAGGGTTTACAAGTTTCTTACAATGTGTGGGGCTATACCTCCCATATACCAGCTGGACTTTCCAGAGAAGAGAAAGAACATGTCAGGGTCTCCCAGCTGATCAGGAGCCCTAGATTCCCAGATCACCAGATTCTAAAGCCCCAAGGGACCAGGTGCAGAGCCTTAAGATGACCCATGTGTTTCTACACAATCTTGGTAAAATGGTGATCCACAGTGATATTATAAATCTGCAGGTCAGTTGTAGAATTCATGGGAAACCGCTGCTGAAATATAACCTAAAGGTGAAGACTGTCGTATAGAGCCTAGCCATGGGATGTTGGGGCAAAATCATTGAACTGGAAATCGGAAAACCTGCCTGCCAGCCTCAGTGTGCTTATCTTTGCTAAGATCACTTAACGTTTTGTGTCTGAATCTCCCCTTCTGTAAAATGAAGGGAAGGGGTGAAATGATCCCTCAGGTTAAGACGTTTTTTAGGGCGTGGACTTCGGAGCCAGACTTCCTGGTTCTGCCACTTTCTAATTGTATGGCACAAATCAAGTTGTTTAGTCTCCTTGAGCCTCAGTTTCCTCATCTGAGAAAAAAATGAAGTACTATACCTAACTCACAGAATTGTCATGAGTATTCAATAGGTTAATAATTTCAAGGGCTTCAACACTGTGTGTGGCTTAGGGTAAATGTTAATTGTTTCCTGAATTTCTTTAAAAAAAAAAAATGGTCCCTTCAGCTCTAGGGTATCATGGTTCTTTGAAGCTTAGTTATTACTGGATATGGATAAAGAATGTGCAGATTACAAAGGATTTGCCTCTAAAAAAGAATGCTGAAATGGCAAAGAGTTAGGAGGACTGCAGTGGGAACCTCAAAGAAGGGATGTAGTGTAAGAAGAAATTAGCTGTTTCCTTGATGGAGCTGGAAATTCATGGACAGAGATCTTTGTAGGGAAGCAAAGGGAGGTGGTGTAAGACTCTCGATTTTCCAAAAGCAAAGCAGAACCAGAGAAGGTGTGCAGGATATATGAGTCTGGTTGCGTTGTCTGGAGTATCATGGTCAAGTTCATTGTGTAGTTAACAGCAGCTGCCTTGGTTCTCTGCCCTGGTTCTGGGCTGCCTCATCCTGGTGCTCAGAGTTCAGAGCTCGGTGAAGCAGGTGCTTCTCTTCACAAGCCTTTGTACCCTCTTCCCTGGAAACTACTCCGTCTCTACTTTTTGGTGACCAGGTGGCACTAGTGGTAAAGAACCTACCTACCCATGCAGGAGACATAAGAGATGTGGGTTCGATTCCTGGGTTGGGAAGATCCCCTGGAAGAGGGCACAGCAACCCAGTCCAGTATTCTTGCCTGGAGAATCCCATGGACAGAGGAGCCTGGTGGGCTACAGTCCATGGGGTCGCAAAGAGTCAGACAGGACTGAAACAGACATGACTTAACAACCACACCACTTGTTAAGCAGAGAGAGGAAATGAAAATATTCTAGTTGCCTGCATTTCAGTTCTATGAATTTTCCCCATAAATTGGTATTTCCAAATAAGTCCGAGCTCAACGAGGCAGAGACCTTAAGCATCAGTCTGTCTGCTCTGCTCGGTTTCCCTTATTCTCAAGTGAGCCCTGTCTCTGGTTCTCATGGTGGCACCACCTGCCCCTCCTGACTGTCAGGTTAGCTTAGGAAGCAGGTGTTTAAGACAGGGACCCTGAGCCTTGACGTCCTCATCCGTGTGACAGGAGAACACCTTGCAAATGTATTGTGATGATGAAAGGCAATCAGATGTGTGAACTCCTCAACCGCAGCGCTGTATCCTCCTGTTTCCCTCCTCCCCCTCCCCCGCCTCCTTTCCTTTCTGTCTTCTTCTCTTCCTTGTATTCAGAGCGACACAGTCTGGTGACTAACTCCCAATCTGCTCTTTGATTTCCCCAGAAGGGGAAGCAGTCCCTCCAGGGAACATAGTTAACCTGAGGCTATGTAGTGAGGAGGGAGACAAACCATGTGCTGGGGGAGGAAAAGCAGAGTCAGGGCCCCTCAGCCAGAGTGGGTTCCGAGGGGCTGTGGGGCGCACCGAGCAGAAGAGGTACTGTTCTGTCCCTAGGAGGTGTTTGCCCATAACTGCCATCCAAAGTTACTGATTCAGGGGAAGGGAGAAGGGAAGGAGAGAGTTGTCATCTAATGAGGACCCACTGTGTGCTGGATGGACATGCAGTAGGAGGTATTGGGCCCTATCATGTTTGGAGTCAGTGACAGGAATAGGAGCAGCCTTGGGATTCTCTGCCTGGCCTAGAACTTCTGCTCCTTGGAAGCAGCTCTTAGTTTTTGCACGGGGAGTTTATGTGGAAGTCAATCCTAAGGGAAATCAACCCTGAATATTCATTGGAAGGACTGAGGCGAAGCTGAAGCTCCAATGCTTTGGCTGCCTAGTGTGAAGAGCCAACTCACTGGAAAAGACCCTGATGCTGGGAAAGATTGAAGGCAGGAGGAGAAGGGGACGACAGAGGATGAGATGGTTGAATGGCATCACCAACTCAACGGACAGAAGTTTGAGCAAACTCTGGGAGACAGTGAAGGAAAGGGAAGCCTGGCGTGCAGCAGTCCCTGGGGTCTCAAAGAGTCAGAGATGACTTAGTGACTGAAAAACAGCAATAATCTTGGGGAGCAGATAGTAGGGACCCGGAAAGGGAGAGAGTGAAGGAGGGAAGCCAATGAAAGGAGCTGTACTGAGCCAATCTATCCTGTGGCGACCAGTGCTTAATCCCTCCAGCACTTTCTGGAAGAGGCTTCAGAAATCACCTCAGTGCAGTCATGTGATTGGTTTCAAGCTCGCATGGTGCTTCCAGCCTGACATTCTCACCCTACTAGTCTTCTGACCCCGGATTCTGCCAAAGTCATTCCATCGCCCACTGCCTCATTCCCTGAGCCACCGACTCAGGAGCATATTAGCAGTGCCCCAAGGAGGCTTTGCCAGGACCTTGACCCTCGATTCACAAGCAGGCACTCGCGTGCCCACAAATTCTCTATCGTTCTTACCCACCCGGACTTAGGAGCAGAGTCATACTGAAAGGCACCTGCCTCAGATGAAGTCCTAGCAGAATCTCTGTGAAATGTCAGATCTCTTTCCTTTGGTGAGGAAGGAGGGTGGGATAAGGCTACAGATCTGTATCTCTTGCCTCCCTTGAGGTTTCAGGAATACCCTCCTTCCCTGTGGACTCAAAGGTCCCCATGTGGGTCTCGGGGTCCCATTCTTTTCAGATTATTGTCACATAAGATATAGTCCAAGACTGTGCATTTAGTCTCCTTTGTAGCGCTGTCATTGCTACTGGGTCTGATTTTCAGCAGTCTGCCTATGGCTGTATGGTGTGAATCTCTTTATCCATGGCTGTCCAGGTTTCACAGCCTTGAGTGGATAGTTGGCTGACTTGATCTTTTCAATTTTCTTTTGCAAAATGTGCAGAATATATCGACAAATCAGCCAGTTGCCCACATGTTTAAAGACAAAAGAGCCACCACACAACCCCATATGGCATTCTCTACCTCCACTCAGTCCCAGGCCACTGCCAGGGAGATTAGCATTTGTGAAGTCACACATGCCAGGAGTTACCACTACTCTGCTTACCCCAGCAGTGAGGTCTTCACTGCACCCCACAATCCCATCTTGGGGCTCTGATTTCTGTAACTCTTCTTAATACCAGCAGGCTACTTTGAAGGCAGAGATTTAGGCAAAGACTTATATGTAGGTAGGTTTTTAAAAAAGCAACCCCAAAGAGCAGAAGTTAGGGACCAGAAGAGTGAGATGAGGAAGAAAAGAATGCTGAAGCAAGGATGCGTTATTGGATTGAGCACTGATAAAGGCCGGCGGTCCTTCATCCTAGCAGCATCCTCTAAGGAGTCTGAAGAAATATGTTTTAGATCTGTGTACTGGAAGGGGGAGCCTTATCTGTAGGCTCCCAGGCACTCTCCCACTGCCAGCTTGCACCAAGCAGTTCCTTCCTTAATATACCAGGTCATGGCAGCAGAGAAGCCCAGGGGGCAAGAAGCCAGAGCTGGACAGGATGTGCCCGGCGCGAGATCTGCATGTGCTGGCTGGCGCCTAAGCCCAAACAGTCACCATATTTGTGACTGAAGAGCAGGGAGATGAGAGGATTTAAGTGGTGCCCAAGTGGTGCCTGTTACAGCCCTGGTTGAACTATTTCCTTTTTTAAAAATTTTATTGAAGTCTAGTTGATTTGCAGTGTTGTGTTAATTTCTGATGTTCAGCAAAGTGATTCAGTTGTACATATGTATATTCTTTTTCATATTATTTCCCATTGTGGTTTATCATAGGATATTGAATATAGTTCCCTGTGCTGGACAGCAGGACCTTGTTGTCTATCCATCCTGTATATTCGTTTGCATCTGCTAATCCCAAACTCCCAATTCTTCCCTTCCCCTTGGCAACCACAAGTCTCTTCTCTATGTTGTAAGTCTGTTTCTGTTTCGTAGATAAGTTCAGGGTGTCATATTTTAGAATCCACATATAAGTGATATCTTATGGTGCTTGCCTTTGTCTGTCTGGCTTACTTCACTGAGTATGATAATCTCTGCGTCCACCCATGTTGCTTCAGATGGCATTATTTCATTCTTTTTGTGGCTGAGTAGGCCGCCTCTTCATGCCTGCCTCAAAGCATTTGAACGACTGCAGTTTCTCCTCCCAAGCCGAAGAAACACAATCATGATGACAGAGCCACAGTTCTCAAACTGCGACTTGATCCTGCCCAGAGCTCCCACCCCATCTCCTACTGTATTAACTTGCTCCCACTCCAAAACCACTTCTCACTCTCGCTTCTCACTTCAAACCTGCTACATCTCTCCGCTCCCTGATTAGCACTCTCTGCTGGTAAATCTGCCTTCAGAATTCATTGAGAAAGTGGAATTATTCTGCCAGGAACTCCCTCATTTTCATATTACCAAATCTGCCAGGGTACCTGCATCTGCACCGCTGCCTTCTGCCTTTTCTCCAGGTTCTGTGGACGAAGCTCCCCTGTCTCATAGAGACCAACCCTCTACAAAGAGCACAGTCTAAGAGAAAGCACGAGTTTGAATCCAGATCTCTTGAATTCTTAAATACTGGCTCCTAGCCTTTTTCCTTTCTAGCCTTTCTCGAAGACCTCGTGTTTTTTTATTTTTCTCTGTCTCTACTAGACCATTTTCTCCAGCCGTGGATAAGTTCGAATACCTCCTATATTAAAAATAAAACGGGGATTTCCCTGGCAGTCCAGTGGTTGAGCCTTCATCTTCCATTGCAGGGGATGCAGGTTCAATCCCTTGGTTGGGGAGAAAGGTCCCACATGCCTAGCAGCCAAAGAACCAAAACATAAAAAACAGAAGCAATATTGTAACAAATTCAATAAGGACTTCCAAAAAAAGGTCCACATCAAAAATCTTGAAGAAATAAAACAATACCCCAAATCCACATCTTCCTCTCACTACCTCCACCTTTTTCTGTTCCTCATAACAGCAAAACTTTTTGAAAGAGTTGTCTATGATCGTCTTCTGTCCTTCTTCACCTCCCATTCCAGTTGGGATTCCGTTCACACCATATTAATGGAATGGCTCTTGTGACTCTTGCTAGAGTCACCAGCAATCACCATTTGCCCAAATAGAGTGGTTACCCTATTGTCATCTCCTCCTCGCTTAGCATTTGATACAAGTCACAGCTTCCTCATTGAAATCCCTGGTTTTCATGAAGCCACACTTCTTGTGATTTTTCCTCCCACCATATTGGCTGGTTCCTCTCAATCTTCTTTGCTAGCTTCATTTTTTTTTGCTCTCCATCTCTAAAGGCTGTCCAAATGGCCCTGGCTCCCTTATTATTTTTTTTAATGTACACAGGTTTTCTATGTGATTTCATCTAGTTGATCACTTTATACATCTTCTTTATGCAAAGACTTTCAAATATTCATCCTCAACTCAAACCGCCACCTCAGAACCACATACTAACCTTGATAGTTACCTCCCAGACATTTCTGCACAGTGTCTGGAAGGCCTAACATTGCCCAGACATTTCTGCACAGCGTCTGGAAGGCCTAACATTGCCAAAAGAGAACATTTCTCCCCTTTCAAATTGTTATCTCTTTTGTCTTCCACATCTCGGTCAATGGGCAACCAAATTCACCCCATTGCATTTCTCACTCTTACATCCAAGCATAAGCAACTACTCTGGAGCCCTCCTTCTCCTCATAGAAAGCAATCCACTCGCCTTTCCACCGGTCGCCCTGTCCAAGATGCCACTGTCCTTTCCCTGGATTACTGCAGAACGCTTGAGGCATCCTCTCCACACAGTTCCTGCTGCTAAGTCACTTCAGTCGTGTCCAACTCTCTGTGACCCCATAGACGGCAGCCCACCAGGCTCCCTCATCCCTGGGATTCTCCAGACAAGAACACTGGAGTGGGTTGCCATTTCCTTCTCCAATGCATGAAAGTGAAAAGAAAAGTGAAGTCGCTCATTCGTGTCCAACCCTCAACAACCCCATGGACTGCAGCCTTCCAGGCTTTTCCATCCATGGGATTTTCCAGGCAGGAGTACTGGAGTGGGGTGCCATTGCCTTCTCCGACTCCACACAGCAGCCAGAATGAATTTAACAAGAAGAACTCAGGGACTTCCCTGGCAGTCTAGTGGTTAAAACTTCACTTTCAAATTCAGGGGGTTCGGGTTTGATCCCTGGTCAGGGAATTAAGGTCCCACATACCTCAGGGCCAAAAAAAAAAAAAGATCATAACAAAACAGAAGTGATATTGGGATAAATGCAATAAAGACTTTTTAAAAATGGTCCACATCAAAAATAAGTAAATAAATCGAAGAAATCAGATGATACCGCTTCAAGATCCTCCCGTGGCCTCCTGACCCTCATGAGGTATTAGAAACCCAGCGCTTACTCGCCACGTCTGTGTCTCCTACTCTGTTTCCTTGGCTGCTGTGTGTTCAGTCTCCATCAACTTTCTTTCTTTCCCTCTTTCTTTCCCTCCACCTGCGGAGCTTCTTCCTGACTCAGGATTCTTGAACCTGCTTCCTCCTATTGGTGGCATGTTTTTCACTGAACCACCTCACTCTTGCCATTTAAGTCTCAGTCTAACTGGTATTTGCTGGGAGCAACCCTTCCTGTCTGCCCTGGTCACTCCATCAAAGGGCCCTAATTAATTCTCCAAGGAGCAGCCATTGTTAGTTACTGTCTCATTGTCTCAATGTTGTGTGGTGGTTTTTTTTTTTCCTTGTCTGACTCTCTTTGTAGACATAAGTGTCCTAAGTCCAAGTTCCAAGTCTAACTTGTTCACATCTGTTTCTGAAACATTTTTTCCATCCCAGTATAGAGTAGATAATATACACCCAAAGAGCAAAGAAGTAAAAATTGTGCACTGAACAGGAGCAACTTTAAGACAAATCATTTAGTCTTGCTTCTACCAGTTTTCTGCCTCTCATCCCAGCTCTCCTTATGTAGAAATTCTAGGAGCCCAGACTAAGAATAACATGCTTATTTGTTTGTTTAGGGAAAAGTGAAAGTGAAAGTCACTCAGTCATGTGGACTGTTAGCGACCCCATGGAGTATACGGTCCATGGGATTCTCCAGGCCAGAATACTGGAGTGGGTAGCCATTCCCTTCTCCAGGGGATCTTCCCAACCCAGGGATTGAACCCAGGTCTCCCACATTGCCGGCAGATTCTTTACCAGCTGAGCCACCAGGGAAGCCCTAGTACTTGACCAGAATAAACTTCAGAGGATGAAGGGCCTTTGAGGAGCAATGGTGGAGTTACCCAAAGGCCAATGGCTCAGATGGTAAAGAATCTGCCTGCAATACGGGAGACCTGGGTTTCAATCCCTGGGTGGGGAAGATCCCCGAGAGAAGGAAATGGCAACCTGCTCCAGTAATCTTGCCTGGAGAATTCCATGGACAGAGGAGCCTGGCGGGCTACCATCCATAGAGTCACGAAGAGTCGGATGCGACTGAGCAACAAACACTTTCACTTCAAGGGCCCACTCTAGGTTTTTCCAAGCCTTCAGAAATCTGCCAGTGGAAGGAAGGAACTCACAGGCATCAGTACATATTTCTTCCACAACTTGCTTTCTGATAACACTGAGCCTCAGCTCAGTGCCCTGCTAGTGAACATTCACAAGGAAATAATTGTGCCATCAAATTAAGTGCCTTCCTTAAGACCTCGGCGAAGACTTGTCAGCCCTCAGCACTCTCCCTACTCAGTGTCGTTAGTACCACTCCCTTCCCATCACATCCATCCTGTGCACTGGTGTAGACAGTCTGACACGGTGCTGGAAAGGCCATGTCATTTTTAATTGGAAATGTAAGAAAAGAAAGCCTGCTTGGTGGAATGTGCCAGAACCAAGGAACCAGACACCCCATGACAGGTGCCAGGCCACATGGGGGCTAGGAAAGTGGTATAAGTGAGGTTATTTTTAAAAATTAGATGAAAGCAGACTGACTCCGCATTTACCCATGTTTCCATGAGCCCTGGGGACCGAGACTCAGACCTGTCTTTTTTGGCCCTGTCGGATCTCCCCTCTCCCGTTGCTGTAAGCGAAATATACCATCCCTGGGCGAAGCTCCTTCCTAGCTTCACATAGGAATGGTGGTTTGGGTTAATTGTCCCTTTTATCCATTGAAAGATGCACAAGGGAGTGAACCGGAAGTCTCCCATAGTTCTTGCAGCGGTGCTGTGATTGACAGTTGGGGTTCTCGCAAGCAGAGGCTTCAGAATCTCTGGAGCATCAATTAATGAGAGAGACTGCTGCAGCAAACTGCCTTCTGTTTCTACGAAATAAGATAACAAAAGAGCTGTCTCTGAGCCTGTGGCCCTAGAGCAGCTACATTTCAAAAGGGACAAGTTAGCCTGCAAATGGATTTCTGAACCAGAGTCCAAGGTCAAGATGCCAGAAGTAGCCACATGAATTTGGTAGCTCCGTTTAACACAAGCTTTTATGCATGGAAAAGAGCCCTTTGGATAATGAACAGAAATGTGGGCGTGGCATCGCTGGACCCCATGCACATTGTACTGTGATGGTGTCCTATAAAAGTGCCGCTATGTGACTTGTCACACGGATGAGGCGGTAAACCAGAGGGTCACCATCATTTTGGTGGTGTGGAGGGGTTTTCTTGACTGCACTTCCATATGAAAACAAATATTTGTTAAAATATATATCGGAGAATCTGGGCTTCTCAGGTGGCACTAGTGATAAAGAACCCGCTTGCCAGTGCAGGAGAATAAGAGATGTGGGTTCAATCCCTGGGTCAGGAAGATCCCCTCAAGGAGAGCATGGCAACCCACTCCCCCCACCAAGTATTCTTGACTGGGAAATGCTGTGGACTGAGGAGCCTGGCAGGTTACAGTCCAGAGAGTCGCAAAGAGTCATACACAACTGAAGTGGCTTGGCATGCATGCGTCGTAGAATTTAGACATTTTTCTGAAAAGAAACTATGTTCATGTGTTGGCATTTATAACAAAGAACAGGGGTGATTTTCTGATACTTGTCTGGTTTGTGTGGATCAGTGAATGGAGAAGTAAGTCTACACTCAAATGTTCATTTGAGTGGGAAAAAGCCAGCACAGCTGAATCATAGGTTGCGCTGTGGCCATCTGTACACCTAGGATAGGTTCGGTGTGCCACAGGGAGGCGAGAGTGCCGGGCGTGAGCAGGGATAGTGAGTGGTCTCCTTTGGCGACGGTGGGGGTAGGCCAGCTTTTGGCCTCTGGAAATGGAAGATGGTGGGTGATGAGGGGTGACAGGGAGTGTGTGTAAGTGACCCTAGTGTGTGAGGGGCTGTTGGGGAGGATTTGTGTGAGAGCAGTTGTGAGGGGTGGATGGTGGCCTCTCACCAACTCCACGAGTGGTGAAGGCTTAGCAGGCGTGGGCCAAGTGGGCGGGCAGTGTGGCTCCGTATTGAGAGTGGGAGGCCGGGGAGTGAAGGCGTTGGTAGGCATGATGCTTTGGGCTGAGTTGGAGAGAGATGCGTGTTAGAGCATGTTTTCTCCTCTTCGCTGTCAGTGTGAAGGCAGCCAGTGACCGTACTCCTGTTTAAATTGAACACATCGAAGCCATATCATCAGTGATAGTGCTGTGAGCTTTCTCAACTCTCCTAACCTCAGCCTCACGCCCCAGGGATTGCCTCCCCAGGATGTCACATGACTGACTGAAGGGGCTTCCAGGCCCTCGTTGGAAGTGGCTGTTGTGAGGCGGCCTTGCAGCTTCTCTCCTGCACATTTGTATCATCTGTGGTCTCACAGGAGTTGGCAGGCCACGCTTCCCGACACCAGAGAGGTGTTGTCGGGCAAGGTGAGCGTTTTCCACTCGGGAGTAAGCCAGCAGCAGCCCCACCCCCCCTTCACCTCTGCAGCCACCTTGGTCCAGGTGTTCGCCCTTCTTTCCTCGGGACCCCTCCTCACATTTGGATCCCCTTGGGGACGTTCATCGGAGAAGGCGATGGCGCCCCACTCCAGTACTCTTGCCTGGAAAATCCCATGGACGGAGGAGCCTGGTGGGCTGCAGTCCATGAGGTTGCAAAGAGTCGGGCACGACTGAGCGACTTCACTTTCACTTTTCACGTTCATGCACTGGAGAAGGAAATGGCACCCCACTCCAGTGCTCTTGCCTGGAGAATCCCAGGGACAGGGGAGCCTGGTGGGCTGCCGTCTATGGGTCACATAGAGCCGGACACGACTGAAGTGACTTAGCAGCAGCAGGAGCAGTGGACGTTCATAGCTGCCACTCTTTCATGAAAACTCTCTTAGCTGAGTTTCTTGAATGATCAGCCTGAGAGGATTTGTCTCTTCACCTTAAAGGAGGGAGAAGGAGGAGGAAGAGCAGCCTGTGTAATGTGTGTATGTGGGTGTGTGTGTGTGGTGTGCAGGTGGCAGAGATGCTGTTCTGGGCACTGGAGTTCTCCCATGGCCCTCTGGAGAGTCAGCCAGGAGCTGGATCTCCACCTGGGGTGGGGAGGGAGAGAGGTGTGTGTGTGATTGTGTGTGTAGTGTGTATCATACATGTGTGGTATGTTTGGTGTGTGTAGTGTGTGTATGTGGTATGTAGTGTGGTGTCTATGTGTGTGTGATGTGTGTCTGTGTGATCGTGTGTGTAGTGTGTGTGATGTGTGTGTGGTATGTGTGATGTAGGGGGGTGGTATGTGGTGTGATGTGTGTCTGTGTGTGTGATGTGTGTCTGTGTGTGTGTGGTGTGTATGGTGTGTGTGTGGTATGTGTATGGTGTGTGTAATGTGTGTGTGTGTGTAATGTATGTGTGTGTGATTGTGTGTATAGCATGTGTGATGTGTGTGCATGATGTGTGTGGTTTGTGTATGATATGTGTGATGTATGTAGAATGTGTGGTGTGTGTGTGGGGGGGGTGTGCAGAGGGCAGAGATGCTGTTCTGGATACTGGAGTCCTCCCATGCCCCTCTGGAGAGTCAGCCAGGAGCTGGATCTCTGCTGGGGATGGGGAAGGAGAGAGGTGTGAATGTGCGTTTGTGTGTGTGCATGTGTGTGGTGTGTTTGTGTGTGTGTGGTATGTGTATGGTGTGCATAGTGTGTGTGTGTGTGTATGGTGTGTATGTGTATGTGGTATGTGTGTGATTGTGTGTGTAGCATGTGTGATGTGTGTGTGTGGTTTGTGTATGATATATGTGGTGTGTGTAGCGTGTGTGTTGTGTGTTGGGGGTGGCTGCAGAGGGCAGAGATGCTATTCTGGGTACTGGAGTCCTCCCATGCTCCTCTGGAGATTCAGCCAGGAGCTGGATCTCTGCTGGGGATGGGGAAGGAGAGAGGTGTGTGTGGTGTATATGGTGTGTGTGTGTGCGTGTGGTGTGTATGGTGTGTGTGTATTTGGTGTGTGTGGTGTGTGTCTGTGATTGTGTGTTTGGTTTGTGTGGTATGTGTCTATGTGGTTGTGTGTGTAGTGTGTATGGTGTGTGTGTGGTATGTGGGGGAATAGTGTATGGTGTGCGTGTTTGTGCATGGTTGGACCAGGTCCCAGGATGGGAGGCTGACATGCCCATGTGAAACTTGGGGAGAAACCAGCTGCCCACGAGATGCAAAAGACTTTGCTTCGTGAGGAGCAGGAAGTTACCATTCTAGATTCCAGACACACAGAGTGGTGGAGGAGGGAGATGAGCCAAGAGGCCCCAGAGGAAACGGAGTCCCTTTCCCGATGGAGGGCGAGCCCTCCACCCTGTGCTCCCGGTGGGATTCACCTGCCTGGTTCTTCCTTTAAGAGAAACTGTGGCCGTGGGGGAAGCGACCTCAGGGTATGAAGAGAAAGAGACTGATTTGCAGAACAAGGACAAGTCTGTTTTCAACTTTGGAGCCCCCACCCACCCTCAGGCTGTGTTTTTACCTCCACCTCCAGTGTCTTTGTGTTTTTCACTTTGGATTTATGACAGCGAAGGCATAGGTAGAATGATTTCTGAGGGTGGTGGAGAGATCGGAAATTCTTAACACTAAGTTGACCATCTGTTACACTTTTGCAAAAAGAAGATGGTTCTTCTGGGGTTTCTCGCTTCTACTTCATTATCATTCAACAAATATTTACCCCTTGCCTAATGCAGATTCTGTTCCAGAAGTCCTACTGTACCAACTACAGAGTTAGATACATTCACAAAGGCACTAGATTTAGTTTGTGATGCTGTTATTTGGGGCAGTTAATATGCCATTTTATAGAAGAGAAAACTAAGGCTAATAAGATAATTTGTCCAAGGGTTGATGAAGGAGATAGTGTTCAAACAGGGCTTTCTGACTCTCATTCTCATGATCTTTTCATTATTCTGCACACCATGCTTTTATTTCAAATCAAAACTTTGTTTTGCTATCAGGAATTGTCAAGCTCTGCCTGTTTTCTGAGCTATAGTGTATTTTAGGGTCAGCCAGACCTGATTATGAATCCCAATAAATCTACTGGGGTCTACTTGGATTCATAAACACCTACTATTTAACTTGTATAAAATTATCTGTACCTCAGCGTTACCAGTGGTTAAAAAAGAGAGTTATTAATTCCTTATTTTAAGGCTATCTGTGAGGATTTTGTGAATATGTACACATATGCTCAGTCATGTCCACCTCTTTGCAACCCCGTGGATTGCATGCAGCCCATCAGGCTCCTCTGTCCATGGAATTTCTCAACCTAGAATACTGGCGTGGGTTGCCATTTTCTACTCCAGGATATGTACACACATACACATATATACACATGTGCATGCATATGTACAATACATACATCGTTGTGTGTGTGTGTGTGTGTGTGTAGCTTAATATCATATATGACACACTTATTATATAGGAAACGCTAGTGCTCTTTCCCTCATTCCCCCTTCTGGTGAGAAATTCCCTCTTCTTATTTCCTGTGGATGCATAAAATTGAACAGTTTTCCATCATTCTTATTCTTATGCTTAAAGAACCAAGCCCTTGACTATTTAGTCATCACATCAAGATAGGCAGAGTCCTCATAGGTGATGAATAAATGGGAGAACTAACATTACTACATGTATGCACAGAACAGGACTAGAATGATAGAAATAACTGGTTGTAAACTCCTTCTATTTTATGTTTTCCCAAAGAATATTACATGACATTCATTCCCAGAAGACAGATTAATCCTTTACCTGAAGTTGTGAGAAAGGAGTTCTTTCACTGAAACCATATCTTTCTTTCTGACTTTCTTCCTCACCTTTATCCCATACCCCTGTCTTTAATCCTTTTTGAAAAATGTAGCCTTGATCTCTTATATGGTGATGCTTCTCACTGCATTGTCTTTTGAAGCATCTCATATTTTATCTGCCATGGTCCACTATGACAGCAACTGTACACACCTCTGTCCAGCATGGTCCCTCTGAAAGAGTAAGATACTGAACATCAGAAAAGCCTTGAGTAAGGTGCCACTGTGGGATTGCCATGAACCGTGGGAGCTTAGGGCTTTTTCTTTCATTTATTTATTGTTGGCTGCCCTGGGTCTTTGTTGCTTCCTCTAGCTGCGGTGAGCAGGGGCTACTCTCTCGTTGTAGCGCATGGGCTTCTCGCTGAGGTGTCTTCTCTTGCTGTGGAGCATCGGCTGTAGGTTCACGGGCTTCAGGAGTTGTGGCACCTGTGCTCAGCCTAGCCCACAGCATCTGGAATCCTCCCAGACCTCAGATCAAACCTGTGTGCCCTGCATTCGCAAGCAGATTCCCTACCACCGGACCACCAGGGAAGTCCAGGGCTTTTTCATATTAGGCACTTAAATTAGCACTGGCTGATAACATTAGTTATCAATATCTTTATCAATTGTTATTGATTTATTGATAACAATTATCATTTATATTTATCATTTATAATTATCAATAGCAGTTATCATTTATCAGTATATTATTTAAGTCCTCTGTCCTCCATGAAGTCCACTCTGACTTCACCTCTCCACACTATGCTCTCCTGTCTCTAAACTTGCACAGTATTTATTGCCTGTTGCATCACCTTAGTCTCAGGTCTGCATTTAATCAATGGCAGTTTATTAAAAGATTGTTTCATTCAAAACTTGGTCTTATATTTGCTGTAGATACAGAAGTAAGTTAGGTATATTCTTATTTCTGAAACGTTTTCAATCTTTTGGTCGTTTATGTCACCAATGGTCCATTGATACTTTAGTTGTAGATTTTTTTAAAATCCTATAGAAATTATTTCATGGCTCAGTCATGTTGGACTCAGATCATTATGGACAAGGTAATGATTTGGGGATAGATATTGTGGAGGAAATAAGTGAACACTGATAGAGACACACTTCATCACCACTTTGCATTAGAATCAAATTCTTCTACTTCCACAAATCATCTGGTTAAAATTGACATGAAAAATTTTAATGGCTTACAAAAGAGCTTGCTCTTATGAGATCATTATGACCAGTTTGCTTGGCTTTGTCATCAGGGGGTCATATTTTGCAATTCTGGAGCTCATGCAGCCTTGCATTGCTCATTTGAAGAATCAGCGTCCAGGTTTCCTGAGATCATTCTTTCAGAGCATAAGCTCCAGATTCTTAAATGTGATCTTTTTTTTTTTTTTAACCTGTACAATAGTTGCTATTCTAATTAGCAAAGAAATATAGTTCAAGGAGCCATTCTTCGTTTGCTCATTCACTCATGGATTTCTTCATTCATCTTACAATCATGCCTGCATTCATTCAAAACATTTACCAAGTGTTTCTTGAATGTTACTTGGAAGGTGAGGAATGAAGGCAGTGCTTTAACCTTCGGTTCAAGATTATTTCTGAAAAGCTCAATATTCTTGAACACTTTGGTAGCTCCTAGTTTGTTAATTCCATGCAGACAGAAAGATATTTCTCAGTCTAATGATATAAGAAGTTTAGCATGAATGTTGTTAGCTTGACTCCTGGAACTCACTTTCTGCCACATCTATATTGTTCTAGAAGTGAGTGTGACATGGAAGGTAAGAGTTGAGAGGTTTCAGAAAAAGTGAACGATGAATAAATACATAAAAACCACTCTCAGAATAATTCTCAGTTCATTCTGTCAGGTCATTAAAAAAAAAACAAACACCTTGGCTTAGTCTCATTGTTCAGGTCATTAAAAAAAAAACAAACACCTTGGCTTAGTCTCATTGTCTCCTTCATCACTCTTGCTATTGGTACCAACATCAGCTGCATCATTCATCAGTGTTAGTACTATCAGACCCATAGCCCACCAGCAATGCGCTAGGCACCATGAATGAGAACATGTACTGAGGAGGCTGGACCACTGTCTTCAGGAGGTTGGCACCTAATTTGATCTTAGTAATAATAATGTGAGTATAGTGCATAGAAACATATTTCTTAGAATTCCGAAATCTCTTGGCTGAACATTTAACTTTGGTTCACTCAAGAATTAGGTCCTAGTGTCAAGAAACTTATTTTCAGAACATTTGCTCTTCTCAGTCTTTCGCTCTTCTCAGTCTTTCTAATCCTTTTGCGGGTGGATGGGAGGCTTGGTACCCTCCCAGAGTTTCCCCCTGGGCTTGAGATTAAGAGATAGCACTGATATTATTCATCAAAGTTTAGAACCCACAGAATACTTAGGACTCAGCAGGACTTTGTGGAATGGGGGCATTTGACAGAGAAGATATGACCTCCTTTTCAAAGAGCTTGGAGTCTAGGTCAGCTTTAAATCATAAGCATAGAAACATAATATTTCTTAGAATCCCAAAATCCCTAGGGAAGCTATTTCTCTCCAGTTTCTCTAAAGAAAGAGCTGTCCTTTGTTTAAAAATCTCCTCATATCAAGCCTCTGTCATGGACTATTTTCTTTTTTCTGCCATATCAGAGGAAGCATCTTACTGAACAGATCTGCCTTCCTCCTGTTTGCTGGGGCTTATTAAAAGAGCTGACTGCAAACAGATTTTTACTGCCTCAGTGTGGCCTTACATCAGGTAGCACCCAATAAGACTTGACAAGCTGACATCTCTTATCCATCAGCAGTGATAGGTAGGGAAGGGACCAGAGGGAGGAAAGAATTCTATTCCCACCCACTTTGCAAAGATGGACTTTGGTTGCAAGATAGAGGGTCCATTTTTAGAAATCTGTTTAATTTCTAGGTTGGAGTTTTGGGGGATTTTGTTTCTGGCTGGAAACAATACCCATTTTGTCACTGTTAAAAGGAAGCTAATCCTTCTGACTATATTTTGAGATAAGGCTTTTAAAGAAGTAATCAAGGTTAGATGAAGTTACATGAGCATCAATCTTGATGCTGAAGCTGAATCTCCAATACTTTGCCACCTGATGTGATGAGCCGACTCACTGAAAAAGACTCTGATGCTGGGAAAGATTGAAGGCAGGAGGAGAAGGGGGCAACAGAGAATGAGATGGTTGGAAGGCATCACTGAGTCAATGGCCGTGAGTTTGAGCAAACTCTGGGAGATAGTGAAGGAAGGGAAGCCTAGCGTAGCTAGCGTAGAAGTCTATGGGGCTGCAAAGAGTCGGACATGACCTAGTGAATGAACATCAACAATACTATCTTACTGATATCCTTAGAAGAAAATGGAGAGACAGCAGGGATATGTACACAGAGGAAAGTCTGTGGGAAAACACAATGGCCATCTGCAAGCCAAGGAAAAAGGCCGAGAAGAAAAGTACCCTACCAGCATCTTTATCTGGAACTTCTAGTCTCCAAACCTTTGAAGAAATAAGTTTCTATTGTTGAAGCCACCCCATCTGTGGTATTCTGTTACGGTAACTTTAGCAAGCTAATACCATTACCTACTGATTGATTATTCAGTCTATTAATTACATAGGAATATCCATCTCACCATTGTTTGGAATGTTCATGTCCACTCTTTAACACATAATTTTGAAGAATTTTGCTAACTTAGCTTTTAAGATATTTTAAACTCAATATCCCCCTTGTATATTTTGAGTTGGTTTTCAAATGTTTCTTTTCCACATCAGTTTAAATAGTTGCAAGGATTATATTTTGTAATAAATTTTATAGTATATACATGTATTAAATCATGCATTCACAATGAAAAATGAAAACAAAAAGGAAGCTGAAAGTTATATACCCTTTAGGTCACAAAGAAAGCCATAAGAATGAGTCCTTAGGAGGAAATAGGGAAAAACTTACAAACGCTAGTGCTAGAGCATCACGCTGCATTCTTCTCCAGCCAGGTAGCCTAACAGCTCTCTGTGGTTAATACTGATGACAAGCTTTTCTTTTTCAAAGAAGGAATGATCTTATAAACCCAGATTTCCACCAACTTTTGGCTCATCCTTGCCTTAGTTTTCTTTCTTAGTCATTGGTGACACTGATTTTTGGGGCAAAAAAGCAAATCTACCACCAGATTCTGACTTGTTCACTTACAGAATTTTCATTTAATGTGGAGTGAAATACTGGTGCATGTGACTTCTTGTTTGGCTTCCCTGTTGACTCAGTTGGTAAAGAATTTTCCTGCAATGCAGGAGACCTGGGTTCAGTCCCTGGGTCAGGAAGATGCCCTGGAGGAGGAAATGGCAACCGACTCCAGTATTCTTGCCTGGAGAATTCCATGGACAGAGGAGCCTGGTGGGCTACAGTCCATGGGGGTGCAAAGAGTTGGACATGACTGAGCAACTAACACACTTCTTGTTCTATCAAGAATTTGTCACCAACAGTGATGGCTCATCCCTAGGAAAGAAGTAAGTCATGGCTGCTGTTTCTTTGGAAGAATGCAAATATAAATACCTATTTCTGCTTAATTTTTAGGATAATTAGATTCTCTTATTCTTTTAGGAAGAAGTTAGTGCCTCTTTAGGTGGAAAATCACACTGGTCCTCTTATGTAAGCTGGGACCTCTTAAATATGTGAAGTTTACACCAATAAGGTCAATGTTCTTTGAAGATCACTTGCTTAAATTATTAGAACTAATAGGAACAGAAATTCACTGGAATAAAATCATCAATGTCTGCTAATTATGTTTGTGAGGGAGCATAAAAATGGCACATCAAATGCGCTGAAAGTGGGAGTAAGAAAGTCACGTTGTTAATAGAATCCCTCTCCACCAAGAATGTTAAGAGAAGTACCTAACATTTCTCAAGTTTATTGTGAAGCTTTTGTATCTCATTGACTCCCTATTATGCGTTTTAAAATTCCTTATATTCTACCAATATTTTAGTTTGATATTCCATTATCTTACTGTGAATAATAAGCATCTGGAAGAGTAGACTGTATGCCTTCTATCTTGTATTTCTTACATTGCTAAGCACCTGACCTTGCACATAGATTTGGTCAATAAATATTTATTAAAATGAAGTAATAAGTGGCACTGGAGAAGACTCTTAAAAGTCCCTTGGGCTACAAGGAGATCAAACCAGTCAATCCTAAAGGAAATTAACTCTGAATATTTATTAGAAAGATTGATGCTGAAACTGAAGCTTCAATACTTTGGCCACCTGATGCAAAGAGCCGACTCATTGGAAAAGACCCTGATGCTGGGAAAGATTGAGGGCAGGAGGAGAAGGGGGTGACAGAGGATGAGGTGGTTGGATGGCATCACCAACTCAGTGGACGTGAGTCTGAGCATGCTCCAGGAGATAGTGAAGGACAGGGAATTCTGGCGTGCTACAGGCCATGGGGTCACAAAAAGTCAGACACAACTTAGCGACTAAAGGACAACCAGCAACAACGTGAAGTAAATTGAAATGAAAAAATATTTACACCACATAGACATATTCTGAATGCAAAGCACCAAGAGAAGCTATGTCTACGAACTGTTGAAGATGTGAAGGTGACTAGAACTTTGGGGGATATTGACCATACTAACTTAAGGGTTTAAAATTTAGATGTTAGAAATCATGTGCTTGTACTTTATGGAAAGATGGTTCAAAAGCCAAAAAAAAAAAAAAAAAAAAGATTGGCTTAAATGATACTCAGAGACTCTAAAATATGTTTTAAAAATAAAATTCTAATGAAAGTAAGTACACTAGGTTTTTCAATATATATTTTAGGTGTGAATTCAGTGACTTTTGACAAATGCCTTTTTAGGTATAATCCACATCTCCCAAAATATGGAATGTTTTCATGACTAAATGTTGCCTTATGGCCCTTCCCAGTTGATCCTACCACCTCCCAGCCCCCATTGACATGCAATATTAACCACTGATTTTTTCCACTATAGACTATTTTTGCTTGTTTTAGAACTTAGTATGGGCATACAACATACATTATTTTGTGTCTGACTTCTTTTGCTCAGCATAATGTTTTGAGATTCATCCATGTTTTTGCATTTATAAATAAATTGCTCCTTTTTAAAGCTAAGTAATATTCCATTATGAATATAGTAGAATATGCTGTTTTCTGCTGACAATCATTTCAGGTTTTGACTTTTGAATGAAAATGCTCTGAACATTTTTGTTCATGTCCTTTGTGGACATGTTTTTTTTCATTTCTCATTTTTTTTCATTTTTTCATTTTTCATATTTTTTTTCATTTCATTTCTCTACTCTGAGGGTAAATACCTCAGAGTAGAACTGTTGGGAGAGGAGAGGTATATATTTAACTTTGTAAGATACAGACAAACCATTTTTCAAAGTGGTTAAATCATTTTACATTCCACCATAAACGTATGAATATTTCAGTGAACAGGAGGGAATGTACTGTAGAAAATTGGAGGGATGAAAGAACAAAAAGAGAATACTGAGAAATAATGCCTGTAGGAACACCTATTAGAAAACTCTACTAAGGATTGTGGTTAGAACTTCATGTTTGGGAACGCCTGTAAGAATTAAAGATTTTAAAATTAAAAAAATAAAAAACTAAAAAAAAAGAATAAATCAAAATAAACCATGAAAAAAAAAAAAGATTAGAGGAAAACTTATGTCTGGTGCCATATGAACCTGATGTGTTACTTAGAGCTTTAAGAACGATATACTGCCCAAGTACTCTTGTTAACTTTAAGTCACTGACTCTTCTGCCATTAACTTTCTTGTCACTGAGTCTGTTTGGTGGTATTTTCAATTATAGAACTTTCATTTGCTTTCTGTTGCAAACTTTTGTTTCAAGAGTGTTTGAGACTGCTTGTTTGAGTATTTTTATAGTAGCTGCTTTAAAATCTTCATCACATAATTCTCATATCCCTGCCAGCATGTTGTTGGCATCTGTTGATTATCTTTCCCCACACAAGTCAAGGTTTTCATGGCTTCATGTGTTATGAGGAACTTTAGGTTGGGTTCTGGATCTCCAGAATGTTGTGTTCTGAGACTCTGAACCTTGTTTAGAGTCATTAGTTTGATGGGACTTTGCATTCTGGTGTTCTTCCCAACCTGCATGTCGATGTTTGATTTTCAGAGATCTCAGATAGTTGTTTTATGCATTATGTCTGGGTTTAATAGCTGCTTTCAGTGGGAGAGAAAAGTTGTCATGTATGGTCTCCATTTTATCTTACTGGAATCAAACCAGTGAACTTGAATTTCAAAAGCATGCATTCACAAAGCAAAAGAAAATCCAGTTGCTCATTTATCTCTGGTTAAGGGCAAGGATCTTTGTCATATTACCAATGTATCCCAATACTCAAAACACTGTCTCAGTTCAGTTCACTTAAGTTCTGTCACTCAATCATGTCTGACTCTTAGCGACCCCATGAATTGCAGCACGCCAGGCCTCCCTGTCCATCACCAACTCCCGGAGTTTACTCAAACTCAGGTCCATTGAGTCAGTGATGCCATCCAGCCATCTCATCCTCGGTCGCCCACTTCTCCTCCTGCCCCCAATCCCTCCCAGCATCAGAGTCTTTTCCAGTGAGTCAACTCTTCTCATCAGGTGGCCAAAGTATTGGAGTTTCAGCTTCAGCATGATTCCTTCCAAAGAATACCCAGGGCTGATCTCCCTCAGAATGGACTGGTTGGATCTCCTTGCAGTCCAAGGGACTCTCAAGAGTCTTCTCCAACACCACAGTTCAAAAGCATCAGTTCTTTGGTGCTCAGCTTTCTTCACAGTCCAACTCTCACATCCATACAGGACTGCTGGAAAAATCATAGCCTTGACTAGACGGACCTTAGTCGGCAAAGTAATGTCTCTGCTTTTGAATATGCTATCTAGGTTGGTCATAACTTTTCTTCCAAGGAGTAAGCATCTTTTAATTTCATGGCTGCAGTCACCATCTGCAGTGATTATGGAGCCCCCAAAAATAAAGTCTGACACTGTTTCCACTGTTTCCCCATCTATTTGCCATGAAGTGATGGGACCAGATGCCATGATCTTCGTTTTCTGAATGTTGAGCTTTAAGCCAACTTTTTCAGTCTCCTCTTTCACTTTCTAGAACTAAATAAATATCAAAGGCATTCAATAAATATTTCAGAATGAACAAAAAATAAGCTAGTAAACAAGGAAGAATACACTAATGTTCACTGAGCAGTATTACAAGAAGCCAATTAAAATAACCAATACCTGTGCCATTTTACAAGTTAATCAGCTTCTCTCTGTGTGTAGGTCAGTGTCTTCTTTTATATAATGAGAAAATTGATGTTTATTTCATAGTAGAAAAAATATGGAATTATCTAGCACATAGTAGGTACCAAGAAAAGAAAAAGCACAGATTCAAAATTTATTTTTCATTCCTCTTCAAACACAGAGCCAATAACCATAGCTTTTAAAATTGAGAGCAAAAATAACCAAAAGATGGGTTCATTTCATGGGGCAGTTGGTTTTGTGTTAACAGATGGCAAATGGAAGCAGAAATATTCTACTGCCATTTTCCTTCCATCTTCTCTATTAAGGAACATGAAAAAGGTAATACCATGGCTTTGAAGTAAGTATGAAGCTTCATAGGTGACTTTTTAAACTTTCCTCAGGTTAAGTCAAATTATCTCTGTAAAGCGAGAATCATAATACGTACTCCCATAGAGCTGTTCTAAGTGTAATAGGATAAAAATTATGAAAGTTTGGGGGCAACAGGAGAATATAGGCTTTTCTCATTTCCCAGCCTGTCAAAGAGAATCTTCTAATTGCCAGCTCATCTCCAAACCAGTTCTAATGGGCAGGCGTAAATTGGCAACCTTATTCCCTTATTCATTTCACTGCTGTTGACCTTTTGGTCCAGCAGAGCTGGGCTAAGTTTGACAGAACTCTGCCTGCTGAGTCACAGCCTACTCTGCCTTACTCCTACTGCGTGAAGCCTGCAATTTCTTTGGGACCTGCAGACCAAAACTCCATATCCATCAGGCTTCCAGCTTTGCTTGGAAACTCAACCTGGATCCACCTTGCAGCAACCCTGTACCAGAGCTCTGTGATAGACCAGAAGCCTGTTCCTCTTACCTGTTAGATTGCCCAGTCACCTGGCTCAGTATTTCGCCTGTTACTAACTCTCAGTACATCATTTCTTAACCAAAGAATTTTCTCTTTTTCATTCCTTCATTCCCGATATTGAATGGAAATATCCTCAATAACACTTCCAAACAGCTGAAGTAATCAATTTTTGACAACTGCTTCCACCCAGCCTTCATATGTTACCCATCCTCACATTTTCTACCTCGCCCATGCCCTGCATGCGGTGCTTAGTGAAAGTTTCAGGCTTTGTGCAAGAGATCTGGCAAGTGTTCAAAAATATGCCTTGGTTGCCTCAATTTAGTTGTTCATGGATACAACACTATTTAATTATTCTTCAGACTCCTGCAGACATTCTGAAGTCTACGGGAAGATGCTGTTAACATCTTGCAAACTGTGTGAATGTGTAGCAAATGGACATCTCTCTGAGGATCTTCAGCTCTGTTTATTACTCTTTGGCGTCAGAGCTGCTGAACTCAGGGAGAGGATATAGGGATTAAATATGCAAAGAGGGGGTTAGAAGACAGTGAAGAAAGTGAAAGTCACTTAGTTGTGTCCTACTCTGCAATCCCATGGACTGTAGCTTGCCAGTTTCCTCTGTCCATGGGGTTCTCCAGGCAAGAATACTGGAGTGGGTAGTTGTTCCCTTCTCCAGAGGATCTTCCCAACCCTGAGATGGAACCCAGGTCTCCTGCATTGTAGGTGGATTCTTTATGATCTTAGCCCCCAGGGAAGCCCAGAAGCTAGAATCACAGGCTATCATTCAAAATATATCCTTTGGAACATGTGAGGAGACCTCCTTCACTGGACACAGTCCAGTGTAGAGATCTTCTGAGATGCCAGCTGATGCTAGGGTATACCTGCTGTTTGCCTTTTTAAAATTGAAGTATAGTTGATTTACAACATTGTGTTAGTTTCAGATTGTACAGCACGGTGATTCAGTTATTTGTTATTGTTGCTTAGTCACTAAGTTGTATCTTTGTGACCCCATGGACTGTAACCTGCCAGGCTCCTCTGTTCACAGGTTTTCCCATTCAAGAATACTGGAGTGGGTTGCCATTTCCTTCCCTAGGGGATCTTCCTGATCCAAAGTCAAACCTGCATCTCCTGCATTGGCAAGAGAATTCTTTACCACTGAGTCACCCTTATAGATTATTAAAAAATATTGAATATACCTTGCACTATACAGTAGGTCTTTGTTGGCTGTTTGTTTTATAGTAGTGTCTGTATGTTGTGCTTCCCAGGTAGCTTAACTGGTAAAGAATCCTCCCGTAATACAGGAAACCTGGGTTTGATCCCTGGGTTGGGAGGATCAAGGGCATGGCAACTCACTCCAGTATTCTTGCCTGGAGAATCCCCATGGACAGAAGAGCCTGGCAGGCTGTGGTCCATGGGGTCGCAAAGAATTTGACACAACCGACCAACTTAGCACAGCACAATATAACCCCAAACTCCTAGTTTATCCTTCCTCCACCTTTTCCTTTTTGGTTAAACAAAAAACTCTAGGATGAAAAAAAGAGACTATAAGGACCTCATTGGTAGGGTAAATGGTGATAGGATTGACATTTGATAGGTTCTTCAGGAACAAAAACAAAATGAGACTTCCATTTACTGTCTCAGAGGGGAATTAAGGCCAAGGAGACAAACCAGACTCTGAGAATATTTATTAGAACCTTGAGTTTAAAAAATTCGTTCCCATTTGTATAAGGCCATAGTGATTTTTTTTAAAGATCTTTGAACAGAAAGGGGCTTATATATTGGCCTTCATGGGCAGCAGGAAGTGAAGGATTGGAGAGACTGATTTCCCTTGTATAGTCCTTGAGTGAAGAGCTTTTACAGAGGATAAGGAGCGTGGGGGATATTCCTGAGAGCAGGGGAAGGAGACTGTCTTGGGCACTAGCATCAAAGGAAGAGAAGACGGCCGTCTGGTCCATGGGCGCTCTCAGAGCCTGGAAAGATGCTCCGGGATGTGGTAGACCGACATTCCTCCTGCTGTTGTGGACTGTTGGTTCTGGAGGTCAGTCAAGCAGACATGAGAGAGCCCTCACGGGTGCAGTAACTCAGATGCAAAGGCAGTGATGAGGTGAGTAAGATGTGCACTCTGGGTTGAAGGGGTCTGGTAAAGCTTCAGAGAGAAGGTGGCATCTGAATGGGATTTTAGAGATGGTGCAGACTTTGAGGGTCAGACTTGCGGCTTTGGGAGTCCCAGGCTCAGGCTGGAGGAAGAAATGTGCGAGACTGCTCTCCATGTGGGCTTCTCCGATAGCTCAGTTGTAAAGAATCCTCCTGCAATGCAGGAGACTCGAGTTCAGTTCCTTGGTCGGGAAGATCTCCTGGAGTAGGAAATGGCAACCCTCTCCAGTATTCTTGCCTGGAGAATCCCATGGACAGAGGAGCCTGGCGGGCTATAATCCTTCGGGTTGCCAAGAGTCGGACACGACTGAGCACACACACACTTGCTGTTAATATAACTGCACTGTGTAAAGCCGGGGCTTAGGATATGTGACACATGTTGGTTTACTGGAAAATACAGATAAATAATGATTTTACTTTGACCTCTTCATTTTCTCTAGCGATTGAGTTCTGCTTAGGTCACTGAAAGAAACTATTTTATTTCTAACCATTTAGTCTCCCACTGGGAAAATATGAGTTCATGCATTTTTCTTTTGATCTTAATAGCACTAGAATATGATCATATTGGAAGATGGCACGTCTGATGTCTATTCAGTCCTTAATTCTACTGCTAATCCCTGCTCTTCCTCAGCCTTATTGACCCTCAGCCTTTTGCCAGTTCCAATAATTTCTGTGATCAATGAAACACCAGTAAACACTGTGAGAGTCATCAAATGAAATAGTTGTAAAGGACCTCTGGAGGTCACTGTGCCTATAGGTAGATGAGTTCGAAACCCACTATAGATAAAAGAGTTGTTTATTAGCACTCCAGGGATGGAAGCTGGCAGCCTCCCTTAAGTAGCTCATTCTAGTCATTAATCAGCTGGAAGGTTCTTCCTTGTGTCTAATTGAAATCTTTCCTGATTTAATTTCATTTGCTCCTGTTTTGTCTGCTTGGGTCAGGACTGCCGATGATTGAAAAAAGTGTTAGTTGCTCAGTCATGTCCAGCTCTTTGTGACCCATGGACTGTAGCCCGCCAGGTTCCTCTGTCCACGGGTCTTCCCAGGCAAGAATACTAGAGTGGGTTGCCATGCCTTCCTCCAGGGGATCTTCTCCACCCAGAGACGGGACCCATGTCTCCCTCACTGCAGGCAGATTCTTTACCTTCTGAGCCACCAGGAAAGTTCAGCAAATGAGCACTACACACTAATAACAGCTCTTCATGAATTTGAAGACAAAAACCTCATCGCCTTTCCACCTCTCTTCTCTAGATGAAACAACTCCAGTTTCTTACACTGTTCATCAACTGTTTCTTTTCTGTATATTCAGCTATTTTTATTAAAGTTTTCTCAATTCTTGAGTTTCTCTACATTGTCTTAAAATAATTACTATAGTGAACATTCAGAGAAGGCGATGGCACCCCACCCCAGTACTCTTGCCTGGAAAATCCTATGGATGGAGGAGCCTGGTAAGCTGCAGTCCATGGGGTTGCTAAGAGTCGGACACGACTAAGCGACTTCACTTTCACTTTTCACTTTTCACTTTCATGCATTGGAGAAGGAAATGGCAACCCACTCCAGTGTTCTTGCCTGGAGAATCCCAGAGACGGGGGAGCCTGGTGGGCTGCCTTCTATGGGGTCACACAGAGTCGGACACGACTGAAGCGACTTAGCAGCAGCAGCATAGTGAACATTAACTTAGACTGAGTGCAGAGTAACTGTTTGGGAGACCTCACTGATGACTTCCAGTGTGACAAGAATCATGGGCCTTTCTCAGTGAAAATTAAAATGACTGCTACTAGGGCCAGATTTTAGGTAGGGCTATTGGTGACACAATGCATTACAAGTTTCTGTTTTTTAAAATTGTTTTAAAAGACTTCATCTCATTGTGGTTCACCTGCATTTCTCTGGAATTCTCGTGGACATGACCATGTGCCTTCTTTCTGTAAAATTACTTTTAAATTATAAACCTAGAGAAGACAGGGCACTATGCCTTATATTGTGTGTTGTTTTTTTTTAATGTGATCAGTTTGGGAGTGGTTAGTGTATTTTAGAGTATCTTGTCCAAAGAACCTGAAATCATAGACAAATAACTGGGTAAAAGTGTATGACTTTATTTCTTCATGAAATGGCTTTGGGGTTCATGGAGAGGGTAAGGGGCTAAATAGGTAATCAGGATGCACTAAGTAAACAGATAATCAGGATTTCCTTCCTGGAGAAGGAAATGGCAACCCACTCCAGCATTCTTGCCTGGAGGATTCCACAGGGTTGCAAAGAGTCAGACATGACTGAGCACACACATACACAAGGTTGGGGAGCAGGGGGGTGAGATTCACCATTCATCAGATACCTCCCGTGTGTGGACATTGTGCTAGGTCCCATGGCTACACAAAGATGGGCAGAGATAGCACATCACCCTCAGGGGAAAGGATGACGAATGGATGGGATGTTAGAATCCAGGTATGTTTGTGTGGCAATACTATGGCACTTGGGCAGTGGAGGAGGGGCTGTCCCAGGAGGTACGGGCTGTGGGGCTATTCTGCTGAGATCAATCATTTGGCACTGATTTTTCAGGCGGGAGGAAACTGGCACCTCAAAGTTAGGGCTAAGTAAGAGATGAGGAATGAAAGTGCCAATGGCATGCATTTTACCTGTAAATGAAGAAATCACTGTAATAATGGTTAAGTTTTTCTTACTAATTTTTATTGGCATATAGCTGCTTTACAATGTTATGTTAGTTTTTTGCTGTACAGAAAAGTGAATCAGCTATAGGTTTAACACATATCCACTTTTTTCTTAGATTTTCTTCCCATTTGCTACTGCTAAGTCACTTCAGTCATGTCCGACTCTGTGCAACCCCATAGACAGCAGCCCACCAGGCTCCCCCGTCCCTGGGATTCTCCAGGCAAGAACACTGGAGTGGGTTGCCATTTCCTTCTCCAATGCATGAAAGTGAAAAGTGAAAGGGAAGTTGCTCAGTCATATCCGACTGTTTGCGACCCCATGGACTGCAGCCCACCAGGCTCCCTCGTTCATAGAATTTTCCAGGCAAGAGTACTGGAGCGGGGTGCCATTGCCTTCTCCATCTTCCCATTTAGGTCACCACAAATCATTGAGGTAGAGTTCCCTGTGCTATACAGTAGGTTCTCATTAGTTATCTATTCTATACATAGTAATGTATATATGTCAGTCCTAGTCTCCCAGTTCATCCCACCCCCTTTTCCCAATTCGTAAATAGTTTTTCTTGAGGTTTCACAGCATCCCAGGTAAAGTTCTCAGTCCATCTACATGTATTAATTTACTTAACCCTCACAGCAGTACTGTGAGGCATTACTGTCTTAACTCCATGGAATGGAGGTACAGATGTGGAAATGAAAAGGGAGGAGAAATCTCATGGAAATTCCTGGAGCGGTGGGTCTCAGTAGTGGGGTCAAAGTTCACTTGGAGACGATGCCAGTAGCATTTAAAGAGATGGGGCACCAGATGAGCAGGTGTGTGGCTGCTCCTAGGGGATTGGGGCTCGCTGAAGGGTGATGTGATGACCAGGAAGGACTGTAATGCTGCAGGCATTATTTCAGCATATTTCTGAAAATAGATAGTTGCAGAATGAGGGATGTGTGCTGGCTGAGTCATCAGAGATGCTGGGTGACTGCCGTGCAGGGATTGGCCATTCATGAGTGGGCTTCACAGAGATAGAGTCCTTCCTCTCTGTGTTAGCCTGTGCCCCTCTCCTTTCTGTCCCACTGATCTCTCTTCCTCTAGGACCACCCCCAGAGGTCAATTCCTTCTGGCCCCAGCCCTGGTTCTGCATGGCTATGAGGTGGCTCCCTGTGTGTGTGTGTGTGTGTGTGTGTGTGTGTGTGTGTGTGTGCTCAATTGTGCAGTCATGCCCAACTCCTTTGGACCCTAGGGACTGTAGCCCATCAGGCTCCTCTGTCCATGGGATTATCCCAGCAAGAACACTGGAGTGGGCTGCTGTTTCTTCCTCCAGGGGATCTTCCTGGACCAGGGATCGAACCTGTGTGTCTTGTGTCCCTGCACTGGCAGACTGATTCTTTACCACTGCGCCGCCTGGGAAGCCCCATGGGGTGGCTCCCTATTTGACTCACATCATCCTCATATCATCATTTCCTTGGAGTATCACTATCGGCCTCCCAGTCTCAGCATCAAACCCTTTCTGACTAAGGCTGCAATGCCTTCTTCTCTTCCCATAACTACAGATGCTACCCTCATGATCCGGTCATTACTTTCTTATCCTTCTGATGACTTCCATTCCACTGGAGCCTTCAGAACTCCTCTCCTGCCTTGTTCCCATCCTCAATCACCCCTAGACCCATCCTACCCTTTCCCCTTCTTTGGGTGCCAGATATAGTGAACACATGACCCTGCCTATGGCCTGAGTTTCTATATGAGTTCAAGCTTGAATCTGAACACAGCTGTGAATGGAAGTGCCAGTGTAAGGGTCTGTACAGAATGAAGAGTGAATTTGTGCTCTTTTGTCTATTTATATAGTTGGTCCCAGGATGGGAAGAAGCAGCTTGAATTAAATTGATAAGACATCAAAAGAATCCTGTGGTCAGGCTTACTTAAAATAAGGACAAGGTGAACTGCATAAAAACATGCCTTGGAAGGTGATTATCCAGTTTTTGTAAACTGTATGCATCCTTGATTTTTATTACTGTGTCCATATCTATGATGGGATTAATTACGCTGTGGCTCATCAGTCAATGAATTATGAGTTCTTCCAAATATATATTCATTCTTATGTGTGTGTATGTACGTAGAGAAAGGGATGGAGATTTAAAGTGAAAATAGAAGGTTAGAGCAGTTGCGTATAATGTGATGTATATTTTTATTGTATTTACATATTTATGCTTCAAAAGTATCTGAGCATATTGCTAAAATAATAATGTGGTTACCCCCAGAAAGTGAAATTATTTTTCTTAGTTGTGTTTTCTGATTTGCTACAGTGAACACATAACATGGGACTAAGAAAAAATATAAAATCATGAGAGGTGACAACAGTATTTTAGGAGTAACATAAATATGAAGAGTGGGCAGAAATGGAAGAGGTCATTATTACAGACAAATAAGGGCTTCCCAGATAGCTCAGTAGATAAAGAATCCACCTGCAATGCCGGAGATGCAGGAGATGCAGGTTTGATCCCTGGGTTGGGAAGATCCCCTGGAGGAAGGCATGACAACCCACTCCAGTATTCTTGCTTGGAGAACTCCATAGACAGAGGAGCCTGGTGAGCTACAGTCCATGGAGTCACACAGAGTTGGACACAACTGAAGCAACTGAGCATACAAGGGAGGATTATGAAGCCTGGAGCTCATCCTCCAGCTCACCTTACTTTGGGGCACAAAACATATGCCTAAAAGTTTTCCCCAGTTAGAAATTTATTTGAAGTGATAAATACCCCTGGAAGGGCAGAGATTTTCCAGTGATTCACAGGACATTTTAGCCCACAAGTCATCTTTGTGCAAATTGGAAAAAGATGTCCATTCCTTAAAGGCCTGCCAGGTGCTGGAGAACTGTCATAGTGAAAACACTCAGCAGTTGTATTCATGTTAGAACAATCCTCCTGAATGTGTACAGTGCTCTCTCTGCACACACATAACGGGCCATTCCTTCACCACTGTTTGAGTTAATGACATGGAGGTTGCTTTCCTCCTAGTTTGGCTGAGACCACAGCTTGAAAGGAGGATTGTCTCCAGGAGCACAGAAGCACATGGCACAGCAGGAGAAGCAGTGACCTTGGAGCACCTTGCAGGAGGTGTCTTAGAGCTCTGAATCCAGAAACTCTGGAGAGCCTGAAACCGCAGAGGGCACTAACCCAAAGCACAAAGAGGGACCTGGGCACCCAGGGTCTGAGAGCAGAAAGCAAAGAGATGGGGAATCCAGAAGCTGTCCTTCAGATTCTTGGTGCTGGCCCATGGTCTCCAGAATTCTGAAGGTCTTGGGACACTGTCCTTGAATTATTGTGGGGCCCCTCTTCATGGAGCTTTGAAAGTGAGCTGATTCTCCTGTTTATATTGGAGCTACATCCCAGGGATGAATAGACTTGTTGTGCTAATAGTGTGTGGACCCCTATGGAGGGCAGATTAATGCGATCTATTTCTGTGTTCAAGCCATAATGTTCATTTAGCAGCTGTGCTTCTTGGTGTAGTTTATAGCCACTTATGACAATTTCCATCCTAGAGCTTTTCATCCATCACTGATGTAGAATCATTCAAATTCACTGAAGTCAGGAGCCTAAGAGCGACCAGGAAGCCAATGGATATCTGAGCAGACAGACTCCAAGCCTGCACTCTGGCTTTGTGTCCTATGATAAAGCGCTCCTTGGCTCCAGGCAGTTTTGATTGTTGCCAGTCATCAAGTTATCTAGTAAAAAGTGGATACCCTGAGACTCCCTCTTTAAGGGAAAGATCCATTTTTGGACTATTAAATGGTAGACAATTTGACAATTATGGTTCTGTTACTTTGGGTATGATGGTAGCAGCTGAGAAGGGAACAGGCCAGGGTCCCATGGGAAGCAGTTTCTGAGACTGATAATGGAAGAACTAGGATATACATGAAAGAGGTCCATGAATTCTAAGATTATGCTCATTATACGAATCTTAATTAGTGTGATTATTGGTTGGCAGATTGCTGAGGTTCTGTTATTGCTGAGATAATTCAAATTAAAAAAAAAAAAAAAACACTAAAACTTTCTTGGAGTTTGAATTGGCCAGTATTGGTCTGTGTACCAAAGACTCTGAACTCACTTAGAAGAGTTCCATGTAAATTTCTTAGTTCTCCAAGGATTCCTCTCACAGTTCCTGTAAACTCCTGCTTTGCGTTTGTCTTTCATCCAAAGGGCCCCCAGACCTGAGGGTATATCCAGGAGGATGGGAGCAGTCTTGCCTGCCTCTTGGGGTGCTCAGCTTAAGGAAAACCCCTAGGACCTGGTGACAGCATTTGAACAGGCATCTCAGCTGTGAAATTCTGGGCTCCTTCTGGTGGGCCAGCCTTCCGCACCAAAACAAAACCTCCACTGAGATCTGGCCTGAACTGTAGTGGTGGTGGTGGCTTAGTTACTAAGTCATGTCTGACTCTTGCAATCCTGTGTACTTTATAGCCCTCCAGGCTCCTCTGTCCAGAGCTGTAGTCAATGCAGCTAGAGCAGACACTGCTGTTATCATTAGAAAGATGAACTGGGCACCTACCAGACCGAGAATCCCGGGAGGGCAGGAACTGTGTCTGGTTTAAAATAACAACCAATAAGCTGATAGTTTTGCTATTTGAGAAGGACTCAACAAGGATAGTGTATTTTTCACTCCAAGCAACCTCAGTTAGTGTTTGACTCAAGCTGGTGGGTCTAATTCC
This sequence comes from Ovis aries, assembly GCF_016772045.2. NCBI lineage: Eukaryota > Metazoa > Chordata > Mammalia > Artiodactyla > Bovidae > Ovis > Ovis aries. Next base: position 201,805,888 of record NC_056056.1, read on the forward strand.
AAGATGGTTCACTCAGACTGGTTCTGTCTGTCAGCTAGGAGTCATCATGACTCAGTTTTCCTCCAGGGGGTGCCACCACTTGGCTACTTGGGCTTCCTCAGAGCGTGGCTGTTGGTTCCACCTGGCACAGTGCCACTTCTGCTGTGTTTTCTTATTCAAAGCAGTCACAGGCCCTGCTCAGATTTACCAGGGCAAGGGAAGGGAGAGGGGATGGATAAGAAATATACTACCTCTTGATGGAAGAAGCACAAGCTGGAATCAAGATTGCCGGGAGAAATATCAATAACCTCAGATATGCAGATGACACCACCCTTATGGCAGAAAGTGAAGAGGAACTAAAAAGCCTCTTAATGAAAGCAAAAGAGGAGAGTGAAAAAGTTGGCTTAAAGCTCAACATTCAGAAAATGAAGATCATGGCATCTGGTCCCATCACTTCATGGGAAATAGATGGGGAAACAGTGGAAACAGTGTCAGACTTTATTTTGGGGGGCTCCAAAATCAGATGGTGATTGCAGCCATGAAATTAAAAGACGCTTACTCCTTGGAAGGAAAGTTATGACCAACCTAGACAGCGTATTAAAATGCAGAGACATTACTTTGCCAACTAAGGTCCGTCTAGTCAAGGCTATGGTTTTTCCAGTAGTCATGTATGGATGTGAGAGTTGGACTGTGAAGAAGGCTGAGTGCTGAAGAATTGATGCTTTTGAACTGTGGTGTTGGAGAAGACTCTTGTGAGTCCCTTGGATTGCAAGGAGATCCGACCAGTCCATCCTAAAGGAGACCAGTCCTGGGTGTTCATTGGAAGGACTGATGCTGAGGCTGAAACTCCAATACTTTGGCCACCTTGTGCAAAGACGTGACTCATTGGAAAAGACCCTGATGCTGGGAGGGATTGGGAGCAGGAGGAGAAGGGGATGACAGAGGATGAGATGGTTGGATGGTATCACCTACCCAATGCACATGAGTTTGAGTGAACATCGGGAGTTGGTGATGGACAGGGAGGCCTGGCATGCTGCAGTTCATGGGGTCGCAGAGTTGGACACAACTGAGTGACTGAACTGAACTGAACTGAACTGAACTGAATCTCTTGATGGAGGAAGTGATAAAAATTTGTAGCCATTTTAACTGAACTCCAAATGTTCACTGGAGAAGATCTATTCAGAAGATTTGATACTAAAGTTGAATGTTCATTACATTTTCTTCCTTATAGAAAAGTTTCAGTTAGCTAAATTATATAGCCCAGAGGATGGGACTTGACTTCCTTAAAATTCCCATCAGCTCCCCTTCCAAGCCCTGGCAAATAAATGTACAGTCTAAGTGGGACCCATTTATTATGCAGATGTCTTTTTAACAAAAGTCCCAGTCTGCCATCATCGCCTAATCCACCCTCCCCACACACAAATCACATACGTTTCTTCTTTTATTGAAACACTGAAGCTGCCAGGACCCAGTTACAAGAAGAGCCCCTGGTATGCAGAGACCAAGGGAGTGAATTCCATGGTATGAGAATCTATCTGGTGTCACGAAAGTTGTGGTATATCCATCTCAGCTGTCATGTTACTTGTCAAATGTATTTATAACAGCAACAACAAAAAGCTTTATTTGTCCCTCTATGCTAAAAAAGTCATCAGCAAATTCACGTACATTAATTTTTCTTCTAGAGATTTCAAACACATTTCCTTGATCAGTTCAATCTCTCTTCAGAGATTTTCTGCCCTACAAGTTGCAGATGTTTATTTGATTCTTCGGCAGATTCCTTATTCCGTTAGAATCACCCTGGTAAGTGTTCCAGAATCTGCTTGTTTTTCTTGAATTTAGGTGACTCGAGTAGCAACCACCTATCAATGGCCTGTCGGTTCCAGGCATATATGTGTGTTACACTGTCTCCAGGCAGCACTGCAAGGCACCGGTGGGTATTTGGAAAAGAAGGGGTGTCTGAGAGGCCAACTCACCTGAGGTCCTTAGTGCTGCCTCCAGGTGTGAACTCAGTCTTCTTAAGTCCACGGTCTTTGTGATGTTTTATGCAAGCCCACATCAGCCGTGATAGGTCCAACTGTACTAGTTTACCTCTCAGAGCCAACTTCTCTCCTTATATGGAGGCACTTGGCCCTATCCCCCAATAAACTGACTTAGCGAGCCATAATACTGAATCCATTTTTTAAAAAGATAGATAGATGAGATAGATGATTAGATAGAAAGGTAAGTAGAGGACAGGTAGGTAGATAGATAGCAACAATAGGAAAATTGGAAACAAAATAAAATAGACTTATTTTCCCACCACCATAAGACAAGCGTTTTAATTTTACTGTAGCCTTTTACCTTGCGCCCACAGATTTTTATACAATTGCCATTACAGGCATATACCCAATTTTCATTATGCTTTTCAGAACATGTTTTGATATTGGACTCTCCCCCAAGTTTTTACCTTTTATAATAATAATTTATATTTGCTAGTGTAATAGTCTGGGCGGATGACCAAAGTAGATCGATGGTTTTTTTGTTTGTTTTTAAAATATTTTTTTCTGTCTATAAAAGCAATTCATGTGCATTATAAAAGCATTTGAAAAATCTACATAAGCCTAAGAAGAATAAAAAGATTTTTGTTCTACTCAGAGATAATATTGTTACAGTTCGGAGTATTTTCTTCCAGGCTTTAAAAATACGTTATAAATACATTTTGTTTATATAGACACACATATGTCATTTTATTGTATGCAGAAGTGGGACAATGCTGAAAGCCACAATTTCAGCTAATGTTTGCATGTCTCCACAAAAGGAATTTTTTTTCCCCCTGATGCTTTGATTTTCTAGAAGGACTCTCCTTTTGGAGAGTTTCATTGTTTCCCAGGAATTCCCTGGGATTTTTGAGACGTTCCTCAATGTGAAATTACTTCCTCCCAGGTTGGGCTGCATCAGGATAGAGCAGCACACACACGCTTCCTTTAGCAGAGCGTGTTATGCATTCATTGCCTCATAAACCATGGAGCAGGGCTGATAATGAGGTGGCGAGGTGACCTCTAGCTAAATGCTGAAGCTGGGCGAAACGATGCTATTCTGCGCAACTGTGGTTGCCTCTGGACAGACAATGCCCCAGCCTCTCACGAAGGATGCTGCAGACCTCATGGAGGAGAGTGTGCTGGGTCTACTTCATCCTACCTGTGAGATGGACGAGCAGATCTTCCCTGTTGTGGTTAGTCACTCAGTCCTATCTGACTCTTTACCACCCCATGGACTGTAGTCTGTCAGGCTCCTCTGTCCATGGGGATTCTCCAGGCAAGAATACTGGAGTGGGTTGCCATGCCCTCCTTCAGGGGATCTTTCCAACCCATGGATCGAACCCAGGTCTCCCATACTGCAGACAGATTCTTTATGGACTGAACCACCAGGGAAGCCCAGCTTCCCTGTTACTTTGGTGCATATTTCAGAGACGTGAGTTAAATTGGGTATGGGCGCTGAGTTTCCAGTAGGAGTAAATACTGTACACATAGCAAAATACATATCTTAGGATCAACATTCTCTACTTTAACTCTAAAATAGTAGAATGGTACAAGTCACCGGTCTTTTGTGTTCCATACAGTGTAACATTTTTAAAATGCAAAATTCTCTAAATGCACAGGGAAGTACAGAAAATACTAACTTGGATACCATGATTCCATTGCACAGATTTTTTTTTTAATTTACTTATTTATTTTGGCTGCTCTGGGTCTTTGTAGCTGTGTGCAGGCTTTCTCTAGTTGCAGTGTGCAGGCTTCTCATTGCTGTGGCTTCTCTTGTTGCAGAACACAGGTTCTAGGCATGCAGACTTCAGTAGTTGTAGCATGTGGGCTCAGTAGTTGCAACTTGTGGGCTCTAGAGCGCGAGCTCAGTAGTTGTGGCACCCGGGCTAACTTGCCCCGAGGCATGTGGGATCTTCGTGGACCAAGGATTGAACCAGTGTCTGTTGCATTGCAAGTTGGATTCTTAACCACTGGGCCACAGGGGAGGCCCACTCTACACAGATTTAATCAAGATCAGTGTGGTCCATATTTGCTTTCTATCTCTCTGAAAGACAGTATTTCATGCTGGGTATACCCTCCCAACACACAATCTTGGAAAAAAGTCTTTTGGCATGAGGACTGGGAGCCGGGGCATCTTGTCAGCCTCTCCACTCTAGTTCCTGCTCTCAGAAGGTCACTGTGAAGTGAAATGATTCCCTCCGGTGACTACAGAACCCACAGGAGAGAAAACAAAGGGTAGAACAAAAGGAAAGATGAAGTCAGGCGTTGCCCAAAGCCTAGAGTGACGAGGGGGAAGGGGGTATGGTGGGAACACCGGCTGAGCTGGATGTTAATTGCACCATCTGTAAGTGTGTTAGAAGCCCCGATAGACGCAATAGACTGGGGTTTTTTTTTTCTTTTTTTTCCCATCACATTTAGAGACAAGCTGCTTCCTGAATTGGATGAATTTTAAGGTTATGGTTGCACATTTAAAAAGTGAAAATTGAGGCTTCTCCCATTCTTTGCCTCTCTCCTGAGTTGTGGGAGTAATTCACAGCAATTCAGAATTTACATCTTGGAGCAAACTTGATGATTTGTCTTCATTGTATTTGAGGGAGAAAAAGAAGCCTCATCAGCCAGGGTCTGATTTTCCAAGAGCCTATCATTCAGTCACTTATTATCCATTTCATGAAGTTTCTAGGTCTTTTGCTTCCCCTGCCCCCTTCCACCTCCTGCTGGGTTTCGGTCATTTTTGCTGCTAGTTAGGACTTCTATCAGCGTGTGTGGAGGAGCAAAGAGAATGGGCAAAGCATTATTAAGTTTTGCTTCATGATAAGAGCTCTACAAAGGACTCAGTGGGGGAGAAATGTGAGCCTTTGCCTACAACATGGTTTGAGTTATCTGTTGATTTGGGTTATGTATGCCTCCCTGTCCTCCTTTAGTCCTGGTGATGAAGAGTTGACTTGTGGAAAAACAGCTACAAAATACAGCTGAGAATCACAGTGAGCCTTGACTTCAGCATGGTCCTGTGATAGGACACCAATGAGAGGGAGGCTGCATCATCCATCGGAGTTCACTGAAGGGTCGAATTGATGTGCAGGCTTTGTCCTCATCCGGAATAGGCACACAGTAAAATAGAAGCTTTCAATAGGAGAGAGTCTGTTTGGAGGGGTAGAGTCTAGAATCACTTGGGACAACTTTCTCAAACTGAATGCAATGACTTCTCTGCATGCTAACTTTTGAGATAGGTCTGGGTATGGACTTCGGGTTGTATATCATCTTATGCCCTGACATGTAAAGTGAGAGGAATTGGAAAAGAACACTGAAAAGAGTTGAAGGAATTCCAAAAGGAGAAGGAACCTGGTTTCTCAGACCTGAGTAGAATACTACTTAGCCATGAAAAAGAACAAAGCGTGCCATTTGCTGCAACATGGGTGCTACTAGAGATTATCATACTAAGTGACATAGGTCAGGAAGAGACAAACAGATGCCATGTGATATCACTTCTGTATGGAATCTAAAATACAGCACAGATGAACCTATCTACCGAACAGAAGTAGGCTCGCAGACATGGAGATGGGACTGGTGCTTGCCAAAGGGGAGTGGAGGAGGGAGAAGGGTGTACTGGGGTGGGGTTGGCAGATGCAAACTATTACGCTTAGAATGGAAAAACAACAAGGTCTGACGGTACAGCACAGGGAACTATATCCAGTCTCCTGGGATAAATCATAATGGGAAAGAATATTAAAAAAGAACGTACATATGTGTATAACTGACTCATTGTGCTGGACAGCAGAGATTGGCACAACATTGTAGATCAACTCTACTTAACAACAACAAAAAAGAATTCTCATTCCTGAAGATGGGGGGCTTCTAAGTTAGCTAAATAAGTGTTGTCAGGTATATCTCAGGTCGCTTATGGGCGGCCGGCTCCCCACTTTTGCTAACATAATCTTCCAATGTGTGGAATGGCCCTGTTGCCCCCCGTCTTGGTCTTTTTTTTTTTTTTTTTAGTTTTTATTTTTTAAATTTTAAAATCTTTAATTCTTACATGCATTCCCAAACATGAACCCCCCTCCCACCTCCCTCCCCATAACAGCTTTCTGGGTCATCCCCATGCACCAGCCCCAAGCATGCTGCATCCTGCGTCAGACATAGACTGGCGATTCAATTCACATGATAGTATACATGTTAGAATGTCATTCTCCCACATCATCCCACCCTCTCCCTCTCCTCTGAGTCCAAAAGTCCGTTATACACATCTGTGTCTCTTTCCCTGTCTTGCATACAGGGTCGTCATTGCCATCTTCCTAAATTCCATATATATGTGTTAGTATACTGTATTGGTGTTTTTCTTTCTGGCTTACTTCACTCTGTATAATCGGCTCCAGTTTCATCCATCTCATCAGAACTGATTCAAATGAATTCTTTTTAACGGCTGAGTAATACTCCATTGTGTATATGTACCACAGCTTTCTTATCCATTCATCTGCTGATGGACATCTAGGTTGTTTCCATGTCCTGGCTATTATAAACAGTGCTGCGATGAACATTGGGGTACATGTGTCTCTTTCAATTCTGGTTTCCTCGGTGTGTATGCCCAGAAGTGGGATTGCTGGGTCATAAGGTAGTTCTATTTGCAATTTTTTTTTCTTTTAATTTTAGTTTTTTATTTTTTAAATTTTAAAATCTTTAATTCTTACATGCATTCCCAAACATGAACCCCCCTCCCACCTCCCCTCCCCATAACATCTTTCTGGGTCATCCCCATGCACCAGCCCCAAGCATGCTGCATCCTGCATCAGACATAGACTGGCGATTCAATTCACATGATAGTATACATGTTAGAATGTCATTCTCCCAAATCATCCCACTCTCTCCCTCTCCCTCTGAGTCCAAAAGTCCGTTATACACATCTGTGTCTCTTTCCCTGTCTTGCATACAGGGTCGTCATTGCCATCTTCCTAAATTCCATATATATGTGTTAGTATACTGTATTGGTGTTTTTCTTTCTGGCTTACTTCACTCTGTATAATCGGCTCCAGTTTCATCCATCTCATCAGAACTGATTCAAATGAATTCTTTTTAACAGCTGAGTAATACTCCATTGTGTATATGTACCACAGCTTTCTTATCCATTCATCTGCTGATGGACATCTAGGTTGTTTCCATGTCCTGGCTATTATAAACAGTGCTGCGATGAACATTGGGGTACATGTGTCTCTTTCAATTCTGGTTTCCTCGGTGTGTATGCCCAGAAGTGGGATTGCTGGGTCATAAGGGAGTTCTATTTGCAATTTTTAAGGAATCTCCACACTGTTCTCCATAGTGGCTGTACTAGTTTGCATTCCCACCAACAGTGTAGGAGGGTTCCCTTTTCTCCACACCCTCTCCAGCATTTATTGCTTGCAGATTTTTGGATTGCAGCCATTCTGACTGGTGTGAAGTGGTACCTCATTGTGGTTTTGATTTGCATTTCTCTAATAATGAGTGATGTTGAGCATCTTTTCATGTGTTTGTTAGCCATCCGTATGTCTTCTTTGGAGAAATGTCTATTTAGTTCTTTGGCCCATTTTTTGATTGGGTCGTTTATTTTTCTGGAGTTGAGCTGCATAAGTTGCTTGTATATTTTTGAGATTAGTTGTTTGTCAGTTGCTTCATTTGCTATTATTTTCTCCCATTCAGAAGGCTGTCTTTTCACCTTGCTTATATTTTCCTTTGTTGTGCAGAAGCTTTTAATTTTAATTAGATCCCATTTGTTTATTTTTGCTTTTATTTCCAGCATTCTGGGAGGTGGATCATAGAGGATCCTGCTGTGATTTATGTCTGAGAGTGTTTTGCCTATGTTCTCCTCTAGGAGTTTTATAGTTTCTGATCTTACATTTAGATCTTTAATCCATTTTGAGTTTATTTTTGTGTGCAGTGTTAGAAAGTGATCTAGTTTCATTCTTTTACAAGTGGTTGACCAGTTTTCCCAGCACCACTTGTTAAAGAGATTGTCTTTACTCCATTGTATATTCTTGCCTCCTTTGTCAAAGATAAGGTGTCCATATGTGTGTGGATTTATCTCTGGGCTTTCTATTTTGTTCCATTGATCTATATGTCTGTCTTTGTGCCAGTACCATACTGTCTTGATGACTGTGGCTTTGTAGTAGAGCCTGAAGTCAGGCAAGTTGATTCCTCCAGTTCCATTCTTCTTTCTCAAGATTGCTTTGGCTATTCGAGGTTTTTGTATTTCCATACAAATCTTGAAATTATTTGTTCTAGTTCTGTGAAAAATGTGCCTGGTAGCTTGATAGGGATTGCATTGAATTTGTAAATTGCTTTGGGTAGTATACTCATTTTCACTATATTGATTCTTCCAATCCATGAACATGGTATATTTCTCCATCTATTAGTGTCCTCTTTGATTTCTTTCATCAGTGTTTTATAGTTTTCTATATATAGGTCTTTAGTTTCTTTAGGTAGATATATTCCTAAGTATTTTATTCTTTTCGTTGCAATGGTGAATGGAATTGTTTCCTTAATTTCTTTTTCTACTTTCTCATTATTCGTGTATAGGAATGCAAGGGATTTCTGTGTGTTGATTTTATATCCTGCAACTTTACTATATTCATTGATGAGCTCTAGTAATTTTCTGGTGGAGTCTTTAGGGTTTTCCATGTAGAGGATCATGTCATCTGCAAACAGTGAGAGTTTTACTTCTTCTTTTCCAATTTGGATTCCTTTTATTTCTTTTTCTGCTCTGATTGCTGTGGCCAAAACTTCCAGAACTATGTTGAATAGTAGCGGTGAAAGTGGACACCCTTGTCTTGTTCCTGACTTTAGGGAAATGCTTTCAATTTTTCACCATTGAGGATAATGTTTGCTGTGGGTTTGTCATAGATAGCTTTTATTATGTTGAGATATGTTCCTTCTATTCCTGCTTTCTGGAGAGTTTTTATCATAAATGGATGTTGAATTTTGTCAAAGGCCTTCTCTGCATCTATTGAGATAATCATATGGTTTTTATTTTTCAATTTGTTAATGTGGTGAATTACATTGATTGATTTGCGGATATTGAAGAATCCTTGCATCCCTGGGATAAAGCCCACTTGGTCATGGTGTATGATCTTTTTAATGTGTTGTTGGATTCTGATTGCTAGAATTTTGTTGAGGATTTTTGCATCTATGTTCATCAGAGATATTGGCCTGTAGTTTTCTTTTTTTGTGACATCTTTGTCAGGTTTTGGTATTAGGGTGATGGTGGCCTCATAGAATGAGTTTGGAAGTTTACCTTCCTCTGCAATTTTCTGGAAGAGTTTGAGTAGGATAGGTGTTAGCTCTTCTCGAAATTTTTGGTAGAATTCAGCTGTGAAGCCATCTGGACCTGGGCTTTTGTTTGCTGGAAGATTTCTGATTACAGTATCAATTTCCGTGCTTGTGATGGGTCTGTTAAGATTTTCGATTTCTTCCTGGTTCAGTTTTGGAAAATTGTACTTTTCTAAGAATTTGTCCATTTCTTCCACGTTGTCCATTTTATTGGCATACAACTGCTGATAGTAGTCTCTTATGATCCTTTGTATTTCTGTGTTGTCTGTTGTGATCTCTCCATTTTCCTTTCTAATTTTATTGATTTGATTTTTCTCTCTTTGCTTCTTGATGAGTCTGGCTAATGGTTTGTCAATTTTATTTATCCTTTCAAAGAACCAGCTTTTGGCTTTGTTGATTTTTGCTATGGTCTCTTTTGTTTCTTTTGCATTTATTTCTGCCCTAATTTTTAAGATTTCTTTCCTTCTACCCGTCTTGGTCTTTATTCAGGCTCCAAGCTCCCTTTCCCTTGTGACTCCCCAGTCTTCCTTCTTCGCTGTCTTCTAATTTGAATAAGAACCAGTCAATTCACAACGGAGCCCCAAGTCCTAAGAAGGTTGTCATTTTACTAAAGAAGATCCTAAATACAAGATGCCGTGTCCTGAGAGTGGCCTACAGAGCTCACAGCTGTACTTTTTCTCCCTGTAATGAGTGGGAGTAGATGATGCAGCCAGACCCACTCCAGTTCACATCCTGCGTCCATCCACACCATTCACAGGGTCCCTTAGATTGCCCCCCTGCATTCAGTCTCCACTTCTACTCCTAGGCTTCACATTCACATGGTTTCTCTGATCGGGACTATGAGCCCCTTAATGTGTCTTCATGCCAAGTGTTATTTTTCCCAACAACAAAGAAGTTAAATAGAAAGATGATTTGGCTCACTTATCTGCCCCATTTAAAGACTTGTCCTGGATTCTTACTTATAGGGATGGAGTATCATGTCCAACACCTTCCCTCATGACCTCAGTCTCTTCCCAGGATTAACCTTGTCATTGCTTCTTTCCACTCCAGTGACCTTATTCCCCTTCCTCCACCCTGTCCTGTGGCCACGACACCAACATTCCTACAGACTCTCCAGCCCTTTTTTCCCCAAACAACTCATTAATTAACTTTAATTTTTATTGGAGTATATATACATTGGTTTACAATGTTGTATTAGTTGCTGCTGTACAGAAAAGTGAAATCAGCTGTACATATACAAATGCCCCCTTCCTTTTGTATTTTCTTCCCACTGAGGTCACCACAGAGCATTGAGTAGAGTTCCCTGTCTGTACCATTATGTTCTCATGAGTAATCTGTTTCATACTTAGTATCAGTAGTGTATGCATGTCAATCCCAGTCTCCCAATTCATCCCATACCCCCTTGGTATCCAGACGCTGGTTCTCTACATCTGTATATCTGGTCTCTATTTCTGCCCTGCAAATAAGGGCATCTGTACCATTTTCCTGGGCTTCCCAGGTGGCACTAGTGGCAAAGAACCCTCCTGCCAATGCAGGAGACATAAGAGATACCAGTTTGATCCCTGGATCTGGAAGATCCCCTGGAGGAGGGCATGGCAACCCACCCTAGAATTTTTGGGCTTCCCCTATTAGCTCAGACTGTAAAGAATCCACCTGCAATGTGGGAGACCTGGGTTCAATCCCTGGGTTGGGAAGATCCCCTGGAGGAGGACAGGGCAACCTACTCCAGTATTCTTATCTGGAGAATCCCAGGGACAGAGGAGCCTGGCGGGCTATGGTCCATAGGGTCACAAAGAGTCGGATGCAACTGCAGTGACTTAGTACCTACGCACACTATTTTTCTAGATTTCACATATATGCATTACTTTATGGTATTTGTTTTTCTCTTTCTGACTGACTTCACTGTATGACACTCTTTAGGTCCATCCATACCTCCAGGAGCACCTCAATTCATAAAGCAAATGTTAACAGCCAGAGAAGGGGAAATGGACATAAACAACTCATTCTTTGGAAGCCCCTAAAACAGCTCCCCCCACACAGCTCCTTCCATCAGTTCATTTCCCACACAGTTCCCTGAGTCCTCTAGGTTCTCCGCTCCTGGTAAGGCAGCCACAGTGCTTAACACTGTGTTGGTGAGTCTTCCCTCTCCTGGGCAGCGCTCCCTGCTGGGTTCCTCCTTGCTATGCTGTGTTCCTGGAAAATGAGGCAGTTGGCAGTCAGCACTTGGAGAAGCAGAGAGAGGGGACCAGCAGGTGAGTGAACACATGTAGGTTTCCTGCAAGGCTTGCCTATCCTGACTGTGTACCGCCAGTGGGACGCACTCCCCAATGCAGATTTCTTTTTTTGGCCATGCTGTGAAGAATGTGGGATCTTAATACCCTCATCAGGGATCAAACCCGTGGACTCGCAGAGTCTGAACCACTGGACTGCCAGGAAAGTCCCCAGATTCTTTTATTTCCTTGATCAGGGCTTTGCGTGTGTCTTTTTCAGTGAGTAGAGTGGGACAGTGTAGCTACTGCAGGAATCTTTTTGTAGCTTTCCACAAAGCACCAGGCTCCACCTCTTCCACAGGACTCGCAATCCTCTGCATTCTTCAGAGCCAGTCAGTACCTCTCAAGGGCATGCATAGCCTCAAGTCTTGTGAAAGGGGCTGAACTAAAGGATAGGTAGGCAAAGGGAGCCAACATACGAATATATTCCTTTACTCCACCCTGGAAAGGCTTTCTTCCCAGTCTTCAGCTCTGAACAGAGGAGTGGGAAACATCTCTTGTCTCTTCTCAGAAAGCATTAGTCGCTCAGTCATGTCCGACTCTCTGCGACCCCATGGACTGTAGCCAGCCAGGCTCCTTGGTCGATGAAATTCTCCAGGAAAAGAGTACCAGAGTGGGTTGCCATTCCCATCTCCAGGGGGATCTTCCCAACCCAGGAATTGAACCTGGGTCTCCTGCATTGCAGAAAGATTCTTTACCGTCTGAGCCATCAGAAGAGGTATTTTTTCCCCCATGATAAGTCTATGTGCCTGTTCAGGGATTGAAGTAGAGGGGAAGAGTGGACACGTGACTGGCAATATGAATTTTGTACACACATTTCTCTGTGTACCCCAAACTGGGAAAGCACTCCTGTGGTAGATTTTAAAAGTATCATTTAAGGATCAGACACACCTCAATTTTAATTCCACTTGTCATTTAGTAGCTCCGTGAGTTTGAGGAAGTGAGTCACCTTTCTGAGTCTTAGTTTCCTCATCGGTAACAAGAGATCACATGAGGTACCGTCTGCAAGACACCTGTGATAGAGTGAGCGCTTGGGAGACGCCAGGAACTTCTGTCTGTATTCACCATGTCTGACACATCACAGGGTTCCATCAGCTTGAGGTTGCTCCTGTCAGAGGCCTCACCTCGTAAATTTTACTTCTTTATAGGCATGATTGAGTTAGTTTGGGAAGTGCTTCTTCAGACGTTTGGTAGTAGGAATCAGGATTAAAAGGCTGGTGTTACTGAAAGATAACGGAGTTTTGAGATAAGTGACGTCAAGGGTGACATTGAGCAGGGGGCAAGGAAGAATGCAGAGGAGTGCCTCTGTGGGTCCAGAGAAGGATTAAGGGTACCTGACTTTCTCATTTGAAACTTAGCTATTTATTTTACCTTGCTTCTGCTAAGTCGCTTCAATCATGTCCGACTCTGTGCAACCCCATAGACGGCAGCCCACCAGGCTCCCCCGTCCCTGGGATTCTCCAGGCAAGAACACTGGAGTGGGTTGCCATTTCCTTCTCCAATGCATGAAAGTGAAAAATGAAAGTGAAGTTGCTCAGTCGTGTCTGACTCTTTGCAACCCCATGGACTGCAGCCTACCAGGCTCCTCTGTCCATGGGATTTTCCAGGCAAGAATGCTGGAGTGGGGTGCCATTGCTTTCTCCGTATTTTACCTTAAGACCTAACTATTCTCAGTTACTGTCCAAGCCCTCAGTGTCAACGGTGTTCCCTTTCTCCCAAGTTCAACCTTTTCCCCCCACCATTTATAAGAGTGATTCCAAGATCAAACTCTCTTTCACAGGAATGTTAGCAAAAGTTCATGTGCCTGACATGCAATTAGGCCGAACAAACTAAACTGGGGCATTTGGAGCAGAGAAAGGTGTATTGCAGGGCTGTGAGAGAAGACCGGTGGCTCATGCCCTGAAAGTCCAGGGCTCTCCTGGAGGGTTTTGGCAAAGCATTTTCAAAAGCTGGTGGGGTCTCAGGGTGTGTGGTCAGCTTGTGCACAGTTCTCTGATGGGCTGATGGTGAGATCACAGGGAGGTGTCATAGGGGTTAACATTATCAGTCCAGGCTCAAGTAGTTAACAGCTTCCATTTGTTGGAGAGGGGGACATTTTTCACATCTGCAAAACAACTCGGGAAATGTGCCTCAGATATTGCCAAGAGGAGCTAAAGCAGACCTAATGGGAGAAGGGCTTGTCCCTGGAAGCCCCCATAGGGTTCCACTGGGTTACTGGAGTAGGTGGTGACCAGCCCTGGTCTCAGACCCGTTTTCAACACAGAATGACGTTTTTCTGGCCTGGAGAGTGAGGGGTAACTCTCTGCCAGGCTTGAGGGTTCTGCCATTGAGGGCTGAGGAGAGGCTGCCTTCAAGCTTTTTGGAGAGGCAGGTGGTGGTGGTTTTGTTGCTAAATAATGTCCGGTTCTTTGCAACCCCATGGACTATAACTCACCAGGATCCTCTGTCCATGGAATTCTCCAGGCAAGAATCCTGGAGGGGCTTCCCATTTCCTTCTCCAGGAGATCTTCCCAATCCAGGAATTGAACCTAGGTCTCTTGCATTGCAGGCGGATTCTTTACTGACTGAACCTGAGAGTAGGGGAAGTCACAAGAAAGTGAGGGAGGGAGTTCGCTTCCTGGGATGGTCTCTACACCCAGCTACAGTACAGAACCACCAGGGAGCTTTAAAATGTACGTTCCTCAGACTCTTCCCAGGCACAGTGAAGACCTGTCTCTGGAGCGTGGCTCACAAATTAATATTTTTAACAGGCTCCCCAGGTGAGCACTGGGGCTTCCAGGTGGCTCTAATGGTAAAGAATCTGCTTGTCAAGGCAGGAGATGTAGGTTCGATCCTGGGTGGGGAAGATCCCCTGGAGGAGGCTATGGCTACCCACTCCGGTGTTCTTGCCTGGAGAATCCCACGGACAGAGGAACCTGGCAGGCTACGGTCCATAGAGTCACGAAGAGAAACGACTGAGGGCCTGAGCACTCGCACATACACACTTACCTATCTGTATAGCTGAAAGCAACTATACGCCAATAAAAAATTAACTTTAAAAAATGTAATGAGTTTGGTGAGTCGAGATCACACATTTCAGGACTGGAGTTTGCTGGGAAACCAGAGAGAGATGAAGGTCCCCGAAAGTCCTGTTAGGGAGCCTGGGCTCCACCCTGTAACTCAGTGGGCAAATACTCCTCACTTCAGATCTCTGGGTAACTTGCTGAAAACAGGAATTTCTGAGCCCTACTTCAGAGTGTAGGGTTTCCCAGGTGGCTTAGTAGTAAAGAATCTGCCTACCAATGCAGGAGATGCAAGTTTGATCCCTGGTTTCGGATGATTCCCTGTAGAAGGGAGTGGCAACCAGCTCCAATGAATGCCTGAAGAATTCCATGGACAGAGGAGCCTGGCAGGTGACGGTCCATGGGGTTGCAAAGAGTCAGATGCAACTGAGCACACACACACACACACACACACACACACACACACACACACACACACACACACACACATCCAGTGAGCCTCAGAGACTCACTGGGTCCCTGACTCAGGTAGAAACCTGTGTGAAGTCCACATGAGGCGCTAGCCTGGGACTCCCCACAAGGCATGAAAGTCCTGGGGCTCTTGGTGGTTCTTAGATGTGATGTCCTAAAGTTATAAAACATGGACTGATTCTACATTATTTTCAGATTCAGAAAATAATCCCTCCAAGCACCTAAGTTTTCCAGGGACATCTGATTCTATTTTTGATGAAGCTTCTTCCGATGTTACAGGGTTGGATTCTCCACCGGGGGTAGCCTAGACCACCGGTGTAGGGACTTGGTACCTGTCTTACACATTCAACAGCATCTCCATCAGTGTTGTTGTCCCTCTTTAGGTCAACTGAAGAGTGAAAATAAAGCTATTCCTTCTGTGCATATTTCTGGAAAGAAAAAAAATAGTTGGGAAAACAAGCTATGGGCTATGGGGATCTTATTCACTTCCCTCAGGAATTTTTTTTTTCTCTCTCTTGGCTTTCCTGGGGGTCCTTAAGCCTCATTCCTAGGATCCCAAGACCTTCCTGGATGAAATTCGGATTTGGCAGCAGCCACACATCAGTTGCATTCTCACTCAAGTAGGACCTTTGGGTATGGTTAGAGAAAGAAACGAGAAGAAGAGTTAAGCTCCAAAGAGGATTCATCTCCTCTAGCTGGTTTTTGTCCATTGCTGAGTTCTTATCTCCACTTCCCACCAACACCTACTTACTTGGATCTTGACTTATTTTGGCAGTTCTCTGCGCGCGGACTGTGGTTGCCATGGAGATGTTATCCCGCGTGCCGCATGCTGTCTCATCTCCATCTCTTCCTTTCTCTCCAGCGTGCGCTCGCTCCCTCCATCCTCTCTTGTACACTCAGCCTGGCCCCGTTGTAACTGAGGACATCAAACACCGCATCTCTTCAAGCTATTTTGCCACTCTGCCCCCAGTCACACTGACTCTGTTTTAACTTTAACATATAATCAAAGCAACCTGGGAGTGACTGGAAGAGAGGGGAGGAAATTGACTCAAATGCTAAATTCCTTTACGTTATGCTAGGATGCTCAGGAGTTTGAGGGAATTCAGGCAAGTGTTAATCAAATTAACTTCCTTCTGCTTTCACAGGGATTAAACCTTTGCTAAGGTTCAGAGAGACTTATTAACAGTACTTTTCTGTTTTCCACCTGGACTGTTTCTTCATGTCCTGGTGTTATCTACAAAGGAGAAAGCCTGAGCTATTTCAGCTCCTAATTTCCCATCCATGAAATAATTCACTTTGTGCATTTTCTGCACTGACCCGAGGGTGTCTCGGAGGAAAGATATTGACATCCTGGGTTATCAAGAGTTGAGCCAGACGTAGAAAAGATCTTAGTGTGAATAACTGAAGATTTGCCCTATTTGAATAACTACAGGTATTAAGCATGTTTGACTATGTGGACATTGGGGGAAAAGTTCTCTCCCTCCCCCACTGAGGTCATTTTATTTTATTTTTAAATTTACTTTTAAAATTGGAAAATATTAGAAGATAAATAACAAATTCTCCTTTTGTTTTTCTGTTTTTTAAAAAAGATCTTCCGATTCCATTGTTACAAACAAAGTATTTTTCTCTGTCCCTAAACTAGCGAAGTGAATTTATATTGGTAGAGAACACCCCCAATATTATATTTTATATATATTTCAGATTCCCCTAGTGCTTTTATTTTTCAAACTAAAAATCACTACCAGCAACTCTGTTATCAAGAAGTTCCTTTTGCTTTCTTATGGAATAAGATTTGAGTAAGTTACATGATTCTCAGAGGCAAACAGATGTTTTATGGACCATTCAAAGGGGAGAATGGTAAGAACATTCAAAGGGAAGAAGTTTAAAAGTTTAAAAACATTTCTGCTTGTGCAGAAATGAAGTCATTCCCACTGTTTGATTCATTGTTTTCCGAAAAGAAAGATTATAGATGTATATTCTTTAGAAGTTGCTCTTCTTTAAATCAATCTTTGGAGGGGTCACTTTCTACAGGGAATCAATACTGAGTGCTGATATCGATGCACTGCCGTCTGTGTGTGTAAGAGAGATGACACAGAAAGGTGGGTGTGAGCGGTGGGAAGTAAGAAGGCAGAGGAAAGGCTTTCAGGACTAGTCTTCTGGAAGTTCAAAAATAAATCAGTAAGTATTCATTGACTGCATACCGCAAGCAAGGCACTAATTTGGAATCTGCAAAGGATAATCGAAGGACAAGATTTGATACTTACCGTCTAACAATGTCTTGTCTATCCAGACACACAAAATGATGAGTAACAAAAAGGAATAAGAGGAGCTCTGTGACAACCTAGAGGGGCTGGATGGGGTGGGAGGTGGGGGGGAGTTTCAAGAGAGGAGACATATGTATACCTATGACTGATTCATGTTGATGTATGGCAGAAACTAGCACAGTATTGTAAAGCAATTAGCTCCCAATTTAAGACAAAAGGATTTTTTGAAAAAAGGAACAAGATAGGTCAGTTCAGTTCAGTTCAGTCGCTCAGTTGTGTCCGACTCTTCACGACCCCATGAATCTCAGCACGCCAGGCCTCTCTGTCCATCACCATCTCCCGGAGTTCACTCAGACTCACGTCCATTGAGTCGGTGATGCCATCCAGCCATCTCATCCTCTATCGTCACCTTTTCCTCCTGCCACCAACCCCTCCCAGCATCAGAGTTTT
Organism: Ovis aries; assembly: GCF_016772045.2. Taxonomy (NCBI): domain Eukaryota; kingdom Metazoa; phylum Chordata; class Mammalia; order Artiodactyla; family Bovidae; genus Ovis; species Ovis aries. The sequence continues at coordinate 201,823,632 of NC_056056.1, forward strand.
TTCCAATGAGTCAACTCTTCGCATGAGGTGGCCAAAGTACTGGAGTTTCAGCTTCAGCAACATCCTTCCAAAGAACACCCAGGGCTGATCTCCTTCAGAATGGACTGGTTGGATCTCCTTGCAATCCAAGGGACTCTCAAGAGTCTTCTCCAACACCACAGTGCAAAAGCATCAATTCTTCAGTGCTCAGCTTTCTTCACAGTCCAACTCTCACATCCATACATGACTACTGGAAAAACCATAGCCTTGACTAGACGGACCTTTGTTGACAAAGTAATGTCTCTGCTTTTGAATATGCTATCTAGGTTGGTCATAACTTTCCTTCCAAGGAGTAAGCGTCTTTTAATTTCATGGCTGCAGTCACCATCTGCAATGATTTTGGAGCCCAAAAAGATAAAGTCTGACACTGTTTCCACTGTTTCCCCATCTATTTCCCATGAAGTGATGGGACCAGATGCCATGATCTTCGTTTTCTGAATGTTGAGCTTTAAGCCAACTTTTTCACTCTCCTCTTTCACTTTCATCAAGAGGCTTTTTAGTTCCTCTTCACTTTCTGCCATAAGGGTGGTGTCATCTACATATCTGAGGTTATTGATATTTCTCCCAACAATCTTGATTCCTGCTTGTGCTTCTTCCAGCCCAGTGTTTCTCATGATGTACTCTGCATATAAGTTAAATAAGCAGGGTGACAATATACAGCCTTGACGTACTCCTTTTCCTGTTTGGAACCAGTCTGTTGTTCCATGTCCAGTTCTAACTGTTGCTTCCTGACCTGCATACAGGTTTCTCAAGAGGCAGGTCAGGTGGTCTGGTATTCCCATCTCTTTCAGAATTTTCCACAGTTTATTGTGATCCACACAGTCAAAGGCTTTAGGTCAACAGTTAATCAAATGCTGACATGTGGACTGGAGGCTAGAAAGGGCAGGAGGAGAGAAGCAGAGACAGGGAGCTGGGATGGTCAGGAATGGAGAGGGGGAAACTGGATTGAGACCACAAGCATGAGTGAGATTCCTATTGAATTCAATGGGAAAAAATAGAATAGAGGCAGGGAAATGCAGGTAATGGTCAGGGGACAGTGAAGAAGCCTCTTGGCTTCAGCAGGAGTTCATACAACACACAGAGAGACAGGGCCAGGGCAGAGAGGACTTTGATCATGGGCAGACTTTTTCTGTACGTAACAGAGAGTCACTGGGGTTCTTTGAGCAAGCAGCCCTAAGAGGTCTTGTCGTAAGATGAAGTGCAGGTAGTATCTGGAAGGTGGGGGCGATTGATATCGGGCTGATGGCCCAGTAGAGGGCTGCTTTAGGTGTTCGTCTACCAAGTGACGAGGTCTAGTCTAGGATGAAGGTCATGGGACTTGAAGGGAAGGGCCAGATGCAAGAAGTATGTTGTAAAAACGGGACTGTTGTGGGGGAAGGGGTGGGTCGCTGAACATGGGAAACTAGGAAAAGGAAGATGGCAGAGACTCCTGGAAAGTTTCAAGACCACAGGAATGAGGCCAGTTAATATTCACTGTGAGCTGGGTCATAAAGAAGGCTGAGTGATTAAGAATTGGTGCTTTTGAACTGTGGTGTTGGAGAAGACTCTTGAGAGTCCCTTGGACAGCAAGGAGATCAAACCAGTCAATCCTAAAGGAAATCAACCCTGAATATTCATTGGAAGGACTGATGCTGAAGCTCCAATACTTTGGCCACCTGATTTGAAGAGCCAACTCACTGGAAAAGACCCTGGTGCTAGGAAAGATGGAAGGCAAGAGGAGAAGAGGGCTACAGAGGATGAGATGATTGGATGGCATCACCGACTCAATGGACATGAGTCTGAGCAAACTCTGGGAGATAGTGAAGAACAAGGGAGTCTGATATGCTGCAATTCACGGGGTCACAAAGAGTGGGACACAACTTAACGACTGAACAACAATATGCACTGTGCTCTGGGCAGCATCCCAAATGCTTGGTAAATATTAACCAAGTCAGAGAGAGGAATTAGAAGGTCAGTTAGTGTGAGGAAGAAGATAAAGCAAATGCATTTCCAGCCCTAAGAGTTTGTAACGGGGGAAATGTGAGCAGAAATGGTGATTGAAGGGTGAATGTGGGTGATGGGAAAGAGGTGGGAATGCAGGTGTAGAATCAGAACTCAGAGGAAGAGTTGGTTCCCTGAGGACGGCTGAAATGAACAGAGACGCTATAATTTCAGGGTTCCTACAAATTTTCTACAAAACCTCAAATAAGGGAAAAGAGAAATTAAAGCAGCCAACCAAGAAGGGAAAGAAGGAGCAATGGCAAGTAAAGGAGAAGAACCAAGATAATGATGAAACTTAGACTAGACACGTTTCCAAAGGCGGGGTGTGTCATGCGGCTTAAACCTGGGACGAGATGCAGTGGATGAGCACCAAGGATAATCAATGTATTTGATTGTCCAGATCATAAGTACAGTTCTGCCTCCCTCATGGAGGACTGCTGAGAGTTGATTGCAGCTCCAAAGCAATACTTTAAATATTGTATTTTTTAGGTCCAGAGAGAGCTTGAATATTCTGTGCCAAAGCAGGATAAAGTTTTTTTTTCCCCATCTTATCTGAGCCAAATAAATATTCTAACTCTTGTTGTCTGCCTCTAACAAGAGCTCCAAGAATACAGTCTTAGACTTTCATAACTGACTTCCTCCCAGAGCGTGATCTGAGAATTAATTTCTCTATAAGTTCAGTCAGGCTTACTGCTTTGTGGTCTGTCTCCTGTTTTCTTATAAAGAAAATTAATTCCATTTCTAGACTGTTTGGGGGTTTAGTGCTTGTGAAATGGCAGACTGACAGACCCCAGAGATCTGGAGTTCTCTTGTTATTCTGTGAATGTATCTCCTGACCAGCAATGTGCCTCCAGTCTTCCTCAGGGCTGTGAGAGCCCAGGTGGTTCTCACCTCTTCCCTGAAAACTTTCCTTAATGGTGCTGGCTTAAGGGACAGTTAGAAGCAACCGATGGACTGCTCCTTGGTGGTCTACATAGTGACTGAGTACTCAGGCTTTGAGCCATTCAGAACTGGGTTTAGATTTTTGTTCTACCATGTTAGGAGTTGGGAACTTACTTCCCTCTTCCCTGACCATCACTTCTGACAACAGTATCGTTAGTGGGAGGAACATGGGTTTTGGAGCCACTCAGAACTGAATGCGGTCAACTCCCTGTGGCACCAACCTTGGGTTTTCATTATCATGTGATCTGTCATTTTATAGCATTGCTGTGACAATATCATATAATGCGAAACATCCAGAACAGAGTTTGGCATGTGCTCAAAAAATGGTAGCATTTGCTAGAGGTTTTATTTTTATTTTTTAATTGAGTGACCAGAGCAGAAATATGACTTCTAAGCAATTTCACTTATAAGCTAGAAAGCCATGAGATTCATTTACCTTGGGGAGACAAAATTCTGAAAAAAAGGGGGGAAAATATCCATCAGCTTATTTTGTACATAATGGTAAACTCCAGCTGGTGATTTAGCTGATTTGACTGGTTCTGAGAAAGCAGCTCATAAGAGCAGCCTGATCTTTGTGCTCATGTTGCAAAGATGAAAGCACAACAGAGGGAGGAGCCAGAGCTGTGGCAAACTGTCAGACCCTAAGAGTGGTGGTCTCATCGCCAGAAGACAGGGGAACCTGGCCTGGCCTTGACCGTGTTAAGTCTGACCTGATAACTGAGCACTCAGGTAGAATGGTCCCACCAGGAATATAGAACTGAATGAAGGTCAGAAAGGAGATGGGAGCTCCAATGGAGATTTTGGAGGCCTTGGTATCGAGGTGATGATGGTTGATACTTGGCTGTGAATGTGTCTTCGAGAGAGAGCAGCGGTGAAAACCTGAGTCTTGAGTGCCCCAAGTTAGGGATTTCCCAGCAAAAATGGACAGGAGAGGGAGAGAGAACTGGTTCTAAAGGTATAGGAAGAACCAAGAAATTATCCTACTTTAATCCACAAATAAACAAAGGAAAGGGGAGTGCTGAAAATGTGGGAGTGTCATCTGTTAGTTGTATAATGTCAGGAGGAATAATGATGAAGCAAGAGCTACTGATTTTGTTTTGGTTATTGATGACCTCGTAAGAACTGTTTCTGTAGAGTGATAGAGACAAAAGCCTAACTGCAAGGGTTAAGGAGAGAGGGCTGGTGAGGAAGTTGGGGCATCAAGTCTCAATTACTTTTTTTTTAAGTTTGTAGTAAAAAGAGGTAGAAAATGGAATTACTTTGCAGAAGTTGGAAAACAAATCTCTTTGTGACCTCCCCTGGCTGAGAAGGAGTTAATGTTAGATCTGCACAGTAATTTCAGAAGCATTAAAGAGCATGTTTCCATGGCAACATCAACCTACAGAGGGAGAGAAAGAGCTAGGATCCCCTGACAAAGAAGGAACAGCCGAGTTCTAGCCCCCACATGTACAGCAGGGAGAGATGATTACATGTTTCTTTCAGCTTCCCTGTGAAGATGCAGTTGGGGTTCATGTGCGCTGTCCTCTTGAGGACCAGGAAAGAGGGAAATGGGGTTGGATTTAAATAAACTCTTGCTCTCACCTTGCTTCAAATTCTGACTCAAGGGTCAAGCCACGTTAGAGTTATTGGAACAGATCAATGAATGTCTCTAACTAACTATCTAAAAATAGTTACATAAATAAACAAGTTTGATCTTCCCCTGACCTCTCTGCTCTCACTTGATCTAGAAACTGTGCTATGAAGCACTGTGCTTCAGAGCAGCACTCATAGAAGCTCTAGAAACACAGGCTGTGTTTGACTGATAACCTTGGCTCAGCATTTTTGCACTGTCGTTTCTATCTTGATGTTTTCTCCTTGACAAGATATACATTTCATCTCACTATTTTCAGGTCCCTCGTATCCCTTTTAATACTGACAGGTGTACATTTCCGGTACCTTCAAACTCAACCAGACTTTAAGAGGTGGGTCCTCTTGCGGCACTGAAGCCAAAGAAAGCTCTTTTGCAGACCATGCTGCAGGAGCCACATCAACAAACTCGTTGTCGCTAACTTTCCCAACAGGTCACTTTCTTCACATCCATATTTTGTTCCATGTTGCATCTGGGACGTGTGTATCTTCCATTCCCCTGGTCTTTCCTTGGACCATAGACTCAGTAAATCACTTCACTTCCTATATGAAAGGGCATTATCCTTGGGACAGGCGGTTCATGACTGCATCTTCTGAAATGAAGATGTGCTCTGGAATGAGGCCACAGCCTCCACCACCCTCTGCCTCGCATCTGTAGCATGATGAAATTCTGAGACACCCGTCTCCCTGAAAGACATCATCTTCACCCAGATAACCTGAGTCCTCTGTCTGTTGGAAATCATCTCCTGCCCCTGGAATGTCTTCCTTCTTTTGACCACTCTTTTCCTTTCATTCAGTGCAATTGCTTCTAGAAATTTCTACTTAAAGATCTGTACCAACTGCTCCTGAAAGACTTAAGTCAACTCCCTTTTTCCATGGATGACAAGACAGTTCCTCGTAACCTCATTCCCAGTCCCTGTAACTAGAGTCATCTCACTAATTCCTTTGCTTACCTCTTCTTCTTCCCTTCCGTAGAGCTGTTGCAGGGAGCTGAGGAATTAAGTGCATCAGAGCTACAGAGCGGCTAGGTGCTTTGTGTATGGAGGGATTGCCAGTCTGTTGGTCTTGTTGGCCATCTCAGGTAGAGGAGAGGGTAGAAACGGGCTCCCATGGCAAAGCAAACTGAGGAAATGGAGAAAGGTCAAAAGGAAGAGAAAAACCTCCTTCTCCCCTCGCTTTCATGCCCAGGTCACTTTGGATTTCTGACCAGAGGTTTCTTCTTGGGCATATGTGACCAGGGTTGCTTTCAATTAAGTCGGAATGGTTCACAGGTAGGAAAAGGCTTCTGAGCAGAGCTGGATGTCCTAGAGAAATCTTTGCCAGTCATTGTTTGGCTGATTTTGGCATAACCCCTGAGTAGGTCTGCCCGCTCGTGAGCTAGAATGGATGTCCACAAAATATTAGTAGGCATAAAGTTGAAATCCCTGAAAAATATTAGTAGGCATAAAGAAGAAATACCGAATACTCAGTGATCAGCTCCCCTTTGATCTGCCTTGGCATTTTCTCTGGGAAGGTTCACTGCTTAGTTCTGATGGCCCACGCTGGGCTATATTCCAGTATATTGAGCACATCGTCTAGGGAAGAGAAGAGGGATTTTATTCAGGGCTTTGGAAAAAGAAAGCGGCTTTAACTTACATGCAACGTGAAAACATGAGCTTAAAATGAATCCAGGAGAGTTATTTGATTCCTTCCCACTGGGACTGTCACCTTTCTCAGTGCCTCTGATGACTCTGGGTTTCCCGTCACACCTTCACTCTCCTCACCCATCGCAGAAGTGATAAAGGGCCGCGGACATGAATACCAGGAGGAATTCCTTTCCCGTCTCAAGTTCTGTGCACAGTTCCCTAAGCTTTGGTGTCCAGCACTCTTGATTAATTGGCATCGCCAGTTTCTAAGGAACCCACAAGCAGAAGCGTGCCCCGCCAAAGGGAATTTTAAAGAGAATTACATAGTGTTCCAATCAGGGCTCTAGAAGGTCATAATGGGGGTCATTTCAAGGAGTCATTTATTCTAAACTAAAATTATGAGGTTATGAGCTCATCTTTTGCCTTCCTCAGAAAGCGAACTTTACATTGAAGTCGTACGATTAAATGATTCCCCACTGCAAAATACCTCACAGGGATAACCAATCACAGGAGAGACAACAGACATCCCCAAGCCTGAACGGCTGGAATATTGTGGGGGTGGGATGAATGTGCTGTTAATGGAAAAACAGATCCAGAGACTGGGAGACCAGACTCTGAACTTATCCTGCCAAAGAGTGGCAACATCTACCCAGGCAATATCTTCTGTTAAGCTTTAAATATGGAAGGTCAGACTGTGATCCAGAAGTCCCTGCAAACTCTAACATTCTCTGGTATCCAGGCAATACTGTTTTAAAGGTAATCATAATAATAACACCAGCAGCAGCTAAAACTAAAGGCTCATTATGTACAGGTGCGTGTGCCCTCACAACAGTCCTGTGAGGTAAGTACTATTATTGTTCACATTTTCATAGTGAGGAAACTGAGGCAGGGAGAGATTAAATAGCTCATGATATCACGCAGCTTCAGAACCAGTCGAGCAAGGACGTGAGCAGAGGTCAACGGGCTGCAGAGTCCTTGCCTGTCCACACCGCGCTGCACTGCACATTGCTAATATTGGGGGGGAGGTGTGTGTGATACATACTGCATTTCTCTCATCTTCACTTCACATATTCTGTTTCTCCCTGTGTTTTATCATTGCTGTTTTTTCGTTTTCTTTTTTATTAAAGTATGGTTGATTTGCAGCATTGTGTTAGTTTTAGGAGTACCATTTCTCCCTTCTGTGTTCTTTCTACTCACTCCTCATCACTAAGCATTTGAGGCATTCAGGACTTTTCATTCATTTGAATGTTGGTATCTTATAATGAGAACAAGCTCCTGGCTTTGACCCCAGATGAAAGAGTCCAGAAGAGACTTGTCCCCTGGCCATGACCTGCCACATTGACCACGCTTGGTGAAAGGAGACAGACATGAGGGTGAAAAGGTAGACAGCAGGCCATTGCAACTGGGGGCAGAACCTCTTGGAGCTCACTGAGTTTACATTTGGAGGAAGAGGAAATGCTCTCTACCTTCTTATATATCTGAGCAGAGATTGTCAGCAACTCTCAACGATGCCCCTCTTTTTCTTTTCATCTTGTGTGTGCTCAGTTGCTCAGTCGTGTCCAACTCTTTGCAGTCCCATGAACTGTAGCCCACCAGGCTCCTCTGTCCATGGCAATCTCCAGGCAAGAATACTAAAGTGGGTTGCCATTTCCTCCTCCAGGGAACTTTCCTGATCCAGGGACTGAACCCACGTCTCGGGCACTGGCAGCTGGATTCTTTACCACTGAGCCACCTGGGAAGCCCTTCTTTTGTTTTAGATAAAACTAATTCATGGCATTCAGTTGTGAAACAGAATTTGGGTAATAGAGCTCAGAAAACCTCATTGTCAGGCTCAGGGGTCTGAGAAGACTCTTTCCCTGCAATAGTTGGGAAGTTCACGCATCACCACTTACCCTCAGCCAGACTGCTAAGGGGCCGAAACACAATCCTTTTTCTTAAGATACTTTAATATCTCATTAGTGTTACACTACAGATTTAGAATTTCAATAACTGAGTTATGGACGAGCCCAAACGTGAAGCTTTTATGATTTGTAAAGAATGGTTCATAAAATGAATGGCATAAACACCACTTCAGAGAAAGTGTTTAGTCCACTGGCAGACAAACTATTTTTAATTTGCCTCACGTAATGATAAATTAATATTACAGTCTGCTCTTTAAATTAGTTTTTCCTGAGGTTCTAAGTATCATTTTGCAAAAGTGAGAAAAGGCCTGCACTTGACAGCTTGGGAAACTGGTATTTCTAATTATTTTGTTCAATAGCATGGTTTAGTGTTTTTATATTTGACATTGTGGCTCAAAGGAAACCTTTAAAACTTCTTCAAACCCCTTTTCCTCAAAGAGAATACCATTGATGACCAGAATAAAATAATTCACGTGCCTTGAGAACACTGTCACATAACCTAGGAACTGACGGATCTAGAATTTGAACAGAAGTGGTCTGATGGCAGTGTCCTTGCCTTAAATGCCATGCACACTGGCTGCTGCTGCTGCTGCTGCTGCTGCTGGTGATGGAGTATTATTTAGAGCACACTACATTCATTCCCCTCTACTTAGCTTATTTTTCCTATTTTCACTTAGTTTTTTTTCTACCAGCATTTAGGGGCATTGTCTATGTTGTTCACGTGAGTGCAGGATATCTTACTAATGAGTTACTTCTTCTGAGTCTGATCCTAGAAAAGGCTATTGGTAAATCCTAGAGAGAATTGTTCCCAGGCTATGGTCTGCCACAACGACCACATAATACTGAGTTGGCCATTTTAGATTCATTTTAATTATTATGAATTTCTATGCTGGGGAAAAGTCAGAACTTTGTTTAATTTCCCAAACCATCACAAGGAACATCTGAGTTTTAAATATTTACCTTTGTCTCCTAATACTGGTCTCTAACTAAGTAGCTTTTCAACGTTTTCAGTTCAGTTTAATTCAGTTGCTCAGTCGTGTTAGTCATGTCTGACTCTTTGCGACCCCATGGACTGTAGCATGCCAGGCTTCCCTGTCCATCATCAACTCCTGAAGCTTGCTCAAACTCTTGTCCATTGAGTCGGTGATGCTATCCAACCATCTCATCCTCTGTTGTCCCCTTCTCCTCCTGTTTTCAATCTTTCCCATCATCAGGGTCTTTTCCAATGAGTTAGCTCTTCACATTAAGTGGTCTAAGTATTGGAGCTTCAGCTTCAGCATCAGTCCTTCCAAAGAATATTCAGGACTGATTTCCTTTAGGATTGACTGGTTTGATCTCCTCACAGTCCGGAGGACTCTTAAGAGTCTTCTCCAGCACCACAGTTCAAAAGCATCAATTCTTCAGTGCTCAGCTTTCTTTATAGTCCATCTCTCATATCCCTACGTGACTACTGGAAAAATCAAAGCTTTGACTAGACAGACCATTGTCAACAAAGTAATGTCTCTGCTTTTTCATATGCTGCCTAGGTTGGTCATAGCCTTTCTTCCAAGGAGCTAGCATCTTTTAATTTCATGGCTGCAGTCACCATCTGCAGTGATTTTGGAGCCCCCCAAAATAAAGTCTCTCACTGTTTCCATCGTTTCCCCATCTATTTGCCATGAAGTGATGGGACAGGATGCCGTGATTTTAGTTGTTTAAATATTTACTTTTAAGCCAGCTTTTTCTTCTTTCACTTTCATCAAGAAGCTCTTTAGTTTTTCTTTGCTTTCTGCCGTAAGGGTAGTATCATCTGCGTATCTGAGATTATTGATATTTCTTCTGGCCATCTTGATTCCAGCTTGTTTTTCATCCAGGTCAGCATTTCACATGATGTATCCTCAGTTCAGTTCAGTTCAGTCGCTCAGTTGTGTCTGACTCTTCACGACACCATGAATCGCAGCACGCCAGGCCTCCCTGTCCATCACCATCTCCCGGAGTTCACTCAGACTCACATCCATTGAGTCCGTGATGCCATCCAGCCATCTCATCCTCGGTCATCCCCTTCTTCTGTCCTGCATATAAGTTAAATAAGCAAGGTAACAGTAATCAGCCTTGACGTACTCCTTTCCCAATTTGGAACCAGTCTGTTGTACCGTGTCCAGTTTAACTGTTGCTTCTTGACCTGCATACAGTTTCTCAGGAGGCAGGAAAGGTGGTCTGGTATTCCCATCTCTTTCAGAATTTTCCACAGTTCGTTGTGATCCACACCATCAAAGGCTTTGATGTGGTCAATAATGCAGAAGTAGATGTTTTTCTGCAACTCTCTTGCTTTTTCGATGATCCAGTGTTTATGTTCGCAATTTGATCTCTGGTTCCTCCTTTTCTAAATTCAGCTTGAACATCTGGAAGTTCACAGTTCATGTGTTGTTGAAGCCTGTCTTGGAGAATTTTGAGCATTACCTTGCTAGCATGTGAGATGAGTGCAAATGTGCGGTAGTTTAAATATTCTTTGGCATTGCCTTTCTTTGGGATTGGAATGAAAACGGAACTTTTCCAGTCCTGTGGCCACTGCTGAGTTTTCCAAATTTGCTGGTATATTGAGTCCAACACTTTCACAGTATCATCTTTTAGGATTTGAAATAGCTCAGCTGGAATTCCATTACCTCCACTAGCTTTGTTCATCCTGATGCTTCCTAAGGCCCACTTGACTTCGCATTCCAGAATGTCTGGCTCTAGGTGAATGGTCACACCATGTGGTTATCTGGATCATGAAGATCTTTTTTTTTTTTTTTTTTTTTTTGGTATAGTTCTTCTGTGTATTCTTGCCACCTCTTCTCAATATCTTCTGCTTCTGTTAGGTCCATACCATTTCTGTCCTTTCTTGTGCCCATCTTTGCATGACATCTACTATTTCTAATCTTTAGAAATAGAGATTTCTATTTCTAAAATTGTAAATTGTAAAACATTGTTCCTATTATTTTCAGGAGGACATGCATATGATACAGGAATTGTTAAAGAGACCGGCAAAAGCTTTTTGAAAAATCTGTGTTTTTTTTTTTTTTTCTCTTTCTTTATTTACTTTTGGTGCCTGGGCAGGGACTTAAACCCTGGACTCTCAGATTAAAAATTGGTTTTTGTCATTTAGATGATGGAGTTTAGCAGTGTAATAGCTGCAGTATTAATCAGGTGAAGCATCAAGACAGAGAACATCTCCTAGGAGTTGTGTTCTTCCCACATCAGGCAAGTGAGGTAGTCTGAGTTTTATAGATGATGGTCTATTTTATAGATGAAGGAGCTAAATGCTTTAAAAGGTAAGTGACAAACCAAAGACACAGTGACAAAGTTACAGGTTTTCAGAGCTGGAAAATCATAAGCAAAGGGGTCAAGAATTTGAGTCTCTTCCCTGGAACTGTGTTTCCTCCTTCATTACTTTGCTCTGAATAGCTGGAGAATGGAAATTTAGAGCTATGAAAAACTCCACATTTTTTAATAATTTTTTTATTATTAATGGAAGGATAATTGCTTTAGAATTTCGTGTTGGCTTCTGCCATACATCAACATGAATCAGCTATAGGTATACATCTGTCCCCTCCCTACTGAGTCTCCCTCCCACCTTACACCCCTTCCCACTCCTCTAGGTTGTGACACAGCCCCAGATGGAGTTCCCTGAGTCATACAGCAAATTCTTACTGGCTATCAATTTTACATATGGTAGTATATATGTTTCCATGTTACTCTCTCCATTCGTCCCCACCCTCTCCTTCCTCCCTTCTACTCGTGTCCCCGAGTATGTTCTCTATGTCTGCATCTCCATTACTGGCCTGCGAATAGGTTCATCAGCACCAGTCTTTCTAGATCCATGTCTGTGTGTGTTAGGTGCTCTGTCGTGTCTGACTCTATGTGACCCCATGAACTGTAGCTGCCCAAGCTCCAGTGTACATGGAATTCTCCATGCAAGAATACTGGAGTGGGTTGCCATTCCCTTCTCCATCTAGATTCCATGTATGTGCATTAATATATGATATTTGTTTTTCTGTTTGACTTACTTCTGTATAAGCTGTATAATAGGCTTTAGGTTCATCCACCTCATTAGAACTGACTCAAATGTGTTCCTTTTATGGCTGAGTAACATTCCATTGTATATAGGTACCACCGTTTCTTTATCTATTCGTCTGTTGATGGACATCCAGGTGGCTTCCATGTCCTAGCTATTGTAAATCATGCTGTAATGAACATTGGGGTACATGTGTCTTTTTCAGTTTTGGTTTCCTCAGAGTATATCACACACCTGTGGGCACCTTACTTTTGACAAAGGAGGCAAGCGTATGCAATGGGGAAAAGATAGTCTCTTCAATAAGTAGTGCTGCAAGAACTGCATAGCTAAGTGTAGAAAAATGAAATTAGATCACTTTCTAACACCACACACAAAGATAAACTCAAAGTGAATTAAAAACATCTATGTAAGACCAGAAACTATAAACTGTTAGAGGAAAACATAGACAGAACACAGTATGACATAAATCATAGTCAGATCCTCTATGAGCCGCCTCCTAGAATAATGGAAATAAAAACAAAAATAAACAAGTGAGACCTAATTAAACTTAAAAGCTTTTGCACAGCAAAGGAAACTATAAACAAGGTGAAAAGACAGCCCTCAGAATGGGAGAAAATAATAGCAAATTAAACAACTGACAAAGAATTAATTTCCAAAATACACATCTAACTCATACCACTCAATACCAGAAAAACAACCAAATCAAAAACTGACATTTCTCCAAAGAAGACATACAGATGGCTAATAAACATGAAAACATGCTGTGTCACCCATTATTAGAGAGGTGCAAATCAAAACTACAATGAGATATCACCTATCACCAGTCACTAATGGCTATCAAAAAATCCACAAACAATAAGTGCTGGAGCAGGTGTGAAGAAAATGGAAGCCTCCTTGCACTGTTGGTGGGGATGTAAATTGATACAACCACTATGGAAGATGGTATGGAGATGCCTCAAAAAAATGAGAATAATTTCACATTTTTGAGACATGATGTTGAGCAGAAAGATCACTGGTGTGGGGTGGGGACACCTGGATCCTCTTTCCAACCCTGTCATCTGATCTTGGTGAAAAACACAAACCCCTCCAGACTTCATCTGCTTCATCTGAAAATGAGAGGATCATCTGAGAGGATAGACTTGTCTCTCTTATTACCACATTAAAAGACATTCATTAAAAAAAAAAAAAAGTCCCTTGTGAGAATCTGGAGGGCACAATGTGAACTGTGGTGCCAGGGCACTTGGTTTGCTGGGGAGATTCTGGCAGAGCCCTCTCGGACGCCTCCCACACATGGTGTACTGCTAAATCATTGCAGCGGATGAGCTCTGAGTGGCACGGTCAAAGTCAAAGAGGCACACAGGCCTTTTACCTCAGCTTGACCCCATTCAACCCAGCGGAGGATGACTTTGGCCACAGGCAGCAAATGTGTTGGACCTGAGCCCAGCAGGGTTCCAAGACTTTCTCCACAAGCCAGAGTCAGGCCGGAAATGCGATCGGTTTTACTTTCTGCAGTTTGTATGAGGGGTCTCTGTAGTTGAGGGCACATGATGGTGATGTGAGAGTGCTAAGAGGCCCATCTGAGGCTCTGATTTACTGATTTCACTTTATTTACTGAGGTAACAAAAAGAACCCTGAGCTTGAAATAAGAAGACTTGAACTCCAGTCCTGAACAGGCAAGCCACTGTGGAAAGTCAGGTAATATTGGGGAACCCATTTTCTCCTGTCCAAACTGACAGTTCTCAATGGATGGTTTTGAAGTTTTCTTCTAGTTCCAGTAATCTGAGATTTCTGCAGTGTTAGAACTTTATGAGATAAGCCATCATTTGGCTTATGGGTCAAACTACATCCCAGAGACAAATCAAGCAATATTTTTAAATATACCAAACCTTGATGGGCCTTCCAAGGGACTAGGATCTTATGGGCAGAACTTCTGAATTTGAGTGCCACTTGAAGCTAGGCTTTCTCATTACATTCTTGAGGATGACATTTTCAGAAACAAACAGAATAGCTGTGGCATCTCTTAATAATATAGTCAAATCCTTTACTGAGGATTCATACACAGACGCTTTGAGGTTTTAGTTAATATTCAAAATTGACAAAGTGCCGCCAGATGCAAAGGTGGTTAGGTACTTTCAGGTCTTATGGAAATTTGAACTGATTAATATGACCAGTTGACCTAGTTTATCCTCCATATGTGGGAGGCAGATTCCATTTCTCCCATGTGTTCCACTGACAGTTCAGTCTTGGTGAATATAATCATCCCACTTTTACTCGCTGAGGTCCAAAATGAGGCAAGTTCCTTGCCTTTAGATGATTCTAATCAGGCTAGTATATTATTTGTGTCTAAATGTTTCCTACTATATAACCTTGTATTTGTGTCACATTTTATATAGTTTTTCTACCCCCTATTTCAAGTGATCATCACAACCTGATAAACTAGAGGTTAAAAAAAAAATGGTGTTTCCATTTTAAAGAGGGAAAAACTCAGGTTCAGGGCCAAGGTCACAGGTCTAGAAGTGACTGCACTCCCGATTATGTTTTCACACTCTTCATTACCAATGAATGGATTGGTCTGTCCCACTATTCTAAGGGCATCCTTGCTCAAGGCAAGTGTGTATCTGCAAGCTCCTCACTAATAGCTAAAGGTTGGCACGTCTCAGGGAATTACTCAGAAAAACACAATGTGAATGATGAATCTTTACACTGCTGAAGGATATGAATAATTAAAGGATACTTTGCAGGAGAGTGTTTTGTGTACTGTCATAACATTTTATTAATATTTTTGATAAGTAAAATATATGGGAAATGTCAACACAGAATAAAATGAACATGTAGAACTGGAATAAGGTGAACATTCTAGAGAGAGAAAAATATATAAGGAAAATCAAAAGGATTGGGAGCAGGAACAAGTAGAGAAATTTAACTGCAGAACAATTACCCATCAATGTGGTTTTATTTTCTTGGAGTTTGAATTTCCCAACCTATCTACTCAATTCAAGGCTATCCCTTTTCAAAGAAGTCATCTTGAGAGGCCATATGCTTATTCCATTCATGCTGATAGTTGCTTATATGATTTGGGGGCTTCTCTTTTATAATTGCCTTCTGAAATGGACACTTTCTTTGAAATATTCTTAATGGTGTTTTAGATAAAGTCAGAATTACTCAGAGACATGTCTGGTGAAAAGGAGGGTTCATTAGCCAGATAATTTCCATCTCTCCCCTATCCCTTCCTCCTCCTTCCTCTCTTTTTCTCCCTTTCCTTTAATCCCTCCCTCTCTTCTCCCTTCCCTCCCCTCCCTCCCTTCCTCTCTCCCTTCCTTCCTTCTCCCTCTCCGCTTCCTCTCTTGTGTTCTTCCAAAAAAGAGTCAAGACTAATTTTTTTCTACAAGTCACATACACTGCCTCTGAAAACTTTCAGAAATTAAAGTATAATGCCATATTGATGTAGTAAGAACCTATTTTCCACATGGATTATATCTGATGCTTAAATTCTGGTCTGTTAGTTTAAAATCATACTCCCTGAAATGAACTGCTTGGGACTTAGGTTAGAGTATTGAAGTTGTTGTAAACTACTCGAATATCATCTTCTCACTACTGATGGGTGGGAGCAGGCAGCAATGAGCTGAGAGGAGGAGCAGCGCAGAGGGTGGAGAAGATACAGATGGAGCCTTGCGTTGTTGAATCAAGGATGTTACACGTTTACCAACTGAAGGTGTCCAGAGATCACAGCTGAGAGGGTAGAGGGAGTGGGTTACATCATGGCACAGTGTAGCTTGGTGCAGGATCATGGATATTAAAGCTGCTGTGGCGTGTGACAATCAGAGTGGGATGCTAGAGAACACATGGGACTGGAAACAGCTCTTTTTTTTAATATAAAATTATTTATTTTAATTGGAGGCTAATTGCTTTACAATATTATAATGGTTTTGCTGTACATTGGCATGAATCAGCCACGGGTGTATGTGTGTTCCCCATCATGAACCCTCCTCCCACCTCCGTCCCCATCCCATCCCTCTGGGTCACCCCAGTGCACCAGCCCCAAGCACCCTGTCTCATGCATTGAACCTGGACTGGCAATTCGTTTCACATATGATAATATAGCTCTTAAAATGTTATTTCTGCTCCCAATTAGCTGGGGGCAAATAATTTGACCTCTTTGTGCTTCAGTTAGTTCCCTATCTATCAAGTTAAAATTATAGAACCAAATGAGCTCATAGTTTCTTCAAAGACTAAAATTCATTTCATAAGGGATTCGTTGTTGTTGTTGAGTCACTAAGTCATGTCTGACTCTGACCCCATGGACTACAGTCCACCAGGCTCCTCTGTCCATGGGATTTTCCAGGCAGGAGTACTGGAGTGGGTTGCCTTTTCTTTCTCCAGGGGATCTTCCCAACCCAGGGATCAAACCTGTGTCTCCTGCATTGGCAGGCCCATTCTTTACCACTGAGCCACCTGGCAAGCCCTTTATGAGGGATACATGATGAATATCTTCAAATGCTTGATGAGCTCCCATGTGGAAGAAGCATTAGACTAAGACTGTATAACTCCTAAGGAGGATACCAGGATCTAGAGGTGAAAGGGGAGCAGATTTCACCTTTAGGTAAAAAAGAACTGCCCAACAGTGAGGTGGCTGCCTTGGGTTAGGGAATACAGTGATGAGCTCCCCATCAGTGGAAGTATTCAAGAAGAGCTGAGAGGGCTGGTTTTATGATGTCATAGAAAGGAAAGATAAACTGCAGGAACTGGGCTCATTGATTATGAAGATCTCTTCCAATTTTGAGATTCTAGGGATCTCTGCTCTTTTGTGACCTCTGTTTTTGACTGCATTTGCCCTGGAAATGACAGGTTGAAAAGTCCCAGGCAGCTTTAGAAGCAGGAATGTGGTCCAGGAGGATTTGGTTCACAGTACCTAGACATATTTAGAATTTCCTGAAAGACCTACATCCTAGCAACCCTAGGTTGCTTAATCTAATGTTACCTGGTAGCCTCAAAGAAGAGGCTCACAGTTTTTGTTAAATGAGAAGACTTAAAGAGGAGCCTTTAGGCTGCCTTCTGCTCATTCTTCTTCTCCCCTTCAGTGAAGTAGAGAGCCATGGTTGGTCACAGTTTTGAAGCCTGTCAAAGACTCCAGACAATCCCAGGATGCCCATTCTGCTTCTGAACAGAGACAGGTCTCACTGCAGCATCAGGTGCAAGGCTCCAGAGTAGCATGTCATGTGAGTGTGGAGCTAGTCATCACTGACTCCTTGAGCCATGGTGGTGGAGGGACCTGAATTACCATCAGCATGGTTGCACTGATGCCATGGGAATGAGCATGCCTGTGGGAATTCCCAGTGAGGGAACTTCATCAGGTCAGAGCAGCCAGAAGGGGAGAATGGGGTGAGCTGGGGGTACAGGTGTGGAAAGACAGCTCCATTGGTCTGACTCTCATTATTAGCGTTTTTGCTAATTTACGTATCTGAACCTGAAGCACTCTGCGAAATGTCTTTCCCTCCTCCCTGGACCCCCACCCCACCTCTGCGATTTTCTGTTCACTATAAAAGTGCAAAGAGACATCACTTTGCCAACAAAGGTCTGTAAAGATAAAGCTATGATTTTTCCAGTAGTCATGTTCGGATGTGAGAGTTGGACCACAAAGAAGGCTGAGTGCCAAAGAGTTGATGCTTTAAAATTGTAGCGCTAGAGAAGACGCCTGAGTCCCTTGGAGAGCAAGGAAATCAGCCCTGAATATTCATTGGAAGGACTGATGCTGAAACTGAAGCTCCAATACTTAGGCCACTTAATGTGAAGAGCCGACTCATTGGAAAAGACCCTGATGCTGGGAAAGATTGAAGGCAAAAGGAGAGGAGGACAGCAGAGAATAAGATGGTTAGATAGCCATCACCAACTCAATGAATAAGAGTTTGAGCCAACTCCAGGAGATAGTGAAGGACAGGGAAGTCTGGCCTGTTGCAGTCCATGGGTTGCAAAGAGTTGGACTCAACTTGATAATTAAGCAACAACAATAACAAATAAAAGTTCAGTATCCCTGGTTTCCAGATGCGTTTGGAAGAACCAGATCCCTGACTGCTAGACTCATTAAGTATGGGCTGGACAGAATTGTCACAAGAGTTTGAAAGCATCAGAGTATCTCTGGGAGGGGAAAGACCCTAAACTCCAGCCTCTGAGCAGGAAGCTGTCTTGCCCACTCCCACTGTGTCATGTCTCTACCACCCCACCCTTGAACTCACCTCCTTTTTTGAATAATCGTCATTAACACTTAATGAGGATTTGCTCTGCCCCCCTGGTCAGCTATCTCATTTAAGCCATACAAACCTAATAGAGTAGGTTCTTTATTATCCCATTTTTGTCAAATTGTGAAAAAAAAAAAACAGATATTCAAAAGGCTCAATAATTTGCTCAGTCATAGCTGCCAACTAAACTTAAGCCCATTGCTCTTATGTCAAATTTTTACATTATCTTTTCTTACCATTCCTATAATGTGAAAACTTGGATGGCAGTTATTGGATAATGAAATGGAAGCCCGAGGGACACAAGCTTTACGTGATATTTATAGAGCTATCTACACGTCAGTCTCCATCCACCTTTCTCTCTGTCTTCTTGACTGTCTTGTTCTGGCATACCTTCTTCATGCTTGTAACCTTCTCTTCATTCTCTCTTTACAGGTATCTGATCAATGTGACTTTTGAAGGGAGAAATCTGTCCTTCAGTGAAGACGGCTACCAGATGCACCCAAAGCTGGTGATCATCCTTCTGAACAAGGAGAGGAAGTGGGAGAGGGTAGGACATGTCTTTGGCAATTCTTGAGCTAAGTGGAGGGGGTGGGGATCAGAAATTTTGCAACACACAGGAGGAAAAGGGCCACTTGGTTTTGGTCTCTGAGCTGGAGATCAATACTTTGAGAACATAGAGGAGGCCATTTCTCAAACGTGCATCTTCATTTTCTTGCCACTTTGGTCAATCAAGAGATGATTTTCCCTGTGTATTACCATTTTTATTGGTAGCTGTGCTGTCTGCAGCATGACTTTGTTTTAATGGAAGAGTGTGCAGGCACGGGATAACACAATTAAATGGAGAAACCGAATGATGGTATAGGAGCCGTGTCCTACAGGGTGTACTGGGAGGCCTGTGAAACCTAATTTATGAGTGCACAAATTTGGATTTCCTGTGATTGGAGGCTTGCTCTTAGGACCTCTCCCACTGTCAGCTGATCACAGTGTCTGAAATTCTACTATTAGGCATTAATTTACATGGGTGCCAGACTGCCTGGGTTCAATTCCCAGCTCTCTACTCACTAACGTGGCTATTTACAACCTTGGGCAAATCTCTTAACTTCTCTCTGCCTCCACTTCCTCATCTGAAAAATGGGAAAAATAATAATGTCAGTATCACAGGGTTGCTATATGGATTAAATATATTGATATCTGTAAAGGACTTAGAAGGGTTCTTGGCACATGGTAAGCACTCACTAGGTATTGGCTTTTATTGTTATACCTGATTCCTAGTTCAATACAAATGTTCCTGAGAGTCATTTCATTACACATGTTCATGAGAATCAGGACACTTGTGCCTTGAGATGCTTTGCGGAGAAATGGTTTCTCAGATAAATAAGATTAAGGCGTATTGTCTACTGTGTCTCACTTTGGAAGAGTCTCCAAACACATATTAATTTGAAAGTTCAGAGGTGTCCTTTTTGCTGAGGTGTCATTGACATATATCATTGTACTAGTTCCATATGTACAATATAATGGTTCAATATTTGTGTATATTGTGAAGTGATCACCACAGAGAGTCTAGTTAACATCCATCACTGTGCATGGTTCCAAATTTTTTTTTCCTGTGATGAGAACTTTTAAAGTCTACTCTCTTAGCAACTTTCAAATATGTAAGAGTATTATGAACCATAGTCTTCGTGCTCTACCTTACATTCCCATGACTTCCTTTTATAACTGGAAGTTTGTATTCCTTGACCAACTACCAGTCTGTTCTTTGTATTTATGGCTAGATTTTTTTTTCTTTTTTTTAGATTCCACATATAAGTGAGATCATGCAGTATTTATCTTTCTCTAACTTCACTTAGCATAAATACCCTCAAGGTCCATCCATGTTGCTGCAAATAGAGGTGTCTTAGCAAAGGAACATCTTTAATTTTATCTAATTTGGCATTTCCCCAAATGAGTTTTATCACGAGACCCTTTAGTTTGCGGAATCAGATTCTGTGAAACATGTTGAGGAACTCCGATTTAAGGCAATTTCTGCAGACTCTGTGGGCCAGTTGGCTGAGAGCAGACTTCAGGATGTCAGCGTGGCTCTGACTAGGATGGAAACCAGGCGATACATTTTCCGAGAGAGTAGCCAGGAAAAGAAGCCAGAGATAAACTTCTTGAAATTCACAATCTTGTCACAGAGAGCCGTGGACAGGTGAAACAGGGCATGTGTGTCTCAGGCAGTGGGACCCAGAGCCTTGCCCTTCAAATGAAAGACGTCTTCCTGTCATGTGTTCTTCCAATAAGGGCTCAGCTATAAGGCTAACATCATACCCGGCGTCCTTGATTGAAGTTATCATTTGTTCCGAAATGGCTGTTCTCTGGGCTCCTGCTCTTCACCCCAATCAAGCTGCTTTTCACTGCTGCTGTGCAGACATAATAATTTAAGAAGTGTTCTGGGGCCGGCGTGTATACCAGGCACTTCTGTAGATCTCCAGAAGAGGAGTTATTAAAAACTGAGGCTTCATACGTGGAACAGAAGACGTCCAGCTGGGGATAGCTTTTATGCCGTAGACTCATGATTACTGACTCAAGTATGGGGCCTCTCACAGCCATCCTGTGTTAAAGAGACACCACTTCTACTCATTGGTGCTGCCTTCTCTTCCTTAGGCTGGACTCTGAGGCCTGGGACCCCCACCCCTTTCCACAGCTAGTTTCTCCTTCCTGGGGGTTGAATCCCTCCCCTCCTTATCAATTCTGCCTTTACTCTCACTCTTATATGTATTGCTTATTTTTATTTGATCCAAAAACCATGTGGATAATGTTTTAAATGGACCTCCCTCTCTCTGATGCACACACACTGTCTTATTTTTTTTAATTGTTTTACTTTTAGATATGTTTTATTTCAGAGATCATTGGCATATTCAAGTGGCATCAGTAATCATCCATAAATAAAATTAAGCCCTAGCTGACAAAAATAAAGATTCAGATTGTAAAATGATGTGTTTTACTCAAAGATAACACTTAGTGAAATTTTTAATTGCATTGGCTCCTTATTAACTGGGAGCCCATGTAAGCATCAACCACACCTGGATCCAGGTGTTCAAAAAAGATCACTCAGGATGACACCCACTTTTATCCATTCAGCTCAGTTCTGGACATGGCTTCTAGAATGAACTTCCGAAGGCACAGTTCTGGTTATGTTCTTTCTCTGCTCCAAACCTGCTCCAAGCTCCTGTGGTTTGTGAATTGGGCCCAAACTTTATCTCTTCTTGCATTCAAGGCACCGGTCTGTTTTCCAGCACCATCTTCTCTTTCTCGGTGTGTCCTGTATCACCATCAAGCAGCACCGGGTCCGTCGCTGTTCTGAGAAGGTGCCCCTGTACGTCTCGCTCCCTGTACGGCCTGTCATGATGTTTCCTTTTCCTGGAACGAATGGTCCAATTATACAAATCATAATCATCCTTTGAAACCAATTAAAATGCTGCTTTTTCCTTGCCTGATCTTTGACTGGGATTTCACTTTTTGCTCCCGTATCCCCTGTAGCATTGGTCCGCACCCATGTCAGCAACACTCGTGACAGCTGCCTGTGTCAGAGCTGTGTGTGTGATGCTTCTGCAGGGCAGAGGCTGTGTCTTCATATCGTCGTGTCCTCATGGGAACCTGGAGGAGCATGTCACACGGCTCAATAAACATGTCGAACAACTGAGAACCATTACATAATGCAATGGTCTAAAATCCATCATTAAGAATCCAAGTTTATGTTGTTGCCCTTGATACAATAGCTGATTTTTTTTTTTTTTTTTGGCAAGAGGAGATAAAATCTTTATGTAGATTGAGTTTTCATAGATCGTATTTTAAGTGTGCTAAGGGAGCTTGTTATTTACAGAAATTTTGTGGGTAATCCTTTGATAAAGCATTTTGGGGGGATTGGGATCATACTAAACAGAATAGAATATTTCACACTGACTTGGTTACATCAGAGAACGCTGCTGCAGAGAGAAGTCAGTATTTTTTGGCTTTATGAGCCTCGTGGCTCCCAAACGTGGAAGCCCCTTTGAGCAGGGAGGGGCAGCCAGGCTCAGGTGAAAGGCATGTCTGGGAAATGATGAAATTGAACATCCTTTTCTTCCACCATCACCCTGGCCCCCAGAACCCTTCTGCCTCCCCAGGATTCCTAATAGTGTTCTAAATGGTTCCCAGTGGTCCTGGGAAGATTTGGAGCTCAGAGAGGCAGGCCTTAGAGTGAGGATTCTACAGTGAAGAGATGCTCACTGGGGAGATGATCGAGGAGTGAGTCTCAACTTGCGGAAGAAACATGGGCTAAGGGACGGCGCTGTCGGCTTCTAGTGACATGCCTAAGTCATGCGTGATCTGCTCCTTTCACTGGTCTAAGGCCTTTCTTTCCTCACGTCTAGAATGGTGGCATGAACAATGGGTCCTTCTCAGCTCTAACTCCTGAGATTACAAATTCATGCTGTAAAGAAATAGGACCTTGGCGTGGAAGTTGGGAGAGAGCTGGAGCATACAGAAGAAGACTTTGTTTTCAAAGACAGTAGCTCCCAAGTCTTTCTTGTCACTTGGGTAAATATCATGACCTGAGCTGAAGCAGCCACGCAGTCAGGTTTATGTTTATTTTCTTCAGTATACTTGTTATCTGATATTTCGCTTATTTGTCTGCCTGTTTACTGCCTGTTTTCTCACACCAGGAGGCATGTTGCATGGGGCAAGGGCCTCTTTCACCTCGGTAATACCAGCACTTAAGACGGGTGCTTGGCTCACTCCAGAGACCATTGTTCAATAAACGAAGAATCTGTATGCTTACGGGGGTTGGAGTAGTGACTAGCCATTCACTTCTACCTCAGGCTCTCCTGTGCAGATGGAGTGGTTTACTGAACAGCTCGCAAGAGCACATACATTCCTGCCTTTAGGGTGAGTGTCCCCAAGGACCAGCGAGGGACTCAGGGGCCCTTCGGGGAGGCCTCATCTCCAGACAGGCGTGCCCAAGCAGTGCTCGACAAGACCCCTTGGGTGGAGGAAGATTCATTAAGTTGTCAGTGTGAACCCCATGGTAGGATTTCACAGGATTCCTTCAGGTTTTTACAAAGCCACTGTCTTATAAATTCAGTTCCTTCCGAAAGACTCAAAGTAAAGGCAGGATGGTCTAGAGAACTGAGCTTGGTTTTGGAAATGAGAGAGAGCCCAGTTCAATGACCCACATAGTTTTTTTATCAACTGTGTTAGCTGAGCCACTGATATTACCTGAGTCAATTTTCCTTCTATAATATAGGGCTTTGCCTAAGGCTATTATACAGATTAAAGGGGATTTTACAGTAACCAACTATAAAGGAGATGATAGTAAAACTGGTTAATGGTGGCTAAAACATAGCCAGTATTTTACGAATATCAACTGGTAGTCTCCACCCTCTTGGTACAATTTTTTAAGATACTATCTGCACATGATAAAAGTCAAATGATGCAAAAGAACATTCAGTGAAAAGAATCTCCTTTTATCATCTATGAGCCTTGGTTCCCCAGACTGCTCCTCAGAGCAATTGTTGTTCCCACTGTCACGTATTTGCTCTGAAAACACACCAAGCATATACAAAGTTTCTACATCTACTCAACCTCCTTTTTTCCTTTTAAACAAAGGGTATAGACATTTCTCCAAAGAAGACATACGGATGGCTAACAAACACATGAAAAGATGCTCAACATCACTCATTATTAGAGAAATGCAAATCAAAACCACAATGAGGTACCACTTCACACCAGTCAGAATGGCTGCGATCCAAAAATCTGCAAGCAATAAATGCTGGAGAGGGTGTGGAGAAAAGGGAACCCTCCTACACTGTTGGTAGGAATGCAAACTAGTACAGCCACTATGGAGAACAGTGTGGAGATTCCTTAAAAAATTGCAAATAGAACTCCCTTATGACCCAGCAATCCCACTTCTGGGCATACACACCGAGGAAACCAGAATTGAAAGAGACACATGTACCCCAATGTTCATCGCAGCACTGTTTATAATAGCCAGGACATGGAAACAACCTAGATGTCCATCAGCAGATGAATGGATAAGAAAGCTGTGGTACATATACACAATGGAGTATTACTCAGCCGTTAAAAAGAATTCATTTGAATCAGTTCTGTTGAGATAGATGAAACTGGAGCCGATTATACAGAGTGAAGTAAGCCAGAAAGAAAAACACCAATACAGTATACTAACACATATATATGGAATTTAGGAAGATGGCAATGACGACCCTGTATGCAAGACAGGGAAAGAGACACAGATGTGTATAACGGACTTTTGGACTCAGAGGGAGAGGGAGAGGGTGGGATGATTTGGGAGAATGCCATTCTAACATGTATACTGTCATGTGAATTGAATCGCCAGTCTATGTCTGACACAGGATGCAGCATGCTTGGGGCTGGTGCATGGGGATGACCCAGAAAGATGTTATGGGGAGGGAGGTGGGAGGGGGGTTCATGTTTGGGAATGCATGTAAGAATTAAAGATTTTAAAATTAAAAAAAAAAGATAAAGTTACAGGATAAAAAACAATAAAATAAAATAATAACAAAAAAAATAAAATAAAATAAACAAAGGGTACATACTTTTGTGACCCTTTAATGGGATCCTGTATAAGTAGCCATTAAGGAGGCATGGAGGCAGGGAGCTGAAATAGCAGAGATCTCTGGATCAGAATTATATTCACAGAAAGCCAAGTACATATCTCTGGTAGGTAGAAATGTGAGGAACATTTAAAGAGGACTACACATACATACAGACATAGCCTGGTGAGTTGGAAAGGATAGGGGATGGTAGAAAAATATTTGTGTGCAGAAGGGTTCATTTCTAAGTCTCTCTAAGAGGGGGGCAGATGCATAAACTTGCATTAAAAATAGTCTGGCACAGAGAGGCAGTTCCAACAAGCATTCGGGCTTCTGTCTTTATCTGAGCCTCTCATGATTTGCTTCATTGCTGCTGCTCCCTACTTCCATTTAATCGTTCCTAAAATGGGGATAATAAAAATGAAATGCAGTGGGGGTGTGTTCTGAGCAATGACTTCAAGAAATGATGATGGTGCATTTTCAAGCTGTAAGATATAAACAGACCTTAAAGGGACTGTCTAGGTCGGAACTGCGAGGATACGTATGGTTTTCACCTCCTCTATCCTTTCTCCCAAAAACACCAGACGTGTATTTTACAAGCCCACTCCCTCTTCCCTGCTTCCATCCACCAGAAAATACTCCTCCTTGTATAGAGTATGGCATTCTGTTTGTCCAGGTCATTCTTTGGGCTCCCCAAACCTCAGATGTCATTTTAGGCTTGCAGTCCTAACAGATTAGAGCCACATTCACCAGTGAAAGAAGGACTCCAAGAGAAAGTGGTTGGTTGGAAATGCTGGGTCAGTAGTCTTATTTGTGAATTAATGTCTGGATCAGTAAGAGAGAGGAAGGTTAACCAAACTGGTAGAAAGATAACTCCCAAGAGCTGCTGCAGCAGCAACATCATAAACCAGAAGGTGCCACTGGCATTTGGAGCCTGAGATGAATGAGTCAGGTTAAAGGATGCTTCTGGTCACCCCGTATCCAGGAGACAGCACTAACCCCAGGCTGTGGATACCCTGTCATACTGGTACCTGCGGTTGTTGTTCAGTCACTCAGTCATGTCCAGCTTTTCGGAACCCCATGGACTGTAACCCGCCAGGCTCCTCTGTCCATGGGATTTCCCAGGCAAGAACACTGGAGTGAGTGGCCATTTCCTTCTCCAGGGGATCTTTCCAACCCAGGGATCAAACCCACATCTCTTGCCTTTCAGGTGGATTGTTTTACTGCTGACCACTGGGGAATCCCTTGAGGACTAGCAAAATCATATTCCAGGCTGGTCAGTTTGGTGGTGATATGAGAAAGGTCGATCACTGCTGTGACACATTCCACTTGAAAGCCATTGACTCTTGACATGAAACAGCCTCTGCATCTCCCAAGCATGCGTGTGTGCTTGCATGGGCTCACACACACACACACACACACACACACATACATCATGGACAAGCTGATGGGCTGCTCACAAACATAAGAACCACATCTGTTTGGTTTTCCACTAGATGTCTGTACCCTGCCTTAGACAGTGCTCAGCAGGCCAGTAAATACTTGATGATGGCTGGAACACTCCTGCCCCCACTTCATTCCACCTCCCACCCCAGGGGAGGAGCCACGCGCCATCCGCAGTTTCCAGGCTCACAGAAGGCATCTGAGGAGTGAAATATGAATTCCTTCCCGTGTCGGTGTGTTTGCTCTGCCTCTCTCCATACCACCGCTTAAGGGCATGTTCTTTTTGCTGACTTTGAACTGCGTCCTAATAGGCATCATTGGATTAAGGGATTAAGAAACAGACTCCATGGAGAAAGGCTGTGGGAATTGGGGTCATGGAGGGGAAGGAGGAAAGCAAGGAGGTGATGACTTTCTTTAAATCTATGAAGAATGATCGGACCAAGTGTTGACATCAGCTGTTCACTCTCTCTTCTCCTAGACAGAACCAGAGTAAGTGGGCTTACGATCTAGCAGAAAGGATCTCTACTAGCTCCCGGGAGAATTTCTTCAAAGAGAGAAGTGTATAGTGCCAGAACTGTTAACCGCACCAGGGGCTGACTTTGGAAGAACCTAAAATCTGGGATATCTCTTAGGGGGCAGTCCGGCCCTGACAAGGCGTGGCCTCCAAGGCGTTGAGGGTTTTGAGTCTTCCCTTCTTTCTTACACATAATAATTGAGCGCCTACTATGAGCCTAGCACTGCTCCCACCAAATTAGTCTTGTCATTTTCCTAGTTGCTGGGGAAAACAAAAAAAAGTACTGCAAGGAGAAGGATGCTGATTGTGACACAAAATTTCTGTAACCTAAGGTGATTTTTAAACTATCGTCTAATGTTTGGGTGGCCTTTCATGTTGCCTGGTTAGTAAAGACTGTGCATCTATATGACCCTGGCTTATAGACATGGCCTCTGGGTTGCATGCTTTTGGTTGTCTTTCCAAGTTGTTGATAATCACAGACTCTCACATCCAAGTGATGTGGCTCCCTCAGCTCCAAGAGCCATGGCCCATGTGGCTTTTTGTCTACACCCTTTTCTGAGGTTCCAGAAAGAGACTTGTGGGGTGGGGAGGTGTGCACTTAGCCCTCAAAGTCTCCGCAGCCCTGTTAGTCCACAAAGTCAAGCTGCTGCCCCATGTACGTTTATAAAATAATTTGAAGAGCAGAGCAGGATGTATTGGGGGAATAGACTTCAGAAATGTCATTTCAGAAAGGCTGGTTGTCTTCATGTGCTGTGTTCAGCCACTGAATGAAAAGGATAAAAGACCAAGATAACCTTGGTTGACTTTGCTTTTGAAACCTATACCCGCTTATCAGGTTTGAGAAAAGCTGGACGGAGCTTGGAGACAGAAGTGCTGGCTTGACCTTGGCTTAAGGAAACGCAGTAAAGAGGAAAGTGTCCCCAGACCTGAAAGATGGCTTTCATCCACCTTGTTTACATTTTATTGAAATTTTTATTTCATGACAGGTGTCTCTGGTTGGCTCCTGAGTCTCTGAACCATCTTTCTAATTCTGGCTAATGATGTTTTTTCAGTAGTAGTACTGAAGAAGAAGTAGTGGTGTAGGGGGTAGTTACAAGACTCTTGTGTTGACAGACAAATTAAAAACACTTATGATTTTCTTATTATAACATTTGTAATTTTCTTATTTGCTTATTAAATGTATTTAGGGGACAAAATAAAATTTACCCATTTCCATACCTCCAAAGAACTAGCATTTACATTTCTTCTGTTTCTTATCCGATGCTTTTTTCTGTGTATATTATAATATAATACAGTGGGATACAATAGAATTGGAAACACAACGTATGAACAGTTTGCAATCTTCTTCCTTTCACTATGATATTGTGGCCACATTCTTATTTTATTAATGTCATCTGAAAGCAGGAAACTTAATGACTGCCTCATATCCCATTGTAAAGATGTATTGTACTATTTTTTTTTTTTGGCTTCATCGCATGGCATGTGTGTTCTTAGTTACCCAAACAGGGACCTAACCCATGCCCTCTGCAGTGGAAGCACAGTCTTCACCAGTGGACCACCAGGGAAGTCCCTGTATCATACTTCTTTAAACTAACTTCCCATGATTAAGCATTCACATGTGTATTCAATAGAGACTGGTACTCAGATGAGAATAATTTCAGAGTTTTTGATAATCCAGCTTCGATGCCGTAAGATTGATGTCTAAGGTGACAAGGTTTGGTCACATTTTTGTTGTTGTATAATGACCCTAAACATTCAAAATGACATCCCCTTAACCTGAGAAGCTTGGGTTATATTAATTCAGTAACAGGAAAGTAGACACATATGTGGTGGGTATGTGTCTCTCCTTGGTGGTTCCTGGTCTGCTGGGAATCTCAGAGGGTTTTCTCTTTCTGATTCTGATCCTCTAATTTCGCTGATAAGAATATTTACCATCTTTGTCAGTTACAACACACAGAAGATGGGGTTGGTCATGTGGTTTGTGTCTGCATTTTTCATCATGCTAGGACCATTTCCTTGCAAGTTAGAGGCCTTCAAAATTCAGGCACATGTTCCCAAGGAGCTAATAGGACTCATGCTTGTTGTGACATCATTTCTAGTGCTATTTCCCTTCTCTGTGCCCCAAGTGACCCAGAAAGACGAGAGAGCAGTCCCTTCTTTCACCAGTGGGGGCAGCACCTGGCTGACTCACAGGCACAGGATGATGTGCCTCAGGACTGTCAGAGGCCATCATGGCAGAAGCCACTCCTTTTGAACCTTGATGTATTTTCTACTAAACTGGCTACTTTGTGCATACATTAATAACCTATTAACTTTTCCTGAAGTTTGGCATTAAAGCTGTAATATCTGAATGTCCTTCATATACAAGCATACCTCTGTTGATCCACCACCAGATCTTCTGCTTTGAGTTCTTCCTGTTGCGCTGATGGATTTGTGCAAGTTCACACACAGTGTCTCTATCCGCAGTACCTATTTCTGAGAGTTCGCTGAGACCAGGGTAGAGCAATTTGTGTGTACAGGAAGGGAAGCAACTGACCTTGGCTTGTTAACTCTCCTGATTGGCCCCTAGTACAGAAATTTAAAGGGAAGTCCAATTAAGAAAATAAAGGCTTCCCTGGTGGCTCAGACAGTAGTGCATCTGCCTGCAATGCAGGAGACCTGGGTTCCATTCCTGGGTCGGGAAGATCCCCTGGAGAAGGAAATGGCAACCCACTCCAGTACTCTTGCCTGGAGAATCCCATGGACAGAGGGCCTAGTAGGCTACAGTCCATGGAGTCGCAAAGAGCCAGACATGACTGAGCCACTTCACTTCTACCTTTAAGAATGAAAGCTATTAATAAAAAAACATGAATATAAACATCCCGCAACAGGAATAGAAGTCACATTATTTGGTATGATTTTTCTTTCTCTATTAGAATGATTTCTGTCCACAATTTGGTGAACATTTCAGTTCATTTTGAGAGTGAGTTAGGGGAGGGGGGGCTCTCACACTTTCTACCCACTCTCCCTCTCTGTGATCATGTGACCCAGCTGTTCTCTCCTGCCCATAAAGGCTGCCAATTGCTGTTTCTACAAGCATTCCAGGTCTTAGTTCTATCAGCTAAGTGTTCTTAAGGTTTAAACTTAAAGCACCAAGGGAATGATGAGAATGAAAGTGTGGTCTTGGGGAGGCAAAGCAAGGAGAAGAGCAGAAGCAGAAGGTAGTCGTTGGGGAGAGAGTGATAGACCCCACGGGGAAGAGGCCCAGTCTCCTCTGCTGTGCATTCCAAGTGCACCACATTCTCCTTTTACACCAGACTCCACGAGATCAGGGATGGGGGAGCTTGGTGGGCTTCTGTCTATGGGGTCGCACAGAGTCGAACACGACTGAAGCCAGTTAGCAGCAGCAGCAGCCACTAGATCTCCTTTCCTGTTTTTCTAGTCTTAGAGTTTGATGTGTGATGTCTTCTGAGATCATCAACTTTGGCTCTTCTCGTAATAAAACGTACCATTTTTTTTTTCACTCATCCTATAAGGAGGGAAACTTGCTGGTGAAGAATTTGAATACTACCTACCTCTTAGTTAGAATTTCTGGTGGATGTTTAAGTCTCCTTAACATTCTCTTCATAGAGCAGTGAAAAACATCTGTTCTCCCTATAGATTCTGAGGAAGATGTATAATTTCTAGAACACCGTAGCCTGAGATCAAAGGATCTTAGGAAGATTTGGCCTCTCGCACGTCTGACATTTATATGGCCCTTTAAGAGCAATGTGGTTTATGAAGAGTTTTATCATACAGGATCTAATTTTGATTCCGGTGAAAACTTTGGGAAATACTTGTGCAGTTACATAAACTGAGGCTCAGAAAAGTTGTCTGACTTGCCAAATTCA
This sequence comes from Ovis aries, assembly GCF_016772045.2. NCBI lineage: Eukaryota > Metazoa > Chordata > Mammalia > Artiodactyla > Bovidae > Ovis > Ovis aries. The sequence goes on from NC_056056.1 coordinate 201,854,427, forward strand.
TACACTTCAGAAATGGCAGTGCTGAGTGTAGATATTTACCTCTGGCTCCATTTAAGTTCAATATGCTTTTTGCCTTGATACACAGACTGTAACTAGGCTAATGGGGTCAAAGTGTAGCAATACCAATGGGAATTCTTCTGTAGACCAGAGGACAGACCACACCATGGACACATGTGAGCTCTATCACATGAGAGTGTTCAAACGAAGTGTTCACAAATGATCCTGTACTGGGAGGAGGGAGAGGTTGGTTCAAAATGTGATCGGCTGTTTCAGGGTAATATTTTCCTGAGAGGAACACGAAATGAAAAAGTAAGGTGGGGAGGAGTGGAAGAAGGGAGAGAGGCCGGAAAGGTAGAAGGAGCAACAACAGAAAAGCTTTTCTGCATCCTTACATCCTTATACCTTTTTGCTATTATTACAGACACCGGCTTCCCAGGTGGCAGGTGGTGATAAAGAACCCACCTGTCAGTGTTGGAGATGTAAAGAGACGTGGGTTTGATCCCTGGGTTGGGAAGATCCCCTGGAGACAGAAATGGCAACCCACTCCAGTATTTTTGCCTGGAGAATCCCATGGACAGAGGAGCCTGGTGGACTACGGCCCATAGGGTTGAAAAGAGTTGGACACAACTGAAGCAACTTAGCACGCATGCACACATTACAGACACACACACCTAAAAATACATCATGAACACACGCATCCATATTGTCTTTTTTTTTTTTTTTCAGTTAGAACAATAACCTGTCTCTTCAAACTGAGGACAGAACACCTTTCTCCCAATAGCAAAGGCCACAGCTACTAGGCCACAGCTGTCTAGGTTCTGAGGGCATAGGGGGGATTTTGTAGCAAAGAGTTCACTTCTGCAATTGAAAGCTCTTCTAAAATGCAGCCACCGTGGCAGTGGCACTGTGGCCACGTAGCCCCATTGATCAGACACCTGCTGGAGGTGCAGAGAAATGTTGAACCACCAAGGAGAATTTAAAATAGCTGACCTACAAAACAGTCCTCAAATCTTAGCAGGAGAGTGACATGAAATTTTAACTTTGTTTTCTATAAAACAGAATCAACCAAATATTTTATGAGTTCAACTAGCTAAGAGAGAGGAGTTTGGGGATCTTCTATAGAGCTAGCTAAAGATCCATTGAGAGAAATACACACAAATATATGAAAGATAAAGTAGAAGCCAAATTTGATAGCTGAAACCACTGGTCTGTGATTCATCACTGCCACTTCAGTATTTCCCAAAGTGTGATTTTGAGTTTCACTGTGGTACGTAAGTTAAGAAGAATGAGTATTCTTTAATTTAAATAATCTACTTTAAAGTTTTTAAATTTGTTTTTGGCTGTGCCACGTCTTCGTTGCTGTGTGTCGGCTTTCTCTAGTTTTGGCAAGCAGGGGCCACTCTGGTTGTGATGAGAGGGCATCTCTTTGCAGTGGCTCTCTTGTTGCAGAGCACGAGCTCTAGGGCATAAGGGCTTCAGTAGTTCTGGTGCACAGACTTAGTTGCCCTGAGGCACGTGGGGTCTTCTCAGACCCGAGGTCAAGCCCCAGTCCCCAGTCCCAATACAGTATCCTGTATTGGCAGGATTCTTAAGCTCTGAACTACCAGGGAAGTCCTATTTATTTTTATAGTTATCTTCTCTCTTTGGCAAGTAACGCTTATCTTACATTCACAATAATGATACGAATTTTTTAATAAATGTATTTTTTTAAAGAAGGTTATTTCATATATTAAACTAAAAATAGTGGAAATGGTGCACATATGTTACAAAAATTAGAAGAGTAGTTCTTGAGTGAAATTTGGGACATGCTTCCAGAAGGCAAGGGGTGTTACTGACCCCCGGTTCCCAAGTCACAGGGTCGGGACTGCCCTCCCGTTCCCTCCGCTTTCCTCCTCACCTCTCTGTGTTGAGTCTACACACCAGCATAATTGCGACAGCACCTTCTCCCAAACTCCTGTACTTTTATGGCTGCATGTCTTGTCTTATGCTTTCTCCTTAACCTTGGATTCTTGAACTTGTCCTTTGGGGCATAGTTAAAAGCTGAGAGGCATCATATCTTGCTGCCCCTCTGCCTAAAACAGTGAATCATACAAAGCAGTGTAAATAAATGTTGCTTCAGCTTTCTCATCCCTTTCTTCCCTTTCTTCATCTATAAATGGGAAGGATGGTAGCACCTACCTCAAACTGTTGCTGTAAGGATCAAACGAACTTTAATTCATTTAAAATTCTTAGCACAGGATCAGGTGCAGGCACTGTGCAAGCGTTAACTGGTCTTGAACATGTCTTTTCTTCTCGTTTTATTGAGATAAAATTGACAGTGTGAGTGTGAGGTGATTTGACTTCCATACATCATGAAATGATGATCATAATAAGTTTGGTGAACATCCATCATCTTGCATAGACTTAGCATTAAAGAAATAAGATAAAAAAGTCTTTCTGCTAATGACAACTCAGGATTTCGTCTCTTCACAATTTTCATGTATATCCTATAGTAGTATTAATTATATTTAGCATGTTGTACACTATATCCCTGGGATTTATTTATCTTACACTTAGCAGTTTCTACCTTTTACTGCTTTCATCCAGTTTCACCTACCCGCACCCTCCGCCTTTGGTAGCCACAAATCTAAGCTCTTTCATATGAGTTTGTCTTTGAAGTATAATTGAACATATGTTAAACCAGTTTTAATACAACTGAAATTGGGTTCTAGAAAACAAGGAAATGAAGAAAAATGATCCACATGCACACATAAGAACATGGCTGGATTTTGGCCTTAGTTGCTGAAAGGATGTAGCTAGGAAACAACACATAGAATCCTTGACACACTTGATGATAAACTGGTCATGAATACGCTTCTTCCTTCATTCTTGAACAATGTTTTAACAGGGATTTTTAAAAATTGAGTCTTACTAATAATAAAAGAGTAGCAAGAGAGTTCCAGAAAAACATCTATTTCTGCTTTATTGACTATGCCAAAGCCTTTGACTGTGTGGATCACAATCAACTGTGGAAAATTCTGAAAGAGACTGGAATACCAGAACACCTGACCTTCCTCTTGAGAAATGTATATGCAGGTCAGGAAGCAACAGTTAGAACTGGACATGGAACAACAGACTGGTTCCAAATAGGAAACGGAGTACATCAAGGCTGTATATTGTCACCCTGCTTATTTAACTTATATGCAGAGTACATCATGAGAAACACTGGACTGGAAGAAACACAAGCAGGAATCAAGATTGCCGGGAGAAATATCAATAACCTCAGATATGCCGATGACACCACTCTTATGGCAGAAAGTGAAGAGGAACTAACAAGCCTCTTGATGAAAGTGAAAGAGGAGAGTGAAAAAGTTGGCTTAAAGCTCAACATTCAGAAAACGAAGATCATGGCATCTGGTCCCATCACTTCCTGGCAAATAGATGGGGAAACAGTGGAAACAGTGTCAGACTTTATTTTGGGGGGCTCCAAAATTACTGCAGATGGTGACTGCAGCCATGAAATTAAAAGACACTTACTCCTTGGAAGAAAAGTTATGACCAACCTAGATAGCATATTCAAAAGCAGAGACATTACTTTGCCAACAAAGGTCCGTCTAGTCAAGGCTATGGTTTTTCCTGTGGTCATGTATGGATGTGAAAGTTGGACTGTGAAGAAGGCTGAGTGCCGAAAAATTGATGCTTTTGAACTGTGGTGTTGGAGAAGACTCTTGAGAGTCCCTTGGACTGCAAGGAGATCCAACCAGTCCATCCTAAAGGAGATCAGCCCTGGGATTTCTTTGAAAGGGATGATGCTAAAGCTGAAACTCCAGTACTTTGGCCACCTCATGCAAAGAGTTGACTCATTGGAAAAGACTCTGATGCTGGGAGGGATTGCAGGCAGGAGGAGAAGGGGACGACAGAGGATGAGATGGCTGGATGGCATCACGGACTCGATGGATGTGGGTCTGCATGAACTCTGGGAGTTGGTGATGGACAGGGAGGCCCTGTGATTCATGGGGTTGCAAAGAGTCGGACACAACTGAGCGACTGAACTGAAAAGTCTGCAACACAGCACAGCAGTCCGTGCTGGGCACATCGCCCCCAAAGTGGGGGTTGGAAACATGTTCAGCTTCGATTTAGGACCTTGTGGTTCCCAGTAACCATTAAATAACCACCAAACCACAGGAGGCAGTTGTGACTGCTCCTGAAACCTCATATATAATGTGTCCTTGTGCCACGTGATCTCCTTGGCTTTTGTTTCATTGTAATAAACCACCGCTTTGTGGTTGATAGTAAAGAACAGCCAATCTCTCCTTTATGGCTTTCTAACTGTGCAGCAGGTAGGTTGACCCACAAGTTTGAAAGGAATTCCTCCCACAGGGGATGGTGGTTTATGTTCAAAGATAAGTCCCAGTCAGGGTTGACTGTAAAGGGGATGGTGGTGAAGTGGAGAGTGAATGATAGTAACAGTTGATGCGTGAATAGTCTTACAGTTCATACCAGTGGTTCTAAAAGTGTGGTCCCCTGGCCCGCAGCAGCAGCATCACCGGGGAACTTACTTGAAATGCAAGTTCTCAGGTCCAATCTCTGAAGCTCCAGAGATGAGACTCCAAAAATCTGAGTTTTGACCTATAAAATGCAGGGGTATTTTACCACAGATGTTGCTTTTTCGCAAGGAGAAATGTCCACTTAATGGATATTGAATTCTGCCACTTTGTCACTGTTCTCTGTTCTCGTTTTATTTTCCAGCCATTTACTTTGAAATAAATCCGAATCTTTATCCCTCCACAAAGTTAAAGATAGAGCCAGAAGCCCAGTGGGAAAGAGTTAAGGCCTGCACCTCTCACTCCAGGAGATTCTGAATTATTCATGGTCTTCAGCTGCTGATACAGAGCTCCAGGATATTAGGCTGATTGTCTGAGGCTATTCATTCAGGAAATATCTCCTGAGGCCCTACTAAGTACCAGGCACTATTCCAGGTGTGGGGTAAACAGTACTGAATAAGATCAATAAATTTCCCACCCTCAATGAATTTATGTCTTGGTGAGGAGATGAGACAACAAACACATCAACAAATAAGTAACTGTCATCACTTCAAATAATATCAAGTGCCATTAAGGTGGTAAGATTGGGTACAGTGGCTCTCAACCACGTGACACCAGCCACCAAGGGGGCTTTTAGAAATACCAGCCCCCAAAGCGGCTTCCCGGATGACTCAGTGGTAAAGAATCTGCCTGCCAGTGCAGAAGATTCTGGTTCGATCCCTGGGTTGGGAAGGTCCCCTGGGGGAAGGAATGGCACCCCACTCCAGTATTTTTGCCTGAAAAATTCCATGAGCAGAGGAGCCTGGAGGGCTACAGTCCATGGGGCCACAAAGAGTTGCACACAACTGAGTGACTAAGCATACACAAAGGGGCTTATTTAAAATGTATTAATTTTATGTCAATGCCACTCTCCCAGATCAACCCACCCTCTCCCTCTCCCACAGAGTCCAAAAGACTGTTCTATACATCTGTGTCTCTTTTGCTGTCTTGCATACAGGGTTATCATTACCATCTTTCTAAATACCATGTATATGCGTTAGTATACTGTATTGGTGGTTTTCTTTCTGGCTTACTTCACTCTGTATAATAGGCTCCAGTTTAATCCACCTCATTAGAACTGATTCAAATATATTCTTTTTAATGGCTGGGTAATACTCCATTGTGTATATGTACCACAGCTTCCTTATCCATTCGTCTGCTGATGGGCATCTAGGTTGCTTCCATGTATAATATCATATAAGAAACTAATCGCCAGTCCAGGTTCAATGCAGGATACAGGATGCTTGGGGCTGGTGCACTGGGATGACCCAGAGGGATGGTACAGAGAGGGAGGTGGGAGGGGGGTTCAGGATGGGGAACACGTGTACACCCATGGCAGATTCATGTTGATGTATGGCAAAATCAGTACAATATTGTAAAGTAATTAGCCTCCAATTAAAATAAATAAATTTAAATTAAAAAACAAACAAAAAATGTATTATTTTAAATAAGTTGTTAGATAAATTTCTAAGGAGTATACCCAATGGCTGTTATTAATTTAACTGCAACTTAAGGTAAAAACCTTTCGGATGGTGCCCATATATCCCCTGTTTAAATGTTGTCTAGCTGCTTTGTTGCGGAGAAGGCAATGGCACCCCACTCCAGCACTCTTGCCTGGAAAATCCCATGGATGGAGGAGCCTGGTGGGCCACAGTCCATGGGGTCCCACAGAGTCAGACACGACTGAAGCGACTTAGCAGCAGCAGCTGCTTTGTTGAGACTCCAGACCCACTTCCAAGCAACAGGGAAAATGTGGGTAGTATTTGATCTATCGTTTTTCCCATGACTACTCAGTTTAAGAGAATTGGGATATGAATTTTTATAATTTTGACACACTGGGCTGTGAACATTCCACTTTTTATGCTTGATCTTTCCAAAGAGTCAGTAAGTGTTAACCCTCTTTGTTTACTAAGAACTGCATCTAGTCACATACCCTAACCTACTGTTCCAAGTGAACATGACATTGGGCTGTTGTGTCAATTATTTCGCTCCATCAGGTGTCTCCATTTGACCCTGTGGTGACATGGCACGAGGACTTGGTGAGAATGTTTAGGAAAGGTAATAAATCACAGCATGGGTAAAACATGGGTCATAGACATGTTCTACGTGACCTGGGGTGTTGTATTGAAGATTAAATTGGCTCTACCGTTTAAAATTTTATAGATTACCCTGAAACTCCAGATTTGTGGGTTCCTAGAAAATCAGGAGAGACCACCCTGGGCTCGCATTCTGCTGGGACTGATGGGTGGACCCTCCTTGGAGTGGAATGCATGCTTGCTAAGCAGCTTCAGTGATGTCTGACTCTTTGTGACCCTATGGACTGTAGCCCGCCAGGCACCTCTGTCCATGGGATTCTCCAGGCAAGAATACTGGAGTGGGTTGCCATGCCCTCCTCCAGGGGATCTTGCCTACCCAAGGATGGAACCCATATCTCTTGTGTCTTCTGCATTGGCAGGTGGGTTCTTTACCACTAGTGCCACCTGGGAAACCCCAGGAATACATGCTATCAATTCAATGCAGCCCTCTGGGGGTCCAGCCCTGTATTAACAGTCTGCCTAGTTCCTGCAGCCATTGGAGTCTGCAACTCCTATAACAGGAATGAGTTCAGAAAAGATGCAATCCCTGCTTAAAATTTAAAACATGTACCTCGAAAATGGGTACATTAAGGGTTAAGGAATTGGGTAAAAATGTAGAGGACACAACCCTTTGATTGCTTGCTGCAATTCTCCTTGTGGTCCCTAGGGGGCAGCTGAGAATTCTGAGCACTGTATTAAAAACACATCAGCCCCATAGCGCATCCACAGTTCTGGACTGTACTGAATCCTCAAATTCACCTTAGAATTGTAGAAGGCAAAAGACACTACCTGTCAAAGGGCTTTCTATTCGTCAGACAATGAAATACAGGAATATAAACTTCTAATGTCTTTAAAAGTTTAAGGCATGTGTGAATTTGTCTTTTCTCTTGGCAAAGTCACAAATAATTCTACCTAGATGAATATCCTGGAAAGGCTTCATAGACAAGAGCTTTCAAGGGGAATTTGAGTGATCCAAGGACATGTACCTGGCAAAGAAAGAAGGCTTCTGCAGAGAGAAATCTCAGCCAGGAGACCAAGAAAATGAAGGAAAGTGGTGGGCAAATGAAAGGAAAGAGATGTGGAAGGGGAAAAATGAAATCAGAATTGAAGGTAGGGGAAATGTCACATCTTAAGAATAGAAACCTGATGGCGATTAAAGACAGAGCAATAGAGTCTGAGTGTAGGGAGAGAGCCAGATGACTCCCGTTATGCCAGTCTGCTTAAACTAATGCAGAAAGAAAGGAAAAGTCAGCAGAGTCAGGGCAAAAGGAGGTTGAGGTTGTCCAGGCAGGAGAAGAGCCACACTCAGATGAGATTCCGAGCTTTCAGCTTTTAAGGCAAGGCAGGTTCATCATGACGGTATCAGCAGGGGTATCTTGATCTTCCTGCAAGTGCTAAATAAGGATGTAAAGGAGGGTGCTTGGTTTCTTTCTGTCCTGGAGAAGAGGAATTGTAGGTTTCTGGGCCCCCTGCCCCACCTCACCCCAGAGGTGAGAGACGCTCCCATCTCAGAACAGAATTTCCTATATCCAAAGAACTGTAGTGAGTAGGCAGCATCTTACTCTACTCTGCAAAGTTCAGATAAACAAACCTTTCTTCTTGGATCTCCACTGGCATCTCTTCTTTTCATGTGAGAGCAGAATCTCAAAGTCCACCAGAAGGCCTTGCTTTTCCTTCCTGTATTCAGTTACCGCTTCCTGTATCACACGGCTTCAGTTCAGTTCTGCGAACTTATTCTGAAGGGCTCCTCTGCAAATGACTCTGTACCGGGTGCTAAGAGGAAATAAAGGTAAACAAGACACTCTGTCCTCAAGAAATGCATGCTGTTGAGAATATCACACAGGTATAATGTAGGGAAGAATGTGATGATAGTAGGCAGCCACTATGGAGACCCCCCCAAATCTCTATGTATATTTTTATTCTCCCCATGACTGCTTGGGCTACTTAAGACTATACTTATGTGAAAGCCCAGAGGAGGAAATCATGGTTTTAAATGTATTGCACACAAAGTTGTGAGGATCTCTTTTTCAGAACCAGAGGAATCTCATTTCATCTTTAGTAATAAACCTCTCTTTTATGTACTGATATTTGTTGTTTATGTCTGATCCAAAAGTTCAGCAGTTGTTCACTGAGAAAAAGTTCATAAAATAGAGAAAAGCATAAAGAAAAAAAATAAACTTCACCTCAAATTCTATCACCCAGAGATAATTTATATTTATATATTGGGTTCTATCATTCCAATCTTTCCCACCATGCTCTTCCAGATTATAAATGTTTTATAAATGTAAGTGTGTATTTTTAAAAAATTGAGATAATATTATACGTCCTGTTTTGCAATCCATGCTTTCCTTTAACAATATGTTGTGACTGCTATGCTGTAAATATATATCATTAAAATATAAGAAATAAAATATGATAGAAAATATATCATTAAATATTTATCAAGCCATTAATTGATCTATTATCTACATATTGTTGTTGTTCAGTCACTAAATCTTGTCCACCTCTTTGCGATCCTATGGACTGCAGCACACCAGCCTTCCCTGTCCTTCACTGTCTCCCAGAGTTTGTTCGAATTAATGTCGATTGAGTCCGTGATGCTATCTAACCATCTTGTCCTTTGTCATGTATGCTTATGCAGTTGGTGATGCTATCTAACCGTCTCTATTCATCTGTTTATTTATCACATAACTTTTGGTGCTAGGTATTATCTCATTAGTTAGAATCTGTGTGTGTAGATACATGTTACCAAAATCCTTCTCCCATCAATGCACCCCTTCCTCTTCCCACACCCCTGCCCCCGTCATTGACACATAAGGTGCAAGATTTTGGCCATGGTTCATTGGTCTGAGCATTTTAGCAGTAGGGGGGCTGCCCTTTTTGGGGTTTGCCTCCTGCATCTCTCACTTCCAGGTGACCTGCTAGAGGGGGAACACCAACAGGTGCTCCGGGAACGCCGGGCCGCCTGCCCGTGTTGGCCCTCCCTGCATCACTGAACGTGAACTCTGCTCCTCCTCTGAGCAAACACAGCCCTCCTGGGACTGCCGCTGTAGTTGCAAATCTGTCTCCTGGTGCTCTTTCCTAAATGCCTTTTTAAACATGTTCAATAATAGATGAGCACCTGGGCCCTTCTTCTAGGAGAGCTCCAGTGGTTTTCAGAACATGAAAAAGCTATTTGGCCCTTTAGAGCCGAGTCTTGGAACATCCCCAAATCCCCGTGACAGTGTTTAATAACCAGTCGCTCCAGGACAGCAAGTGGTTTGCCTGGTGGGTTTTGTTGCTCCATTTCCTCTCTGCGTTACTTTTTCAATCCTGGCCTCAACTCTCATTGAATCTCTGAAACCAGTCTGCTGGCATGGAAGCTCCTGATCTCTCCCCTTGCCCTTTTCTTTTTAAAAAAGTCTTTATTTATTTGGCTGCATCAGGCCCAGTTGCAGCATTCGGGATCTTCCGTCGCGGCCCATGGACTCTCTAGTTGCGGTGCGTGGACTTCAGAAGTTTCGGCATGTGGGCGCTCTAGTTATGACACATGGGTTCAGTTGCCCTGCGACCTGTGGGATCTTAGTTCCCCAACTAGGGATCGAACCAGTGTCCTCTGCATTGCATGGCAGACTCTTAACTACTGGCTGGACCACCAGGAAGTCTCTCCTCCCTGCTTTCTTTCTTTCTCTGGCTCCTCACTGCTGTCTGCTTCAAGCAGGGTGTCCAGCCCCAGTGGGCCCTAAATTCCCAGATACAGGCAAGCCCATTCCCCTTGGCCTGTCCAGACTTGGCTCCACCTCCATCACTGCATGACCTTGGACAAGTCACTTAAGGTCCTCGGGCTTCAGTTTCCGTATCTATAAAGCAAGAATCCCCAGGATCCCTTCTAGTTCAGGCAGTTTGTGGTTTCAAGTACATACTTGGATTTTCCACAGTGTTCTGACTGTGCCATGGTTTTAATGGCGTCTATTTATTCGTTAATTTGTTGTAAGAATTGCTTATTTTTGGAACTTTGTTTCCTAGGTGGGGTAGCTCTGTCCTTGGTTCCGTAGGCTTTCTTAATGGCCACCTTTCTGGGATGGGAGCTGGGAAGGGGGGTTGAATTTTTCCACTGCCCTGCTTCTCTGGTCTTTTTAGTAATTGACAAAATAATGGTAGAGGGCAGGCTTCTTTGGGACCTGGCTCCTGAGCACTTGGGGGAAAGCTCTGATGGTCTGCCTTATGAGGTTTGACTGTTTGTGTCTCCTTCATGGAAGAGGCATGGGTGGCTGTGTTGCCTACATGTAAGTGTCACGGTTACACACACACCCACTGGAAACTTCTCTTTTTATCTTTATTTTGTGTTTCTGGATATTGTTTGATAAGTGATCACTTATCTCTTTCTCTGAGATCCCTTCCTTCAATATTAGGAATAACTTATAGGTTATTTTTTTTTTCCTTTATATGTTTTGAAGTCACTATTGTATTCTGAGACTAAATTGTATGTTACTGCTCTGGTTTACCATTGGTTGGATGAATTTTTAATTAGTGCCTGCCATGTGCTGGATTTGTTCTCCAAGAAAGGAGAGTGAGGGAAAATGGACAGAAAGATGGAGAAAGCAAGAGAGAACCGAGGAAAAGGGTCCGCACCACAAGAGAAGTTAGAAAGGGTGGACATTTCTCAAAAGGGGTAAGAAATAGTGTAGACTGCACCCAGGACAGAAAACAGGGGAAATGAAGGGAAGAAATCAGAAGACTTTGGGAGTCAAAACCCTAGTTTGTGCCAGTTCTTCTAAAGAAGATTCTCGAAAGAGACAAGAGCCCTGGCTAACAGATAACAGTTAGTAATAGCTATCACTTCTGCAATATGTCAGTAGCATAGCCCAGGCCCTGTTCTAAGCAGATCACTTATATTAACTCATAGTAGTCTTCACAGCATTGGTATGGAGCATTATTTAGGGACAAAGCAACAAATCAAAAAATCATGAGGCCCAGAGAGGTATAGTGGCTTTCTGAAGGTCACACAGCTAATAGGTGGAGGAGCCAGGATTTGAACCAGGCAGTCAGACTCCAGAGATGGTATTGACTACCGCACACCATTACATGCATCATAAGGAAAGATCTGGTCCCACTCATGGCCCATTGGTGGGGCAGGAGGCACTATGGATTAATGCTCTAGCTTCTAAGTGTCCTGATGCCTGTTTCCTTCCCCATCAGTTCTCGCTGCTCTGAAATTCAAGCCTCATGCTGCATGTTTGCCAAAGGTGCTCAGCATGTTTGCTCTGGCCACAGGCATTGAGTATAATCGTTGCTGGTTGGGCTGAGTGGTTCTATTCTGGGCCAAGTCCGGTCAGGAGAGCAAGTCTGAGAAAAGAGGGTGTTTGGCCCACATGTTTGCTTGTACAGAGAGAGATGAGAACTGTATGGGTTTTGAATGCCTTGGCTATCTTATGCCTGCTGGTTTCATGTAACTGAGAGTATGTGAAATGTAGAAAAATGGTAGTGATGAACCTATTTCAGGAGCAGGACTAGAGATGTGGACACAAAGAACAGACTTAGGGATACGGGGGAGTGGGGATGAGCTGTGAGGGCAGCACTGACATGTATACATTACTGTGTGTAAAGCAGATCACTAGTGGAAACTGCTGTATGGCACAGGAGGCTCTGGCACAGGAGGCTCAGCTCGGTGCTCTGCGACAAGCTAGAGGGATGGGATGGTGGGGTGGGAGGCTCAAGAGGAAAGGGATATATACACACACATTGGAAGGACTGATGCTGAAGCTGAAGCACCAGTACTTTGGCCACCTGATGCAAAGAGCTGACTCACTGGAAAAGACCCTGCTGCTGGGAAAGATTGAGGGCAGGGGCAGAAGGGGGCAACAGAAGATGAGATGGTTGGATGGCATCAGCAACTCAATGGACATGAGTTTGAGCAAAGTTCAGGAAATAGTGAAGGACGGGGAAGCCTGGTGTGCTGCAGTCCATGGGGTTGCAGAGTCAGACACAACTTAGCAACTGAACAACAACATAGATCAGAAACTGGCACGGCATTGTAAAGCACTTGTATTCCAACTACAGAAGGTGGCTCAGAGGTTAAAGCGTCTGCCTCCAATGCGGGAGAACCAGGTTTGATCCCTGGGTCAGGAAGATCCCCTGGAGAAGGAAATGGCAACCCACTCCAGTATTCTTGCCTGGAGAATCCCATGGACTGAGGAGCCTGGTGGGCTGCAGTCCATGGGGTCACAAAGAGTTGGACACGACTGAGTGACTTTACTTACTTACTTACTTACAACTTAGGGAGCTGCTTGTTTATTTCTTCAACTCTCAGAGAGAAGGCTGACATTCCCAATTCCATTTCTTTTTTTTTTTTTTTTTTTTTTGGTTTGACAAATGTTTATTGAGTATCAGGCACTCTTTTAAACATTTTTCTTTTCTTTTTTTTTTTTTTAAATTTTAAAATCTTTAATTCTTACATGCATTCCCAAACATGAACCCCCCTCCCACCTCCCCTCCCCATAACATCTTTCTGGGTCATCCCCATGCACCAGCCCCAAGCATGCTGCATCCTGCGTCAGACATAGACTGGCACAAAGACAGACATATAGATCAATGGAACAAAATAGAAAGCCCAGAGATAAATCCACACACATATGGACACCTTATCTTTGACAAAGGAGGCAAGAATATACAATGGAGTAAAGACAATCTCTTTAACAAGTGGTGCTGGGAAAACTGGTCAACCACTTGTAAAAGAATGAAACTAGATCACTTTCTAACACCGCACACAAAAATAAACTCAAAATGGATTAAAGACCCAATTCCATTTCTTCAGTCAAAATAGTGTTCCTCGTTGTTCCTGCCATCTCTGACAGTTGGAAGCTTCTGTTTTTCTTATTTGCAGATAAATAACCAGAACCTAGGCTAGAATGTCATCCTTCACCTAAGACCTGTTCTTAAGCCTTGGACTGGGCTTTGCAGAACTGGAGGCAGACCTAGCCTCACTTTCTTGTAATTGCCACAGTAACGAGTAGACAGGATTCCCAGACCCTTAGGTTTCAGGATTGTTCCAGCCCAGAAAAGCAAAACATATCAGCAGGATGGCCAAAACTAAACTCCAGAGCCCTTAGCAGTTTCAGCTCCAGAAGAGAACACAGTCAGTACTTGTTGTCTACAGAAACTCAGCAAAAATGAAAATAAACCGTCAGAAACAGAACCAGTTGACTCATGGGCAGCAAAAGTTTAGGGGAGCCAGTGCTAAGCTGCCTTGTCCATCTTCCCATGGGCATCACCCTGCAAGGCTATTGTCTGAAAGTTTAAGCAGAGACCCCCAGCTGTAAAGTGTTAGCAACAGATTTCTTAAAAGATGTGCTTTATGTCAAGATTCTCTCTTTGGTCTTTTCACGTACAAATAAGCAAATGGGATTAGTTCACCAGCACTGAAGCCTTTCATTCTCCAGTTTTCTACTTATTTCTCAACAGTCACACATTTTCAAATATTTTCCTACAACTTCTCTGCAAAGAACCCAAGGAAGCTTTTCTTTTCCTGGCCGCCACCTCCTTCTTCTTTCTCTCTAGCCCTGCAGTGAGCTTCTCATTACACCTCTTACCATGATAATTCCAGAAATAACATCTCCCTCTTCCCTCATGCCTTTTGTCTGTGGTTTCCCATTGAGCCACTCAAGCAGTGAGGGCTGCCCAGCAGCCTAGTGACCAGTGCAGTGTTCCTCTGCTTCTGGGCCTTGGAGGAAAAGTGCTGGAAACACAGGTGTAGCCCCTTGGTGTTTTGAGCATCAGAGAGGAGGGGATGTGGGAAGGAAGCAGCAAAATTGTGCAGCCGTCTTCTTGATCATTTTTGACAAAAGCAGATACCTCGTCCCAAGTCTGACTCAATGGATAGAAATTTTGGGGTAAAAGAACCATAGACCTATCCTGCAGAGAAGGGGGATGACAGACGATGCACGTGACCAGTTAATGGTCATAGACAAAACTCACCTGCGGTCACTGCATGGAGACACACTTGTTTGAAACAATGGAATATTATTCAATCCTTAAAAAAGAAGGAAATCTGCAGTATTCAACGGTGTGAATATTTTGTCACAGAAGGACAGACTTTGCATCATTCCGGTTATGTGAGGGCTCTAAAATAGCCACATTCATAGACTCAGAGAGGGACGGTGGCTGCTAGGGGCCAGGGTGTAGGGCATATGAGGCGTTGCTAACCGATGAGCATAAAGTCTGTGTAATGCAGGATGAAAAAGTTTTAGAGATCCACGGTGCAACATCGTACCTGTGGTCAATACTGCTGTATTGTGCATTTCAAAAGGTTAAGACAGTAGATCTCATGTTGTGAGAATAGAATATTTTTTTTAATTAAAGAAAATTTTAAGACATAAACTTATTTCAAAGATAAAGTCACAATATTGTCACTGTATATACCCAATGAGCAGAATGGAAGTTGTCTCACTTCCAACACTTGTCATACTATACAATGTGCTCCCGTTGTAGTGGCCTTTCCCTAGTGACACTGTGACTTCCTGGCTCTCAGTCCAGTTAATCCACTTATTTCCTTTCTGACCTCTCTTTGAGAGCTGATTCTGGTGACCCCTCTTTCGTTCTTGTGCCTTCCCCTCTGTTTGTGTCTCCTTCCTTCACTGGCTTACCTTTCACTCTTGTTCTCACCTTGCCACCCCATATTCACTGTGTACATCTAGGGTTCTGTCCTTAATCCTCTCATTCTCTCACAGATTGATCTACACAGACGTTATGGACAGCCTGTGTCTACAGGTGATAACTTAAAAATGTCTATACCCGGATTTTTCTCCTGAACCCAGACTTAGACTTAAGTGTCCAACCACCTTTAGTCTTTTTTTTTTTTTTCCAGCATGGACCACTTTTTTAAAAGTCTTTATTGAATTTGTTGCAATATTGCTTCTCTTTTATGTTTTGGTATTTTGGTCACAAAATATGTGGGATCTTTGCTCCCTGATCAGGGATTGAATCCATACCCCCTTCATTGGAAGGCGAAGCCTTAACCACTGGACCACCAGGGAAATCCCCACCTTTAGTCTTACATCCCACAGAGACCTCAAGCCCACCAAAACCAAAACTCTCGTCTCCTCCTCTCTTCTCGCATCAACACTGCCACCACCATCTATCCAGTTATCAAGGTGGAAACCTGGGAACCATTCTGGGTTATTTCTCTTTCTCGTCTATCCCTCTCGTATCTGCCTGCTTCTCCTTCTTTCTTCTCTTGTCATTTATTGCATGAGTCAGTGCGCTTTCCTCCTTTCCCTGACTCTGATCCAGTCCTGTTCTAATCTACCCTTCACACAGTGTTAGAGGGATCCTCCTAAACATAAAATTATTCACGTCTGTGTTCCCTGTCTCACACTTTGCCCTAGCGCTCCAGCGACATCAAGAGGAAAACTCAAAGCTACTCTGAGAAGCTTTGATTCTCATGTTCTGGCTCCAAACTCCTGCCAGCCTCTTCATTCTCATTTTCCATCATTCCTCCCCTTAAACCTGATCCTCTATCCACAAGAAACTGATTATGGTTCTCTGAATCTACCAGACTCTCGCCTCCCTCTCTTAACCTGCTTTTCCCTTTATCTAGAAGGGTCAATTCCTGTCTCAGGACTTTTCCACTTGGCTAACTCTTTTTTTTTTTTTTCAGTTCAGTTCAGTTCAGTCGATCACTTGTGTCCGACTCTTTGCGACCCCATGAATTACAGCATGCCAGGCCTCCCTGTCCATCACCAACTCCCGAAGTTTACTCAAACACATGTCCATTGAGTCAGTGATGCCATCCAGCCATCTCATCCTCTGTTGTCCCCTTCTCCTCCTGCCCCCAATCCCTCCCAGCATCAGGGTCTTTTCCAATGAGTCAGCTCTTCACATGAGGTGGCCAAAGTATTGGAGTTTCAGCTTCAGCATCAGTCTTTCCAATGAACACCCAGGACTGATCTCCTTTAGCTTGGGCCAACTAATCAGTTGGTCTTAATTTTTGGATAAATATCTCAGTCAGTCACTTGCCTAACTCTTAATGACTCCTCAGGGTTCAGTACAGAAGTTGCCTCCTCTGGCGAGCTTTTCCTGACTTTTCTTGCCGAGTAGATTACAAACTGAGTATGTTTGTCCTGGAACCAACTGATGCGTACCTTCATCCATATGCTTATCACACTATACTGTGCTTGCTGATGTGTGTCTTTCCTGATGTGCTTGCTTGAGTGTGTCTTTCTCCTGACTGCAAGTCCCTGCCAAATAAGAATTGAGTCCTTAATCTCTGTGTCCTCAGTACATGATGCAGCCCAAAACATAGTAAAGGCTCAGTAAATGTTAAACAAAAGAATAAATGAGATCTTAAATGATCTCATTTAATCCACACAACTTCTCATTGGGTAAATGTTGTCCTTGTTTTATAGATGAGAAAACCTAGATCTGAGGAGGTTAAATAACTAGCTCAGGATCATGCGAATATCATGTCACAGAGCAGCTTGGGTCTGTCTGAACCTCATGGAGAGTTTGCATGGGCACTAACAGCATCTCCTTGCACTTGAAGCAACTTCTGATGTAGAACAGCTTTGAGCATGGTTAGGAGAAAGGTAGGGAAGTAGGAAAGAGTCATATTAATAAGTTAGGGTCAGAGTGAGGAAAGTTAGCAATAGATCCTAAAGCCCAGTGAAATGGATGGACTTTATGCTGGCCTTTATTTTAGTCACAAAATTTCTGTTAATGCCTATAAAATCAACACCAGTGCTCCAATTCACTAGCATTCACTGAGCCACTGTTATATGCTTGACTCATTGGAGAATGTAAGGCTAGCATTGCCGCTGCTGGAGAAAATCTGCCCTGAGATATCTTTCTTCCCCCTCTTCTCTCATTTCTGTCTCTCCCTCAAAAGATATTAAACTTCTTCTTAGGCTCCTCCTTCCACTGGGTTGCAGGAAAGATGTTAGAGACCCACTTGTCTACACATAGTTGATGACAAATTTGATTGATCACAAGGCCCATTTTAGTGGAGGACACAGTCACTGCCGAAGACTTGTTCTTCTGCCTGAATGCTGTCTGGGTCTGTTTGCATACCTGTGGGTCCATATCACCCTTTCTCCTTGCTTGAGGAATTCAGTCTTGTCACCCTCTCTCTTTATCTTCCACATGCTAGTCTGGCCTGGGTGCTGTCTCTACCATGGGTTAGGAGTTCTACACCAGCTGAGCTCAAGGTTTCTGAGATGAGCAGTATGCTCCAGCTATCTTTCTCATTCCCTTTTCTCTGCCACTGGTGGATGTGCTTCAAAATGGACTTTCCCCTTATTGAGTGGAATGACCTCATCTTCATGGAAATATGTGGTAGATAAAAGAGCAGACAGTAAAAGGCCATATAAACCCTTTAGGTTAAATGGCATTCTTTGCATTGATTTATTCACTCAAAAAATTTATTAAGTATCTACTATGCACCAAGCTCCAGTCCCATCACTTCATAGGAAATAGATGGGGAAGCAGTGGAAACAGTGTCCAACTTTATTTTTATGGGCTCCAAAATCACTGCAGATGGTGATTGCAACCATGAAATTAAAAGACGCTTACTCCTTGGAAGAAAACTTCTGACCAACCTAGATAGCATATTCAAAAGCAGAGACATTACTTTGCTGACTAAAGTCCATCTAGTCAAGGCTATGGTTTTTCATTGGTCATGTATGGATGTGAGAGTTGGACTGTGAAGAAGGCTGAGCACCAAAGAATTGATGCTTTTGAACTGTGGTGTTGGAGAAGACTCTTGAGAGTCCCTTGGACTGCAAGGAGATCCAGCCAATCCATTCTGAAGGAGATCAACCCTGGGATTTCTTTGGAAGGAATGATGCTGAAGCTAAAACTCCAATACTTTGGTCACCTCATGCGAAGAGTTGACTCATTGGAAAAGACTCTGATGCTGGGAGGGATTGGGGGCAGGAGGAGAAGGGGATGACAGAGGATGAGATGGCTGGACAGCATCACTGACATGATGCACGTGAGTCTGAGTGAACTCCAGGAGTTGGTGATGGACAGGGAGGCCTGGCATGCTGTGATTCATGGAGTCACAAAGAGGCAGACACGACTGAGCAACTGAACTGAACTGAACTGAACTGATGCACCAGGCTTAGTTTCATTGAGTTAGGCAAGGCGGTGGTTTGTGTGATTAGATTGACTAGGTTTCTGTGATTATGATTTCAGTCTGTCTGCCCTCTGATGCCCTCTTGCAACACCTACCATCTTACTTGGGTTTCTCTTACCTTGGACGTGGGGTATCCCTTCATGGCTGCTCCAGCAAAGCACAGCCACTGCTCCTTAACTTGGATGAGGGGTATCACTTCACCGCCACCCCTCCTGACCTTGAACATGGAGTAGCTCCTCTTGGCCGACCTGTGCCTGTGCAGCAACATGGGGTTGCTCCTTTCAATCACTGCCCCTTGGGTGAGGGGCCATCCAAGACAGGCGGGTCATGGTGGAGAGGTCTGACGGAATGTGGTCCACCGGAGAAGGGAATAGCAAGCCACCTCAGTATTCTTGCCTTGAGAACCCCATGGACAGTATGAAAAGGCAAAATGATAGGATACTGAAAGAGGAACTCCCCAGGTCAGTAGGTGCCCAATATGCTACTGGAGATCAGTGGAGAAATAACTCCAGAAAGAATGAAGGGATGGAGCCAAAGCAAAAATAATACCCAGCTGTGGATGTGACTGGTGACAGAAGCAAGGCCCGATGCTGTAAAGAACAATATTGCATAGGAACCTGGAATGTTAGGTCCATGAATCAAGGCAAATTGGAAGTGGTCAAAAAGGAGATAGCAAGAGTGAATGTCGACATTCTAGGAATCAGCAAACTAAAATGGACTGGAATGGGTGAATTTCACTCAGATGACCATTGTATCTACTGCAGACAGAATTCCTTAGAAGAAATGGAGTAGCCATCATGGTCAACAAAAGAGTCCGAAATGCAGTACTTGGATGCAATCTCAAAAACGACAGAATGATCTCTATTTGTTTCTAAGGCAAACCATTCAGTATCACAGTAATCCAAGTCTATGCCCCAACCAGTAACACTGAAGAAGCTGAAGTTGAACAGTTCTCTGAAGACCTACAAGACCTTTTAGGACTAACACCCAAAAAAGATATCCTTTTCATTATAGGGGACTGGAATGCAAAAGTAGGAAGTCAAGAAATACCTGGAGTAACAGGCAAATTTGGCCTTGGAATGCAGGATGAAGCAGGGCAAAGACTAATAGAGTTTTGCCAAGAGAACGCACTGGTCATAGCAAACACCCTCTTCCAACAACACAAGAGAAGACTCTACACATGGACATCATCAGATGGTCAACACTGAAATCAGATTGATTATATTCTTTGCAGCCAAAGATGGAGAAGCTCTATACAGTCAGCATAAACAAGACCAAGAGCTGACTGTGGCTCAGATCATTACCCAATTCAGACTCAAATTGAAGAAAGTAGGGAAAACCACTAGACCATTCAAGTATGACCTAAATCAAATCCCTTATGATCATACAGTGGAAGTGAGACATAGATTGAGGGGACTAGATCTGATAGATAGAGTGCCTGATGAACTATGGACGGAGGTTCATGACATTTTTCAGGAGACAGGGATGAAGACCATCCCCATGAAAAAGAAATGCAAAAAAGCAAAATGGCTGTCTGAGGAGGCCTTACAAAGAGCTGTGAAAAGAGAAGCAAAAAGCAAAGAAGAAAAGGAAAGATATAAGCATCTGAATGCAGAGTTCCAAAGAATAGCAAGAAGAGATAAGAAAGCCTTCCTCAGTGATCAATGCATAGAAATAGAGGAAAACAACAGAATGGGAAAGACTAGAGATCTCTTCAAGAAAATTAGAGATACCAAGGAAACATTTCATGTAAAGATGGGCTTGATAAAGGACAGAAATGATATGGACCTAACAGAAGCAGAAGGTATTAAGAAGAGGTGGCAAGAATACACAGAAGAACTGTACAAAAAGATCTTCACAACCCAGATAATCACGATGGTGTGATTACTCACCTAGAGCCAGACATCCTGGAATGTGAAGTCAAGTGGGCCTCAGAAAACATCACTACGAACAAAGCTAGTGGAGGTGATGGAATTCCAGTTGAGCTGTTTCAAATCCTGAAAGATGATGCTGTGAAAGTGTTGCACTCAATATGCCCGCAAATTTGGAAAACTCAGCAGTGGCCCCAGGACTGGAAAAGATCAGTTTTCATTCCAATCCCAAAGAAAGGCAATGCCAAAGAATGCTCAAACTACTGCACACTTGCACTCATCTCACACACTAGTAAAGTGATGCTCAAAATTCTCCAAGCCAGGGTTCAGCAATACGTGAACCGTGAACTTCCTGATGTTCAAGGTGGTTTTAGAAAAGGCAGCGGAACCAGAGATCAAATTGCCAACGTCCACTGGATCATGGAAAAAGCAAGAGAATTCCAGAAAAACATCTACTTCTGCTTTATTGACTATGCCAAAGCCTTTGACTGTGTGGATCACAATAAACTATGGAAAATTCTGAAAGAGATGGGAATACCAGACCACCTGACCTTCCTCTTGAGAAACGTATATGCAGGTCAGGAAGCAACAGTTAGAACAGGACATGGAACAACAGACTGGTTCCAAACAGGAAAAGGAGTACGTCAAGGCTGTATATTGTCACCCTGCTTATTTAACTTCTATGCAGAGTACATCATGAGAAAAGCTGGGCTGGAAGAAGCATAAGCTGGAATCAAGATTGCCGGGAGAAATATCAATCACCTCAGATATGCAGATGACACCACCCTTATGGCAGAAAGTGAAGAGGAATTAAAAAGCCTCTTGATGAAAGTAAAAGTGGAGAGTGAAAAGTTGGCTTAAAGCTCAACATTCAGAAAATGAAGATCATAGCATCTGGTCCCATCACTTCATGGGAAATAGATGGGGAAACAGTTGGAAACAGTGTCAGACTTTATTTTTTGGGGCTCCAAAATCACTGCAGATGGTGATTGTAGCCATGAAATTAAAAGACGCTTACTCCTTAGAAGGAAAGTTATGAGCAACCTAGATAGCATGTTAAAAAG
The DNA here is from genome assembly GCF_016772045.2 of Ovis aries. NCBI lineage: Eukaryota > Metazoa > Chordata > Mammalia > Artiodactyla > Bovidae > Ovis > Ovis aries. The sequence continues at coordinate 201,876,108 of NC_056056.1, forward strand.
CAGAGACATTATTTTGCCAACAAAGGTCCAACTAGTCACTGGTTTTTCCAGTGGTCATGTATGCATGTGAGAGTTAGACTGTGAAGAAAGCTGAGCACCGAAGAATTGGCGCTTTTGAACTGTGGTGTTGGAGAAGACTCTTGAGAGTCCCATGGACTGCAAGGAGATCTCTCTAAAGGAGATCAATCCTGGGTGTTCTTTGGAAGGAATGATGCTAAAGCTGAAACTCCAGTACTTTGGCCACCTCATGTGAAGAGTTGACTCTTTGGAAAAGATCTGATGCTGGGAGGGACTGGGGGCAGGAGGAGAAGGGGACGACAGAGGATGAGATGGCTGGATGGCATCACCAACTCAATGAACGTGAGTTAGAGTGAACTCCAGAGTTGGTGATGGACAGGGAGGCCTGGCGTGCTTCAATTCATTGGGTCGCAAAGAGTAGGACACGACTGAGCGACTGAACTGAACTGAACTGGTGCCCCAGGCTCTTATATAGTCCTCTAGCACTAAGATTTGGTCACAAACCCAAAAGACAAAATGTCTGCTCTTATGGAATATCTTTTATAGATAGGGTGACAGAAAACAATGGAGCTAAGTAAATTATACCGTATGCTGTTTTTTTCAGTCGCTCAATCGTGTCTGACTCTTTCCAGCCCTTTAGACTGTAACCCGCCAGGCTCTTCTGTCCATGGGGTTCTCCAGACAAGAATAAGAATACTCAAGTAGACTGTTATTTCCTCCTCCAGGGCGTCTTCCAGATCCAGGGATCAAACCCTTGTCTCCTGCATTGCAGGCGGGTTCTTTACCCCCAGCCACTGGGGAAGCCCATACAGTGTGTTAGAGATAAATGTGAGAGATAAAGCGAATGAAGGACATTTGACGTGTAACAGGGAAGGTGTTGAAATTTTAGAGAAGTAGCTGAAGTCCTCACTGAGAAGGTGACTGAGGTGACCATTTCTGCTTTATTTGTAAGGGGAGTTCTTGAATTAAGAATCAATCGGGAGAATCCAGAGTGAAGCGCTTCTATCACAGATCGTGGCTCATGGTGAATGCTCAGAAACCACCATTGAAAGCCTCCCAGAAGGGAATTGCTGGTTATCTAAAAAGGGCCATAATAACATGCATAAGTTTTGAATCCTTAATCCTATAGTTCTCATCCACATGTAAATGTTCAACTATTAGAACTAGATGGGTACTCAGAATATGTCTCTAACCCCTTATTTTACAAGTGAGAAAACAGAGGGCCAGAGGTTTGAACAACTAGGGCAGCTTAGCTGATGAGGAAGATGGGCCTCTTCTTTCAGAATATTTTCCCAACAGCCTCTTCTGGGGACTTTTCAAACCAGTGCTTAATGAAAGCTAGTATGGCTGTCTGTTGTGTTACTCTCCCCAGATTATTTATTTTTCGTCTCTTATTCTTCTCTCCCTTGTGAAGTCAACCACACAAGGCATTTATGTTAAAACCAACATCCTAATAAGTTGAAGGAGAATGCTGGACTCACAAGGACATTCAGCCCCAAGGCTCCCACATTTCCTGTGCCTCTTAGGTTTTTTATTTAGCATGTAATTTAGTCTTTCTCAATCATCAGATCCTCCAAGTCAGGGCTTTGTTATCTGCATTCTGAAGTTCTCACTGAACACTACCTATGTATGCCTTTTTCTTGGAAGGTGAAGGTGATAAAGTCCAGAAGTGTTCATTGATCTCATACCCCTTTTCAACTAGACCCTGCCTGCTATCACAGGAGGTCCCTGCAATAAGATCTTTCATCCAGGAAGAGGCTGTGTCCTTAGAGGCAGTGGGAGGGAATCTAAAATTCTAGGAATTCTCATAGCAAATGACAGTCTGTCCCTTAGGCCTTTCATACCTGCTACCTGGTCGTCCCTTCTCTGCTGGCTCAGATGCAGGGTGCTCAGATGCTCAGAATCTGCCCACAATGCAGGAGACCCAGGTTTGAGCCCTGAGTCAGGAAGATCCCCTGAAGTAGGAAATGGCAACCCACTCTAATATGCTTGCTTGGAGAATTCTGTAAACAGAGGAGCCTGGTGGGCTCCATGGGGTCGCAAAAAGTTGGACATGACTTAAGTGACTAACACACACACCTGGTCTTCCAAGTGGCTTAGTGTTACCTAATTGATTACATTAGAGCTGAGGCTGGCAGTGCTCTTTGTTCTTGCCTGCTCTAGAGATGACCAGTTCCAACCATTGGGCAGTCTGCTTAGTTATTCATGTACACCCTTCTCTGACTTACTGGATTATAGACTCTGGGTGGGGGTAGTTAAGGCTGTGTCTCACCCCTCTTCGCCTCACAGTACCCAGCCCTGGGCCTGGCGTGGGATAGGTTCTTAACTGTTTGTTGAGCTCTTTCTGAAGCTGTGCTATAGAAATTGAGCAGTATGATGGGTTGGGGAGAGCTAAGATTTAGGCTGCTCCCTCTATGCTCCCATGTAATTTGGCATGTCAAGATTTTGATACACTTAGTTTATTACAGTTCCAGTAATTTAACCAAGGCACATATAAAGTACAGTCCAACTCTGCCCAACAGCAGACAGGCCTAGCCAAGCCTAACCAATGAAATTTCAGCTGTTATAATCCACATCAAACAAACAGCCCCTAAGATATCTGAACCAACGCTCCTTGGCTTGTCAAACTCAAAGTCAGCCTCCTGCCATCCTCCTTTCATCCAACCCAAGCCAAATATTATTGAAGTGAAGCTGCGGGATTCATTGTTACCCAGCATTGACCGAACCTTATTCATCAGCCCCAGGCTTCTGCCTCCGGGGTACTCCTGGTGGGAAACTCATTATTGTGATTCTCAGAGCTTTTTCTCCTAGGTGGAGCCATTCTTTTTTGGAGAACATTTATTTAATTCCCTTTTGAGTGGGTGAGAACCTCTCTCTCTGGGGCAAGTCAGACAGCTTCCTCCATTCTAAGCTTCCCCATTTGGCCTTCTCCTCTGCCTCAAGGGTGAAGAGTAAGCAACGTTCTTCCACATCAAGGCCAGGGAGGCAAGGAACACACTATTATACTTCAGGTCTTTCATTTTAACCTTCAAGACCATATCCACTAGAGGTTCATAACTGCCAGAGGTCATATCATAGGCCAAATGTGGTGATATTTCATCAACAGTGCCAGTGAATGAGAAGAAAAGTGTGGAAAGGCATCATGCTGTATTGGAAAGCATTTGACCTTTAGCTTTACGGAGGCTTAAGTTGAAATATGAGTTCTGCTGTTCACTGGCTTTGTAACCTTGACCAAAGTCACTTAATTTCTCAAAAGCTTGCATATTTAGGTCTTCAAAGCTTGCTTTTCTCTTCTATGAAATAGGAAGAAGAATTATAGTAGTTTTCTACTGCTGTGGAACAAATTCCCACAAATCTGGTGATTTTAGTTGAGGTAAACTCATTATCTCAGTTTTTGGAGATCAGGAGTCCACGGTGTCTCTAACTGGGTCTTGAACTGAGGGTCTTACAAGGCTGCAGTCCCAATATTGGCTGTGCTATGTTCCCATCTGAAGGCTTGAATGGAGAAGAATCCCATTCAAGCTCGTTCTGTTTTGTTGGCAGGATTCATTTGCTGTGGGCTTCCCTGGTGGCTCAGATGGTAAAGAATCTGCCCCCAGTACAAGAGACCTGGGTTCAATCCTGGGTTGGGAAGATATCCTGGAGAAGGAAATGGCTACCCACTCCAGTATTCTTGCCTGGAGAATTTCATGAACTGAGGATCCTGGTGGGCTACAGTGCATGGAGTCACAAAGAGTCAGACATGACTGAGCAATTAACACTTTCACACTTTTGTTTTCATTTGCTTGTGTCTGCTTGGCTTGAGATTCTTGCGGGATGTGGTCTAGAGGCCCCTAACCGTATGGTCCTCTCCACAGGCAGGTTGACAGCATGCTGTTTGCTTGTTCAAGGCCAGTGGGAGAGTCTCTCCCTCTAGTCTGTAAAGAAGAAATCTTATGTAACATAACATAGTCATGAAAGTAACAGTTATATCACCTTTGCCATTAACGTAACCTAACCAAGGAGGGGAGGAAGGCAATGGCACCCCACTCCAGTACTCTTGCCTGGGAAATCCCATGGACGGAGGAACCTGGTGGGCTGCAGTCCATGGGGTCGCTAAGAGTCGGACACGACTGAGCGACTTCATTTTCACTTTTCACTTTCCACTTTCATGCATTGGAGAAGGAAATGGCAACCCACTCCAGTGTTCTTGCCTGGAGAATCTCAGGGACAGAGGAGCCTGGTGGGCTTCTATCTATGGGGTCGCATAGAGTTGGACACCACTGACGCGACTTAGCAGTAGCAGCAGCAACCAAGGAGGGAGCATCTTACCACTTTTTGCCATATTCTACTGGTTAGAAACAAGCCCTCAGGGAGGAGATTATACAAGGTTACTCAGTAGGAGTCACCTTAGGGTGTATCTGCTGAAATAATATCTGCTCCCCCCACCCCCACATTCAGTTATGGTGAGGATTCAGTGAGATAATCTATGTAAAACATATGAAAAAATATATCAGTTCCTTTCTTCCTGTCTGGGAGACACAATGAGATGTTTGGAGAATCTTGTTCAGTTGCTCAGTCATATCTGACTCTTTGCGACTCCATGGACTGCAGCTTCTATTCATAAGCTTCTGACTAGAAACATTACATGTATTTCTTTGGATTATTCTTTTGTAATTCCAGAGAGAGGAGCTTCAAATCATTAACCTCTTATGGTTTGCTGCTGTTCATGTTCTTGTTTTTTGTTCTGGAGAACAGCCACTGCAGACTGTTCCCTTGTTTATTAGTGAGCATTGTCTGAGGAATTAAAAAAACAATTCTCAGTGTCTTAAGGTGACTGATTAGAAGAACACAAATTTCTGGGGCAAAATGATGCTTTCCGGTTTCTTCTAATCATTCCTTTCAAATATATGTCTTTCTTTTTACTCTTTCCCGGATTTCACAACAAGGCCTATGGATGTCTCCCACCTTTTCCCTGCTATTTAAATATTTATTTGTGTAGAACTTGCCTTGCAGGAAAAATTCAAGTGAATCGGAGAAATCAGTGAATAGGAGAGTAGAAATATTATGGAAGGTCAGGGAAAGGGGCTGTTGACATCATTCCTCATACCTGGAGCCCAATCTGGTAACTGTGGAAAAGAAAAATCAAGGTCTGGATGAAAAAAGGAGGAGGAGGTAGAGGAAAGGGGGGTTGGGGAGAAAGAGGAGGAAATTGTTTATTTCTATGATGAACTTAGTGCCAAGAATTTGATTTTTTAAAAATTATGATTGTTTCCAGATTTAGAGTCAAATATCTTAAAATAATTTACATATCCACAGTGAAAGAAAATTCAGAATGACGTTGTCTCCACCAGCTGAATTAAATGGTCATTCATCATTGAAAAAGAGAGACAGTCCTCTATAACATAGGGAAGCATTTTAGTTGATTGCTGAAATAATTGATGGTATTTTCTTTTAATACAGATACTATACTGAGTTTGAACAATAAGTTATGTTGAAAAGGAACATACCAAATGGAAAGAGTACAGAAAACAGAGTCTAAAATCCTGACTTTGAAACTTCATAAATTTTTATCTATGGTTAAGTTACTTAACTGCTTCATACCTCAGTTTCTTCATCTTTAAAATGCAATAATAGTAACTGCTCATAGGAAGGTTGTAAGGATGAAATATATGTGTATATATATGTATGTATGTGTATATATATATATGTATGTATGTATGTATATATATATAAAGAGCCTAGAAATCCAAGTTCAAGCCTGAGCTTTGCCACAAGCAAGTTTTGTTGCCTTACACAGTCACTCAACCAATCTGAGTCTCAGTTTCCTCCTCCTTCAAGTGGGAATTCTGAAAGAGGCTCCTGTATTGATTATCAGTGATGTCACAAAGAAATGACAAGCATCAGGGCACACCTCATACATACCTAGCACTCAAGTACTTGAGAATGCACGGAGAAGGCACACATAAGCAGATAAACATGCATTTCTGGCAGATAAATTCCAGATGATGTTGAAGCTAGTCTACATTTTACTTCTAAAATGTATTCAGAGTTGTAGCATTATATATACGTGTCATGGGAAAAGTTTATAATCAAAGAATGTGTGTAGCAATTTGCCACTGAGAATAATTAGGCCCTTCATCACGAGAGAATCACAGCCTGTCAGACAGGAAGGCACATTTGCAGGCATCTGATGGGAGCCCCTCATTTACTGATGAGGATACAGTCCAGGCTGGCAGAGGTTAGGTAATTCACCCAAGGTCACATGCCGAATGGCAGAGATGGAGCTGGGAACCAGGGCCTTGCCCTTCCCACCCAAGGCCCCCTCAGCAGGGCAGAGGGTGTGAATGACTGATTCCCAGGGAAGAAAAGTGAAACTAGGTACTGACTTCTACATTCAAAACAATGAGACTTTTTTTTTTTTTTTAAGAAAAAAGGTATGTTTTAAGCAATGATTTTGATTATTTAATTTGACTTGTAAGGTCAAATTACCGACTTGAATTGCCAAAAATGTCACAAAGTCTACCCCAGATTCTGAAAAGAAGAGAGGCTTCTTTTTCTAAACATCATTAAAGCACCTGCACGTACGCTTCTCTTGACAAGTAAACACATTAAAGCTAGGTCTTGTGCTGGGCCCAGCCCTGGACCCACTTCTAGTTAAGCCTGTCATCAATGACTTGGATGCAGCAAGAGCATACTCATTAAGTTCATGGATGAGACTGAATCTAAAGTGGAGGCTAAAGCCTTGGGGGATGCGATTAGAATTGGAAATGGTCTCAACAAATTGGACAAGTAATCAGAAGCTAACAGGATGAAGTTCAGCCAAGACAAGGGCAGAGGGAAGTCGAGGACTCAGAGAAAATCAAGACAAGAAAGCTCTGAGACATGGACATGGCAGGTCGGGCTGAGAACTACCAGAAGGTGTGTGGGCTACAGAGAACCTGGAAATAAACGCGACGCAGTTGTGGAGCATGAAGTTATGTGGTTACGGAGGTCACCCTGTGCAGCAATGCAAGTCAGTGTCTCTCTGTGGATCCTACGTTTTATGGAAAGGAGAATGGAGTCTGAAGTTTTTGTAGGATGTTTATGTCCTGCCCTGATCTTCTTGTAATAGAATTATGTCCACCAAAAAGTAGTCTGGAGTAAGAGCCAGTGGTTAATATTGCTCGCAAATTTTAAAACCTTTAGCTAAAAAAAAAAAAGAAGAAAACCATTATCTTCATTATCTGGGCAGGTAGTGAGTGTGGCCCCTACCTATGAGGTAGGCTCCTCAGTTACACATTTGGTTCCTGCGGGTATAGGGCAACCTGGCCATTCTTTGATTCTAAGTTCCTCATTTTTTACAGCTAATTCAGAATGGTCCAGAGGTATTTAATATTGTTTGTCTCACCATTATTTAAAATCAGCATGTCACTGAAGTGCTTGAACGCTTTGTCTGTGTGCAGTATTCCGTGATGTCTAATTCTTCCCACATAAGGGTGGACTCGGAATAGAGAAGTCAGCCAAAGGGAACCCATAACACAGTGAGGGGGACGAGATGAGCTGGATTCTGAGCCAGGAGCAGAGACAACAGCTAGGAGAGGAACGGAGAGAAGGGTGGAATTCACAACAGCAGGGCAGCAGACAGGACGGAAGTGGGGGTTTTGTCCTACTTCCTTCCAAAACCCTGAATTGAATTTACACAGATGATCTCGTGTAATATTCAGATCTAGACATGAATACCGTTGATAAACATGCTTTACCAGTGGGAAGACTGAGGGCATCGGGTCACACTGAAGGAACATTGAGTCTAAGCCCAGTTTTTGAACCAGGTTTGTGTGACATCAATTCCTGTGTTTTTAAAACCAACTGCTATCGTGTGTGTGCTCAGTCGTGTCCAATTCTTTGTGACCCCCTAGACTGTAGCCCACCAGGCTCCTCTGTCTGCAGGAGCTCTCCAGGCAAGAATACTGGAGTGAGTCACCATTTCCTTCTCCAGGGGATCTTCCCAACCCAGGGATTAAACCCCAGTCTCATGTCTCCGTATTGGCAGGCAGATTCTTTACCACTATGGCACCTGGGAAGCCCCAAACTGAACCAACTGGCCCCTAAACATATGAAAGAGGAAGAGCAGGGTGAAGAAACAATTGTGGCAAATTTAAAAAGTGAAAGAGAGAAAGATGAAAAGAGAAAATGACTAGAGGAAAATAGAACAGGGGTAGAAAGAAGGAGATATGGTAGGGGGAGACAGGTTAAGAAATGGAGGGAAAGGAGGCTTCAGTGAAATGAGGAGAGGGAGGTGTGAGACCCCAGCAGAGGATGTGCCGTGCGTGTGACAAGCACGTTCTCAATGTTGATCAAGACCTCCTTCTTCCAAGATGCACTGCACTTTCCCAGTCTCCCCAGAGAACTGGATCCCGTGGAAAACTACAGACTCCACAGGAATTAAAGAGAACCTGGTGAGTATCTGCTGGAAAGTAAGAGGATGATTAAAAGGATGGTAAATGGAACACGTGTGGCAACTTAAAAGGAAATGGGACATTGGAACATTGAGAAGTGACCTATTAATGGTTTCCAGGTATGAAAAATCTGTTAACACTGACTGCCCAAAACCACAGGAGTTAACCGGTATTAGAGCAAACCACCTCCCTCTCTGTGAACACAGTGACAGCTTTTACTGCCTCTGCTGATGCAGGATCTTTTTATTTTCATGACCCATCCAAGGCACTTTCTGGCACTGGGATCTGCTGCTGACGGGCTGCCATGGTGTGTGGATCAAGAAGCATTGTTCCTGAGATTTCACTGGGACCTTGAGTAGGATAGGCGTGATCAGAACCAGGACTTGCCTGGTGGCTCAGTGATTAAGATTTTGTCTTCCAGTGCAGGCGGTACAGGTTTGATTCCTGGTCAGGGAACTAAGATCCCACGTGCCGCAGGGTGTGGCCAAAAAAGTTTAAAAAAAGGAACCAGAGTGCCTTTCCTAGGAAGAATTGTGGCTTTTGGGGTGTCAACTGGGTTTGAATTTTGACACCACAACTTTTGGCTCAGTGCCCTTGGGCAAGTTACTCAACGTTCCTGAACATCAGTTCTCTCTTCAGTAAAAAGGAGAAAATATAACTTACCTGGCTGGGTATGTAGACCTTCCTCAAGTTTGGAAAATTGGAGGTATTCCATAAATGCTATCCTTCACTTCCTGTTTCCTTCCTTTGGGGTACAACAAAGGGGAAGAGAATGCCTCCGCTTCACCATCACCTGCCATAAGCAGGGGAGTCAAGAGTAAGGAAAGAAGAGGGGTCACATTCTATGCCCAAAAAATTCACACTCATTCCTTTTCATAGACAGAGAAAGGATGGGGCTTGCCATCCTGTGGTCACCAGGAGTTCAGTTCTCAGTGTGACATGACTTACAAGAAGCTCACTCCACTCTCACTTGCCAAGTGGTTCTTCAGTGTTAAAGGCTGACGTCTATGCTCTGTTACTGGTATTATTAAAGATGGACCATTATGAAATGAGAGTTTAAGCACCCTTCCATAAAAAGAGTTCTACGTTCTGGAGATGTGTTTAACTTGCAAATTACCAAGACCCTTTCTTGTGATGACTCAAATGGTAAAGAATCAGCCTGCAATGCAGGAGACCTGAGTTCAGTCCCTAAGTTGGGAAGATCCACTGGAGAAGGGAATGGCAACCCACTCCAGTATGCTTGCCTGGAAATTCCTGTAGACAGACGGTCCTGGCATGCTACACTCCATGGGGTCACTAAGAGTTGGACACAACTGAGCAACTACACTTTCACTTTTTCACTTTTGTGCTATTGGCTGAGGACTAGATTGAAAGCTACAAAGCTCAGCTCCACTATCTTTGGAAAGTGTGACTTTCCCTCCAAGATGTTACTTTCTTTCATCAGTGTCAGTGCCCACTGACTGCCTCTGCCAATAACTCCTTCTGCCTGCACATACCTGTCTATCAGTGTTCATTCACCGGGATACTACATATGCCTATGGACGTATCTTGGCCCCGGTCTACTCCTTACCAAAAAAAGAATCATCATCGTCACTGAGTTCAAGTCCTTTAAATCTATTATTGTCATTTCCCAGTATTGTGGGAAACCTAGTACTAGTTCTTTTGAGGATTTTGTTGTTGTTGTTAGTTTTGTTTTTGTTTTTGGTTTTTTTTCAGTTATCTTATATACCATACTCTAGAAAACAGGGTCAAGGGAAGTGTCCTTGTCTGGAAAATGTTTTGTGTACTTAAGCCACTGGAGAGGGGCTTTTGCTCAGTTTCCTTGGGCAAATCTTGTTTATCCCTTTATTTTCTCTTATATCGTCTTTGGCTCAGGTCAAGAAGTACATAACTCTCACCATCTGGGACAGTGGAAAGATGACAGCAGGTCTCTCTGAAGAGTAGAAGCCTTCCTTCCCATTTCAGTGGGAAATCTGATCTTGTGTCTTTTAAGTCCCATTTGCCAGTCAGACCTGTATACTTATTTACAGGCCAGTGACATCATTTTGGCCTCAACTCTTAAACAAGCTCTGTTTGAGTTAGTGATACAATTTACTGATGCCGCTTGGACTTCAGTGATTTGGCACCCAAAGTAGAAGGGAAAAGGAAAAGAGTACTGAAATATTTATTTGATGGACTATGTGAACAGGGATCTTCATATGTCCAGCTTCTATGTATATTAAAGGATCTACTGACCTAAACAGGGAGGAAACCTAGTAAACCTTTTCATCAGTGTCCCATTTACACTTGGGTTATGAAGGATAATGGTTTCTTAGCTTAGATAAGGCTCAGTGTCATGATTATTGTTTTGAGAAAATGCTGACTAAGCCATGAACCATTTCTTGCTGCAGATGCAAAATGTATGGAAATTCTGACATTTCCTTACACTGATGGATGCCAGAACTTTACCAAAGATGGGACATCTCATTGAAAAGGACTCAGTGATGTTTTTCCTAAGGAAATGTACACAGATGCACAATTCTTTTTTTCATTGTCCTTTTCTATGCACATATCTTTTTTAACCTGCTCAGTGTGGGCCACGAGTGTCATGACCAGAAATAGACAAAGAGGAGTGTGAGCATAATTGTGAATGGAATTTCTTCCCCCAGGTTTCAAGTTAAATCTCAGTTGCTCAGGGAAGCCATCGCTGTGCCCCCAAGTCTCTAACTTAGCACCTCTTCTTGTGCATGACTCTGCCGCCCTGCCTTTCCTTGTTAGCTTTCAGAACGCATTAATTTCTTGTCCATGACCTGTATTTTTTATTGAAGTACAGTTAATTTACAATGTTGTTATGCACGTATTTATCCCAAACTCCTAATTTATCCCCTGCCTCCTCTGCTATCTCTTTTGGTAACCATAAGTTTATTTTTTATGTCTGTGGATATATTTCTGTTTTTGAATAAGTTCATTTCCATCATTTTTTTTTAGCTTCCACATATAAGTGATATCATTTGACATTTGTCTTTGTGTGACTTACTTCACTTAATATGATAACCTCTAGGTCTGTCTGTATTGCTGTAAATGGCATTATTTCATTCCTTTTTATGGCTGAGTAATATTCAACTTAATAGATGGCGTCACCATTCACCCATGACCCAGACCCCAAACCTCAGAGTCATCTTTTGTTCCTCTCTTTCTCTCCATCTCATATCATGTGTCAGCAATCCTGTCATCTTTACCTTCCAAATGTATCCTGAAACTAACCAATTCACACTCCCTCTATTACACCACGATGGGTCAAACTCACCACCGTCTCCTCACTTGACATCTCCGTCTACTCTTGCGGCCAGAGTCAGCGCTCTCTGTAACAGCCACAGTGGTACGTTCAAACAGAACATTTCATGTCAGTGACTTGCTCAGAACCCTGCAACAGCGGCCCATCAAACACAGATGGTCTAAAGCCTCACTACATGGTCCCATGAGACTCATTTCCTGCCACTCTTCCATCAGATTCTCCAGCTCCTGTCATATTGGCCAACTTCCTGTCCCTTAAACACTCCAAGGAAGATGCCAGTGCAAGATTGATGCCTGTTCAGAATTCCACCTGAAATTCTCCTCCTGTAGGTATTCACAGGACCCTCACTTCATACAAGTGTCTGCCCAAATGCCACCTCTTTGGAGAAAACCTCCCTGACCACCCTGTGTCCCATCACACACCTTCCTCTTTCCCACATTTAATTTTCTTAGTAGCACATCACTCCAACTGACCCTGTATTATATGCTTGCCTACTGTCTGCCTCCCTCACTGGAGTGTAAACTTCTAGTGGGCAGGGAGTGCATTGTTCACCTCTGTCCTCAGAACCTAGAAAAATGCCTGTGTTCTAAGTGGTGTGTAGTTGTTGAATGAAGGAATGAACAAAAACTTGTATTCTAATTATAACTCTTGGTATATGAAAGCTTTTTCCTGAGCTTGTGTTTCCACCATCAAATGCCAGAGGTGTAAAATATCTTCCCCAGCATAACGCATGGGAACTCAAGCACATACTCATTTCCTCCCTGCCGCTGTCTAGGTGAAGCAGAATGTCTTACTTAAAGCAAGCAAACGGCTCTATTCAGGGCACCAAGTTAAAGAGCCCAGGTTCACACGTTTGCCAGTTCTTCTGTGCTCACACTCAATCTTTTGATGACTACTTACATCTGCTGTTTGCAGCAGACGATGAGTGTCTGTTGATTTCAATTAGACAATTATCTTTGCAGAAAAGCAGCAGGTGGGGGGAGGTGTTGCAGTCCCAGATGTGCGCTGCTTTTCCATCTTCTTCTGCTCCTCCCTGTACCCTGAGCTAATAAAGTGGTGTCTGGGAAGGTGCTGGCAGGGTAGCGAGGGGGAAAAATGAGATAGGTATCTGGTCTTTGCCCAGAGGGAGCTCTTAAGGAGAGTCTATTGATTTCCCTTCTTTGTAGAAAACAGGAAAAAGTGCAAATGGCCCTCTCTCCATTTCCAGTCCCTCTTTAGTCCTGCAGACTGTTTCATCATCCTGCACTCTTCCATGTGAAGAGGTTTGTTTTCTCATATTTCTCTACCCTCTGTTTTAACTTTTTATTTCATTTTGGAATATAGCTGATTAACAATATTGTGATAGTTTCAGGTGGACAGCAATGGAACTCAGCCACGTGTCTACATATCCATTCTCCCCCAAACTCTCCTCCCTTCCAGGCTGCCACATAACATTGAGCAGAGTTCCCTATGCTAACAGTAGGACCTTGTTGGTTTTCCATCTTAAATACGGCAATATGGACACATCCATCCCAGACTCCCTAACTAACTCTTCCCCCCATCCTTTCCCCCTGGTAACCATAAGCTTGTTCTCTAAGTCTGTGAGTCCCTTCTGTTTTGTAAATAAGTTCATTTGTATAATTTCTTTTAGATTCCACATATAAGGGATATCATATATTATTTCTATTTTTCTGACTTACTTCACTCAATATGACAATCTCTACATCCATCCATGTTGCTGCAAATGACATGCACCCCACTGTTCATTGCAGCGCTGTTTACAATGGCCAAGACATGAAAGCAACCTAAATGTCCATCGACAGGTGAATGGATAAAGAGTATGTATATATACTCAATGGAATATTACTCAGCCTTTAAAAAGAATGAAATAATGCCATTTGCCTCTGAATTCTTAAATCTCCTTTTAGCATTAACATCCCATCAGGCCCCAGAACACACATTCATTCAGTGTTCGGCCTTACTGGACCACTCTCAGCCCAGGCACCAAAATGAAATCCATCACTTCCTGATAAGTGCCAACACCAAAGTGTTTTTCAAGCATTGGCGTTAAATAATGAGTTACTGGCTGAAAGGAGGGAAGTAAAGATATCAAGAAGCATCATAATAATACCCATCCCTGGTATGGACTGTACTGAATGGTATTCCCTAGAGGTCTGGGAAAATCCAGGAAGTAGCCATAAGTATAGACACCGAGATCTTCAAAATTCAGGATAGAGGGGACACATGTACACCTATGGCTGATTCATGTAAATGTATGGCAAAAACCACTGCAATATTGTAAAGTAATTAGCCTCCAATTAAAATAAATTAATTAATTAAAAAATAAAACATGACAATGGGAAGCGATGAAGCAAGACCATCATATATAGAGCAAGCATTTACCAATCTCCCTACACCTGAGCCTCACACTCCCTCCCCAACCATGCTCAGTATGGCAGAGGGGTCGCTGTTTACCAAAATGTGTTTGCTCTTCAACTTGGGGCGTGTAACTGGACTCTCTTTTCCAGATTCTCTTATAGTTAGGCATGGCCTTGTGACTAATGGCCCACCAATGCAACATGAACAGAAGCAATGTGTGTCATAAAATCCTCCCCCACAAACTCAACTCTGCTCCTTCTGTCTGTCTGGCTGCAAGAGAAACACCTCCATGGGGATCTTGAAAGCCTCCTGTTGAAGATGGGAGAGTCTCCACTGGCCCCAAATACCTACATGGAGGAGGCTGCTCTGGTCTCCTCAGTGCAGTTACATGAATTAGAAATGGAATTCTACTGTGTTGGAGTTATAAAACACTTAAGAGATTATTTGTTACAGAGCTGATACACCAGATGCTGTAAGGTGGTTTTCAGTATGTGTATTGCTTTTTCCTCCATTTTATTGTGCCATCAGCCCTCCATTTCTTTGGGTTCTGTGTCCTCAGATTCAACCAGGATTGAATCCAGCCAACTGGGGTTGTTTGAACCCACAAATGTGGACCCTGCAGATGTGAGGCCCAACTCAGGGGCTTGAGCATCACAGATATGGTATCTTTGGTGGACTCTGGAACCATTTCTCAGGGGACCCCAAGGCACGACTGTAAGCTTCTTGAAAGCAGAGTCTGTGTCAAGCGTCTTCTATATCCCCCATGGGGTCTCACATGCAACCTGGCCCAGCCCACGTGATCAATAAAGAGGTGTCGGTCAGAGAGCTTATCTCTACGTTTTATTGTAGGGTGAGTTAAAACATGAGTAGGAACATGGCTAAATCATATGGGCTTTTCATTTTGCTTAGAAATCCATCTTGGGGATGAAGGATCTCTTCTGTATGTACAGGAGCTCAGAACTGACATGGTCAGTGAAGTGTGACACACATTTTTTATTATCCCTAAATGGATTATCTGCTGTGACCTGGCTCTTCCATCATCTCAGCACATTCCTCTTGTCAACAGCTGTGTGGTAGGCGCTGAGAAGGGCCCTGAGCCAAGGGAGGATGAGAAACAAGTTGGGGAGGGTATTTGGGGATGAGTGCTGGTGTCATTGACTGGGTACGAGCAGATAAAATGTTATCTTTTTACTATTATATGAATTTCCTTATTATCTATTATGAGACATAATCAAGGGTTGAAATAGAAATACTAAAGTTAACAGCAGGTAGGGTACTGAAATAACCCCTATCGTAGGCAAAACTGGAGCTTTAATCAAAGCAGGAATGTATCAGTTTGACATTGCAGCTCTTCAGGGAAGAAAAGGCATTTTATTTTCACCAGTTAGCTGTAGCCAGGCAGGTGACACATGGTAAATATCAAAATCCTCATTGTAGACAGACATTATGTGTTTTACCCTGCGGTCCGTGATTCGTCCAAAGAAAACCCAGCCATCCTTCATCCTCAGTTGCAGGGGTCAGTGTCCTCATGAGCCTCTTACTGCCATCTGCACCCACTCTACTTCCTGCCACTAAAGACCCGCTTTTGAAAACTGATGCTCTAAATCAGTGGTTCTTTAACATCAGTGTGCTTCAGGTATGTTATAACCCAGATTTCTGGGTTCCACCCCCTGCCCCCACAATTGCTGATTCATGGGGTCTGGAGTGAAGCCTGAGAACGTGCCTTGTTAACAAGCTCCCAAGTGATGCTGATGAGGCTGCCATGTGGACTACATTTTGAGCATCACTGGTATAAATTCCCTCAGCTTCACTTCCTATTAACAAAGGCATGCCCAAGTGTGACAGCCTGACAAAGGGAAGGATCCCAGGTTCTGATAAATGCCTTTCCCTTAAAGCCAGATTGAATCTGTGCATGCAGAGTGAGGCTGCTCAGGGCAACTGAGTGAGACATCCACTACCACCTTTGGCCCCCACTGGCTCTCTGCTTTGCTTCCCCATGTCTGCTCCCAAGTTTCCCCCTCAGTAAAATGAAGAGGTCACCATAGATGCTGTTGTTGTTCAGTTGCTAAGTCGTGTCCAACTCTTTGTGACCCCATGGACTATAGCACTCCAGGCTTCCCTGTTGTTCACCATCTCCCGGAGTTTCCTCAGACTCATGTCCATTGATTCGGTGATGCCATCCAGCCATCTCACCATAGATGCTACTGCTGCTGCTAAGTCGTTTCAGACGTGTCCGACTCTGTGCGACCCCATAGACGGCAGCCCACCAGGCTCCCCCGTCCCTGGGACTCTCCAGGCAAGAACACTAGAGTGGGTTGCCATTTCCTTCTCCAATGCATGAAAGTGAAAAGTGAAAGTGAAGTCACTCAGTTGTGTCCAACTTTGCGACCCCATGGACTGCAGCCTACCAGGCTCCTCCATCCATGGGATTTTCCAGGCAAAAGTACTGGAGTGGGTTGCCGTTGCCTTCTCCTCACCATAGATGAGTGGACCTCAATCTTGCTGCATGCGGGAATCTACTTGGGAGATTGTTAATAATACTATGTTTAGAATACATCCTGAAATTCCAAGATTGAGGTTGGGGACAGGGCCCAAGAATCAGCATTTTTTATGGGGCTAAATCTTTACTGAATCTGTTACAATACTACTTCTGTTTTATTTTTTGGATTTTTGGCTGCAAGGCATGTGAGATCTTAGCTCCCCAATCAGGGATCAAACCCGAAACCCCTGCATTGGAAGGTAAAGTCTTAACCACTGGGCCACCAGGAAAGTCACAGGGATCACCATTTTAATAGCTTTACAGGTGATTTTCACATACAGCCTGGTTGAAAAACACTGAATCTCTCTAGATCTTTTTCAGATCTAAGAGTCTACCCTTACCACCTCTACCCCCTCATGGAGTCTCACCTGGTCTCTCCACGCTAAGCCCAGTCCCAACCCTCAAGCCTCCCTGACTCTTTGCCCTGACCCCTTTCTATCTTTCCCCATGTACTTTATGTTCTATTCACTGGGTGACATGAATGCACTGCATACCTCATTAACTTCCTCTACTTAATTAGGCAGAGGACAAGTCCCAAACAACTGCAGAATGCATGGAAATTCACTGACAGAAGCATAAACAATGAATTAGGAGCACTTTTAGAACCCTTCGGAAATGTTAAGTGTGGAAGCAGAGACGGGACTCATTCCTGGAAAGTGACTGTGACTCATGAGGTCACAGGAGAGCCAAAACACATGGCGTTTAACACTGGCTCCATATTATTTATTCCCCTAGGCTGACCCGTTCCCCCTTGTTGTGATCCCAACAGATTGTACACATACAGTTGGTCCGCCATATCTGAGGATCTAAGCACTAACTGTACTATGTTATTTTATATAAGGGATTTGATCATCTGAGCATCCCTGGATTTGGGTCCCGGGGATGGGAGGAGAGGAGGCAGTCCTGGAGCCAATATCCCATGGATATCAAAGGATAACTGTACTTTATATTTACTGTAACTCAAGTAAGTATAGTGAATCCCTTTTTCCTAAACAACCCTTTATCCTTTAAATGGGCTTGCCAGATGACACAGTGGTAAAGAATCCATCTGCCAATGCAGGAGAGGCAAGAAACTTGGGTTCAATCTCTGGGTCAGGAAGATTGCCTGGAGGAGGAAATGGCAACCCACTCCAGGATTCTTTGCTGTAAAATTGCTTGGACAGAGGAGCCTGGCGGGCTACAGTCCATGGGGTCACAAGAGTTGGACACGACTGAGCACAACATGAAATATCCCTTAAATAAGCAGAAATGAACTGGAAAGTAGAAGCAGTGTCTGGGTGCCTTAGCTTTTCCCACACTTCCACTGTAACCATGCAGATAGTGGCAGTGAACTGCTGGCTTCACTTGGAAGGAATTAGGATGTTTCCATTTTATTTCCTTAGTAGGTGCCTATTTGGAATTGCTCTGACCTTTTGTCTCGAACTAGAAACACTGGAAATCGCTTTCTTTTCTGGACTACACTTGAAGCTTTAGTTGGTGGAGCCTTTTCAATTTGATTATCATTCTCAATGAAGTGGGGTTTTTGTTTTTTTTTTTCCTAGTCAAGTCGCTTTAGTTAAGTTACATGAAGGGCACTGGGGGCTTCCCTGGTAGCTCAGGTGGTAAAGAATCTGCCTGCAATGCAGGAGACAGTGTTCAATCCCTGGGTTGAGAAGAACCGTTGGAGTCAGAAATGGCAACCCACTTCAGTATTCCTGCTTAGAGAATCCCATGGACAGAGGAGCCTGGTGGGCTACATCCATGGAGTCTCAAAGAGTCAGACACGACTGAGAGACTAACACACGCACACACACACACACACACACACAGAGGCACACTGAGGCAATATAGTCATTTAATCCCACCACGTGCTCTGGACAGAAATCCAGGGCTGGGGACTGGTGCCTCTCTGCTAATTAATCCTGCGTGTCAGGCATCTGGAAACTGGCCTCTTCTGCCTCATCTGAGTTGACTAATTAATTAAGCTGTGTCTGTAAACAAGCCGTTTCTCCCCCAGCACTTTTTTGATCATCTGTTTCTTTAGCCACAAGCTGGTGACCCCATTTAATGGTGAACTACCTGGCCAATAATCTTGCTTTCCTGCGGGGCTGAGAAGTTTCCATCTAGAGGCTGTCCAGAACTATACAAGAAGCCCAGGCTTTGGAGGGAGGCCGATTAGGATTTGAATCCAGTTCAGCCGTTTATTAATTATGTGCGTGTGTACGTGCTAAGTCACTTCGGTCATGTCTGACTCGTTGCTACACTGTGGACTGTAGCCCACCAGGCCCTTCTGTCCATAAGATTCTCCAGGCAAGAGTACTGAAATGGGTAGCCATTTCCTTCTCCCAGAGATCCTGCCAACCCAGGGATGCAACCTGGGTTTCCTGCATTACAAGCAGATTCTTTACTGTCTGAGCCACCAGGGAAGCCCTTATTAATTATGTGGACACAGGTGAATAATCTTGCATCTCAAAATGTCAGTTTCCCCATTTTCCCCTTGCAAAACCTACCACATGGTCCAGTGCCTGGGCATTTTCTCAATACAAATACTGCTAAATAAATAAATACTTTAATCATCAGGTTTTTTCTGCTTGCTGCTACCTTGACCTTGGGCAGGGTATAGTCAGTTTCAAGACATATCCACACACAGTACCACATTTGTCTCTCTTGAACCCCAGTGAGGGAGCTTGGGAAAATGTCATTACTCTCATATTTTACAGGTAGAGAATCAGGCTCAGGAAGGTTAAGGGACAAGATCCCAAAGCTGTTTAGAAGTAGAGACCGAGCAAGTCTCCACACCCCTGGCCAAGTGCTTTGAGATCAGTTATCACCCAGTCTGTAGTGCATGCTGTGAAACCAGATTATAAATACCAGGGGAAAAAAGAAAACAGTTTCATGAGATCGCGAAGACCACCTTCTACAAGAAAATGAAAAGATAGCACTAATATAAAAGGTGTTGAAATACCTACTAGAGAAACATTATTTGATCCATGGAAACACGATGACAGTTTAACTTCCAAATTTCCCTCACCGCCCCCCCTGCTTCTGTTGGCTCAGGGGTGAATTGTTAGTCATTGTTGGGAACCAAAGCTATTAACTAATTTCAATCACATTAATACTCACATTTGGACAGTTTGTTATATACTTTGGATTTTTCC
Source organism: Ovis aries (assembly GCF_016772045.2). Classification (NCBI taxonomy): domain Eukaryota; kingdom Metazoa; phylum Chordata; class Mammalia; order Artiodactyla; family Bovidae; genus Ovis; species Ovis aries. Next base: position 201,895,851 of record NC_056056.1, read on the forward strand.
ACCAGCCCTGTGGAAATATGTATACATGCATATTGCTCTACTTTGCTGATAAAGAAGTTCAGATTCCAAGAGGTTGAGTGATTTGTCACATTTGCAGGGCTTGTCAGGAGTAGCGCTGGGCTTGAAATTCAGGTTTTCTAACTCTATGTTTAGCACTGTTCCAACAGTGCTACAATTAAGAAGGACTTACGTCAGCACTGTACTTATTAAAGAACTCTAAAGAACTTCGTGCTATTTTGTCTTTTAATTCTATCTCCATTTGTCTTGCTTCTTATCTTCTCATCTGGTTTTGCTTGCTAGCATGGCATTTTTCCAGAGGTGGCTATATTTCAGTTAATAACCTCTGCTATGTAACCACCACCCAAAACTCAGTGACCCTGAGACCACCACCATTTTGTTACTCGTCATTCTTTGGGAGAGTCTGGATTAGTATAAGCTGGGTGGTCCTTGGTCCGTGTATCACTCATCTGATGCAGTCAGGTGGCTCAACCGAGGGTGGGTAATCCAAAATGGCCTCACTCGTGTTTAGCTGTTGGTACTGGCTGTCGACTGAACCTCTTTCTGTGTGTTTGCTCACCCTCAAGGAGGCTGGTCCAAGTTTTTTTAGGGTTGCCAACAATAGTTGAATAAGGAAAGACCCTCTGCACTGTCATTTGTCAAATCTTTACACGTGTCACATTTTTTGGTCTCCTTTTGGTCAAAGCAGGTCACAAGGGCATGGCTCCTGAGACATATGATTCATTGGGCGCCACTGACGCCTGCGTGCTGCTGCTACTGCTTGGTTGCCCAGTCGTGTCTGACTCTGTGCGACCCCATGGACTGTAGCCTGCCAGGCTCCTCTGTCCATGGACTTATCCAGGCAGGAATACTGAAGTGGGTTGCCATTTCCTTCTCCAGGGGGTTTTCCTGATCCAGGGATTAAACCCAGGTCTCCGGCATTGTAGGCAGAATCTTCACCATCTGAAGCACCTGAATAGCCCAACATCTACCATAAGTAGGTATAAACATAATATCTACCCTGTAAGATTATATTGAGAATTAAATTTGATAATGTGTGTGCATTGCTTAGCATGGATCCTGACATATAGTAAATGCTCAGTAAATACTAGTATTATCTCCATTAGCCCTTATTAGCTACCAAGAGCAGATTCTCCTTTTGAAATCCTGTTCACTTTTACATTCAGCTAAATTTTACTGAGTGCCCATGATGGTACTATTCTCTATGCTGGGCATTCAGGAAAAAAGAAATATTATTCAGCCTCTGCCTTTGAGGAACTCATAGTCTGCTGAAGCAGAGGAGACGCACAAGCAAATAAATATAGTATCCTACAGCAAGTTCAGTAATTAAGATTTGCTCAGAGCATTTAGAGAGTATAGGAAGTCCTCTACATAAGAACCTTCAAGTTGTGAACTTTCAAAGATGCAAATGTGTATTCATGTGTCCAGTCACATAAGTTAGTTCGCACGTCTAGCGTACATTGTCACATGTGTATATCCTCTACAAATGGTCGTACTTTTGCATGCTGTAAGATTAAAAATATTTTCTGTATTTTTGTGTTTGTTTTTATGTATTATTTGTGTGAAAAATATTATAAACCTATACTACAGGTCAGTACTGTATAGCCGATTGTGTTAGGTACCTAGACTAACTGTGTTGGACTTACGGACAAATTGGACTTATGAGCATACTCTTGGAACAGAACTCCTCCGTATGTAGGGGACTTGCTGTACCAAAGAAGGATACCTAACCCCTGAACCCAGCCTGGAGGTGGGGTGCAGAAAGGCTTCTTGATACTATATAAATTAAATCCTAAAGGCTATGTGGCTTTCGTCCAGAAGGGCAGGGGTTTAAGGTAGAGAATATTATAGCATGAGTGAAGGCATTAGGGAAGAGTGTAGTGTGTTGTTATCAGAGTTAGAGATGAGGAATCCTGAAGAGATAAGCCAAAAAGAAGGTATGAAGGCAAGAAAGAGAGAGAGAGAGAAAGGGAGAGGGATGGAAGGAGGGTGGGTAGGAATGGGAAAGACAAAGTGTGGGAAATAAGTGCATCCTCTTCCAAGGAGGTCAGGGACTTTTCTCTAGGTGAATGAGGAGGCATGAGAGCTGGGGTGGAGTCAGATCTGTATATTAAGAAATCTAGGGCCAAGTGGGGAAGAAGGCAATGGGAACCCACTCCAGTACTCGTGCCTGGAAAACCCCATGGGTGGAGGAGCCTGGTAGGCTGCAGTCCATGGGGTCGCCAAGAGTCAGACACAACTGAGCAACTTCACTTTCACTTTTCACTTCCATGCATTGGAGAAGGAAATGGCAACCCACTCCAGTGTTCTTGCCTAGAGAATCCCAGGGACGAGGGATCCTGATGGGCTGCCGTCTATGGGGTCACACAGAGTCGGACACGTCTGAAGCGACTTAGCAGCAGCAGCAGGGCCAAGTAGAGGAGGTAAGACTGGAGGAGGGCAGACACCAGCTAGGAATAATCCAGAACCCCAGGCAAGTGATAGAATATCTGAGAATGGAGGCCCAAGTGAGATTCTTTCCAGCCATTTCTACCCTGTGAAGCTGGGGAAAGTCATTTCAGTGAGAAAAGGGGTGATTTCAGATATCCAAGTTTGGGACAGCATAGTCCAGAATATTCTGGAAAAGAAAAGCTATTTTCTACATATGTAACAGGTATGAAAGTGAAAAGTTGGAAAGTGTTAGTCACTCAATCATGTCTGATTCTTTGTGACCTCATGTGAGCCCACCAGGCTCCTCCATCCATAGGATTTTCCAGGCAAGGTTACTAGAGTGGGTTGCCATTCTGTTCTCCAGGGGATCTTCCCAACCCAGGGATCGAACCCACATTTCCTGCATTGCAGGCGAATTCTTTACCATCTGAGCCACCAGGGAAGCCCATACTTGTCTACAGAAGGGACATTTTTCTGACTAAGGAGAGGTGGTAGACCGTCGACACCCTTAAAGTGTTCTAATGAAGAATTTTGTCTTCTTGTGCATGGCCTTAGTGAAGTGTGAGCAAACCATTCTGTGAATTCTCTAAGGGACCTTCTTGGACACACATCTTCAAGATTTTTTTCTTTTCTCTGTGGTCTAGTCTTTTAGAAATTTTAATACATTTTCAATGACTTTGACCTCTTCTAACTGTGCTCCCTTATTGCTTCAGTTATTTTTCTGTGACTTTTCAATGTTTATGCCTTGTTTCTTTTCACATATATTCACAACCTTATGCCTTGGATTTGCTGAATGATCATGCTCTCAACTCTGCTGTTTCCTTGTCCCTGAAAACACATTCATAATCATCAGACTTTACATCCAGATTTGTGGTCTGGAAAACATTGTCATTATACTTACACAATATATTCCTTTTCCAGAATTCCTCCTTATACTCTCTTCTCGGCTCTTGTGCACAAGCAGCCTGCAGTGCTGAAAACAGCTCTCCGCAGCCTCCCCTGATGAGGCCCTGTTCCAGCCCTGGCCATTTTATTCCTTAGCTCCTGAAGATTTGCATGAGACCTCGATTTTGCTGGTTTGGTTAGTTCAGTCAACGTGCAACACTGGCGTCATTTTTCAGTGTCCTGAGATGTACTTGATAGAGGTTCTGGCCTTGTGTGTCTAAGATTTATGGGTAGATGCTTGCATATTTTCAAATAACCTTGTCTTTAAACATTAAATACATTTCAAATTCAGAGAAGGATTATGATGGAGGATGTGATGAAACTCATCAGGAGGCCAAGGGCAGAGCGATCGGGGATCTGGTTCAGTAAACATTTGAAGAGCAGTGTAATCGCCTCTAGCTTCCAGAGGTCTTCCATGAGGAGCTGGTTTCTTCTACATGGTGGTGCTGCTTCTGCTTCATGTCTTCCATCCTGCTGCTCCTCTGGGCTCATAGGACATGGACTGTCTAAGAGTAGGGCAGGTAGGCTATTCTGCATCAGTACCATTCAGTTCAGTCACTCAGTCATGTTCACCTCTTTGTGAACATGGAGTCCCACATGGACTGCAGCACACCAGGCTTCCCTCTCCATCACCAATCTATTTGGTGATCCCATCCAACCATCTCATCCCTGTCGTCCCCTTCTTCTCCTGCCTTCAATCTCTCCCAGCATCAGAGTCTTTCCAGTAAGTCAGTTCTTTGCATCAGGTATCCAAAGTATTGGAGCTTCAGCTTCAGCATCAGTCCTTCCAATGAATATTCAGGACTGATTTCCTTTAGGATGGACTGGTTTGATCTCCTTGCAATCCAAGGGACTCTCAAGAGTCTTCTCCAACACCATAGCTCAAAAGCATCAATTCTTCAGCATTCAGCTTTCTTTATAGTCCAGCTCTCACATCCATACATGACTACTGGAAAAACCATAGCTTTGACTAGACGTACCTTTGTTGGCAAAGTAATGTCTCTGCATTTTAATATGCTGTTTAGGTTGGTCATAGGTTTTCTTCCAAGGAGCAAGCATTAGTACCATTAATTGAGCATTATTATTTGAGTATCAGTTATCAATTATTAATTAAGCATGAGTACCATTAATTGAGCATTATTACTACATGTTTCGGAAATGGCAATGGCACCCCACTCCAGTACTCTTGCCTGGAAAATCCCATGGATGGAGGAGCCTGGAAGGCTGCAGTCTGTGGGGTCGCTGAGGGTTGGACACGACTGAGCAACTTCACTTTCACTTTTCACTTTCTTGCATTGGAGAAGGCAATGGCAACCCACTCCAGTGTTCTTGCCTGGAAAATCCCAGGGACGGGGGAGCCTGGTGGGCTGCCGTCTATGGGATCGCACAGAGTCGGACACGACTGAAGTGACTTAGCAGCAGCAGCAACTACATAGTTCTTGTATGTCTTATCCAGTAATTAAGGCAGTATAGAGCAGTGGTTCCCAACCTTTTGGGCACCAGGGACCAAATCTACCACTTAACCCAGTGTCTGGCACATCCTGAGTAGGTGTCCATGCATGCTAAGTCGCTTCAGTCATGTCCCACTCATAGGCCCCGCTATGGGCTGGGGTCTGCCAGGCTCTTCTGTCCATGGGCAAGAATACTGGAGTAGGTTGCCAATCCATCCTCCAGGGGATCTTCCTGACCCAGGCATCAAACCGGAGTCTTTTATCTCCTGCATTGGCAGGCAGATTCTTTACCACTAGTGCCACCTGGACAAAGATATGGCAACCCCCTCCAGTATTCTTGCCTGGAGAATTCCATGAACAAAGGAGGCTGATGGGCTGCAGTCCATGGGGTCACAAAGAGTCGGACATGACTGAGTAACTGACACTTTCACTTTCAGAGCCACCTGGGAAGCCCATCTTCAGTGTAAATAAACTCTAAATAAATATCTCTAAACATTGGGTATTTTCTGCTTGAAAATAGAGAGCATTCTGCTTGCAAGGAATAGTCAGTTTCAAGACACCTCCACACATATTATCATGTTTGTCTCTCCTGAGCCCTAATTGGGGAATTTTGGTAAATATTGTTACCCTTATATTTTACAGATAGAGAGTCAGGCTCAGGAAAGTTAAGGGACATGGTCACGCAGCTGTCTAGATGCAGAGCCCAAATGAGTCTCCACGCTCCTGGCCAGGTGCTCTTGCTTTGAGACCAGGTATGCCCCTGGCCTTTAGGATGATGTGAAACTAGATTATAAATACCAGAGGAAAAAGGAAAGGAACAGTTTCATGGAAGATGATTTTTCTGTGGACTTGGAGGAGAGAGGGAGGCAGGGATGGTTTCAGGATGATTCAAGCACGTTAGGTTTATTATGCCACGCTGATCTGACAGGAGGCGGAGCTTAGGCGGTAATGTGAGCAATAGGGAGCGGCTGTAAATAGAGAGGAAGCTTCGCTGTCCCACCTGCTGCTCACCTCCTGCAGTGCAGCCTGGTTCCTAACTGGACTGGTACTGGTCCATGGCCTGGGGTTTGGGCACCCCTGATACAGAAGAGTGGTAAAAGCGAAGACTCTGGTGTTAGAATGCCTGAATTCAAATCTTGTTCCTGGGCTTTTGAAACCTCTATATAAGGATCTTCTTGGAAGCTTCTGGTTATGAGCTATTGATCCTGGAAAAGGATTTGTGGGCAGAGTCCATGGAGAACAGAAACAGAGGTGAAAGGAATTAAAATAACTGGACCTGGAAGCACAGTTTAGCATGTGGGCCAATGGGTAAAAGAACCTTCCAAGTGAGATTGTCTGCAAGTAGAGACCCTGTGATTAGCCAAATTACCCCCAGCCCAAGGCCTGGAGACCAATGGTGGATGCAGCCACAAGTCACTGTGAGACTTGACCTCAGGAACTCTATTGATCAGCTCTTCTCATACCCAAGAACTTGGTCCTGCTTCTGCTTGGTCCCATGCAGGAAGTGCTTATTTAGGAATGACGGTGGGATCTGCCTGTCACTGGTGACGCAGCCTACTTGATGTTTACAGCTCAGTCCGCGGATGGACTGGGAGACAGAGTAACATGGCAGCTCTCAGAGAACCACATGGCTGGAATTAAGGAAGCGGCAGTTCACAAAGGGAGAGACTGAGCTAAGAAAAGGGGTCGGGAGAGAGAGTGGGTTGGTGGGGGAGTGGTTCAGGCAGAAGATCGCTGGTTGGTAGCAGATATCTGCAACCCAGAATTTAAAAGGTTAGGTAATTTGTCCAGAGTCACACACAACCAAAGCCAGGACTCCAATTAGGCCTTTTTGAGTTCAACACCTATGCATTTAACTAAGATGGTGAATTAGAATGAACTAGTGAAGTAAGTGAAAGCCTGAGTGCACACATATGTACATATGGAAATACCACTTCAGACCTTGCCAAGTCAGCTCTCAAATCTAGGAGTGTGTTAGCCGCTCAGTGGTATCCGACTCTGCGACCCCTTGAACTGTAGCCCACCAGGCTCCTCTGTCCATGGGGATTTTTCAGGCAAGAATACTAGAGTGGGTTGCCATTTCCTTCTCCAGGGGAGCTTCCCTTCCCAGGGATAGAACCCAGGTCTCCTGCATTACAGGCAGATTCTTTACCATCTGAGCCACTAGGGAAGCCCTCAAGTCCAGGAAGCCACATTCAAAACCTTCTGGTACTGTGGACTTTGGCTCTATCCTACCAGCTTGTAATCCAGGGTCAAGGTAGCAATGAGAGGGGAACCTGATGGTAAGTAATGTCCATGACTAAAGCCTGTAGCCAAGTCACCCCAGCAGGTCATTAACCCACCCTCATATGTTAGTCAGTCCATCAGCATCCGTGTTCATCTGTGTTCTCAAGCACCCAAAGCCTTGGGTGTGTTGCACACATGTCTGGAGCCCCACGATACAGGAGAAAGTTGATTCAGAGAAGGTGGGACACAGATTGGTGCTGATGAAGTTCAAGAGGAGATGGTTCAGCACTCAGTTTTGATGTTCAAGAAGAGGGGCCTTTTAGGGGGCAGGAGAAAGGTGGATCAGAGGAGAAGGTGGAGCTCAGGTCTCGGTAACTGAGCCCCTCTGAGTCCTGGAATGGACTCCGAGGGTTACTGTCCAAGGAGCAATAGTCAACTTGGGAAGTTTCCAACCCTCAGGGCAGGAGGACATCAGATACTAGAGGAAAACATGACGTATCCTTCAGCCTTTTTGAGCCTATTTAGTAAACTATTTACAATATCCTCTGATTTAAAAGAATTACTATGTTTTCTAAACTATCCATCTTGCCCCAGGGAGGGGCTTATGGGAGAAGAACACCTGGCTAGATGGCATTCGTTGGGTTCAAGGCCTCAGGTAAACCTAGAAGGATCATAGCAACTTTGTTCACATAATCTATTTTATTTGCACCTGAATGAAACTATTGCGTGAAACTGGAAGAATTGCATAGAGTTTACTCTGACATTTTGAAACACATCAAGCTGAGGATCTGAGAAGTTGGAGTGGTTTAACATTTCCCGTTGCATGGGGGAAACCATGTTTCTGAGAGGAGAGCAGTCGTGTTGAGAAGCTGCACTGATGTTTCTGGGAGCAAGAGTGATAGTAACAGCAAGGAGGGGGAGAAGGAGAAAAATAGCAAATACTGGTTGTGTAAAACCACCACACACCATGCCCAGAGACGAAATCACTCCCCAGAGGTCACACAGCTTGCCTGTGTCCTGCCTCCCACAACCACCTGCCACAATCCTGCCGATGTCCCCCACTCCCAACAGACTTGGGCTGACACTTGGTGTAAAGTCTTCAGACACAACTGTCAACCCCAGTTTCTGCGGGGCTGAGATGAAAGTGGGAGGCTGTGGAGCTGAAACAGACTCTTCTCCAGACTCTTCCCTCCTAGAATCACAGAAGGGAAGGAGTAAAGAGGTCAGAAATAGTCGCATGGCAACATGGCATTATGCAAGAAACTTGGGCTTCCAGAGTCAAACAGATCAGCAATAATGTCCTAGACCAGATATCCCCAACCCCCAAGATCTAATGCCAGATGATCTGAGGTGGAGCTGATATAATAATAATAGAAATAAAGTGCACAATAGATGTAACACACTTGAGTGATCCTGAAACCATCTCTCCTCCACCCCCGTCCCTGGAAAAATCGTCTTCCACGAAACCAATCCTATGCCAGAAAGGTTGGGGACCATTATACCTAGACCCTTGATGAGCCTCAGTTTTTCATAATACTCACCTATCTGGGAGTTGGTGCTTGTGGAATGCCATCAGTCTGTGAGGTGCCTGGCACAGGGCCTAGCCTAGAGTAGCCACAGTGACTCTAATGCCATCGCAATCTCTCCCCATGGTATTATCTGAAATGACCATAACTGTTGTCTGGTGCTGAGGGAATTAGCACCTTCCATTCCTGGACCCAGATTCTACCCCAGCATGCCGCTTCTCCATTCCTTCGCTCTCAGAGCAAGAGAGATGGAGGGGGAAACCATGGAGAACAGCGCCCACGCAGACAGCCATGACCAGCAGCAGCAGTGGGCCTGCAAAAACCCCAGGGAACCCCGGGCTCTCTCCGAGGGGCTGGAGTCAGCCGGGGAGAGCAGCTGAGGCCTGCGATGACAACTGACTCTCGGTGCCTCTGGGAGACACACGCAGGTGCCAGGCAAGAGAGGTTGGATGGGTGTGTGTGTCCAGAGCCCCCACTCCCAGCTTAGTATGTTTCAAAGATCAGGGCAGTCACAGATCAAATTTGAATATGGAAATAATTTTCTAACACATTTTTTTCAAGGCAATAGCTTTCCAGATCTTAGACATCGCTGAGTATGCACGTGATGAGAGGATGTATGCAGCAGATAATGTGGTTGTACATACAGCCATCCACATGGAACTGAGTCTGTCCAGGGCATCTTTATAATCTAGAGACAGAATCGAGAGACACAGTGTGTGGGGCACCTCCTACCTCCTAAAGCCTTGCCATGGAAGAGCACTGGACTGATATCTAGCACTGGGGGCTTTCTGAGGATATGAAATATTTTCCCCCTAGTGACATTATAATTTACCAAGAACACACAGTCAATAATTTACCGAGAATACACTTGTTCAAGCCAGTACAAGGGACAGAAAGAGGTCAATAATATAGTCTCTGCCCTCCAGTGCCTAAAGATACATTCAGAGAAAGGAATTTGTGAATCAAGCTATAGCTAACATTTTAATGTAACTGCCCAGGGGAGCAGCTGACCCACAAAATGATGATGGAAGATTACATCGAGCTTCTCTGGGCAGGGTGGCCAGGCACAGCATCGTGGTGGTCCTGAGACCCGAGGAGGGCTGGGAAGACGGCAGAGCGTTTGAGAAGCAGGGAAGGAGATGATGGAGGAAAGATTGTGCAGCCCTGAAAGCAAAGCTACCACACACAATACAGAAAAAGCTCGTGCAAAACGGAAAAACAAGGAACACTGGGAGGAGACATAGAAAACCAACTTGTGGTTACCAAAGGGGAGAGGGAGGGCAGCAGGGACAAGTTAGGAGCATGGGATTAACAGAATAAACTACTGTACATAAGATAAATAAGCCACAAGGACCTGCCTATAGCACAGGGAATTATATTCAGTATCTTGTAATAACCTATAATGGAATATAACCTAAAGAAATATAACTGAGTCATTTTGCTATGTGCTTGCAACTAATACAGTATTGTAAGTCAACTATCCTTAAAAATAAACAAAAAACAGTAAAGACTGAAATATTACAGCAACAAAGCCAAATACATCATATTAATTAATATAAATGAGCAAAATTTAGTTCTTAATAAAGACTTTCAGGTTGGCTTGTACAGCAAAAGCCAACTTATGCTATACTCTAGAGTCACACCAAAAACAAATTTGTACTTTTATATTTTTTCCCAGTCCCTTTTAGTTATTTTCCATTGTCAAGGTTCATAGCATATATATTTCATCTTATAATGTTAGCTGTTTTATTATTTATTCCTGGCTCTATGTTTAAATTAGTATTGCAAATAATACTTCCAAACATTAAAAAAAAAATGCTATGAGAGGAGGTAAATTTTTTTTTAAGTAAGAGTATGGAACCAAACATTCTATGTTAAAAGAGGCATCCAGTTCAGTTCAGTTCAGTCGCTCAGTTGTGTCCGACTCTTTGCAACTCCACGAACCACAGCATTCCAGGCCTCCCTGTCCATCACCAACTCCCAGAGTTCACCCAAACCCATGTCCATTGAGTCGGTGATGCCATCCAACCATCTCGTACTCTGTCGTTCCCTTCTCCTCCTGCCCGCAATCTTTCCCAGCATCAGCATCTTTTCAAATGAGTCAGCTCTCCGCATGAGGTGGCCAAAGTATTGGAGTTTCAGCTTCAACATCAGTCCTTCCGATGAACACCCAGGACTGATCTCCTTTAGGATGGGCTGGTTGGATCTCCTTGCACTCCAAGGGACTCTCAAGAGTCTTCTCCAACACCACAGTTCAAAAGCTTCAATTCTTCGGCGCTCAGCTTTCTTCACAGTCCAACTCTTGCATCCATACATGACCACTGGAAAACCATAGCCTTGACTAGATGGGCCTTTGTTGGCAAAGTAATGTCTCTGCTTTTTAATATGCTCTTTAGGTTGGTCATACTTCACTTCGAAAGAAAAACCAAAAGTAAAATTTTGTGCATAAAAATTTACCAAAAGCAGTCAGAAGACAAATCTTAGAACAGAAGAATGTTTCAAGTATAAAGGGTTCCTGTCATGCTGTATATCACAGCTTGGAAAGACAAACAACTCAATAGAAAATGGGTGAAAAATGTGAACAGAAGTTTAAAGAGGAAAGTCAAAACAGATGTGCAAAGGTGCTCTGGCCCATTGCGAGTCAAGGAGATGAAAATTAGAGCAGTTAGATACCATTTTTTTATTCTTCAGATTAGCAAACATTAAATAGGGATGACAAGCTAGTGCTGGCAAGAATGTTAGCCAGGTGCACTCTTGTGCTTTGCTGATGGGAACTTCAGTCACTCTAAACCTTTAGTAAAGTATTCTTTCTGGCAACATCAAGCACATTTTCATTCTGCCTTTTTATTACTAGGAATCGATGCTTTGGATATACCAAGATACGTGCTAAGTGTTTTGGTTAACTTTTGGGGGAACACCCTAAATGTTTATCAGTAAAGGTATGACTGGATAAATAGGGTGCTTTCATTGTTAGGAAGTACTGTGCAGCTAAACGGCTTCCCTGGTGACTGAGCATAAAGAATCTGCTTACAGTGAAGGAAACGCAGGAGATGTGGTTTTGATCCCTGGGTCGGGAAGATACCCTGGGGGAGGGCATGGCAACCCACTCCAGTATTTTTGCCTGGAAAATCTCATGGATAGAGGAGCCTGGCAGGTCACAGAACATAGGTTCACAAAGAGTCAGACACGACTGAAGTGACTAAGCACACACGCAGGCATGCAGCTATTAAAAGGAATTAGGTCTGCCTCTATTGAGTTGGAAGGAAGTCCATGGCATATAATTAAGTGGGAAAAGCAAATCTGCCAAGACGTGTCTACTACGATCTGATTTTGGAAAAATACATACATACTCACATATACTCCTTCCTCAAATGTATGTGCATTCTGTGTGAATATAGAGAATGGATGGTTATATACCAGAAATTCACTTGGTTACCAGGAATGAAGGGAAGAAAATATTGAGCAAAATGAAGTGTTATCAGATACTTAACCTTTGAAACCCTCAGAGCTGAGATGCATAGCTCTGTTGATGTTCAGTCACTAAGTCATGTCTGACTTTGTGACCCCATGGACTGCAGCATGCCAGGCCCTTCTGTCCTTCACTGTCTCCCCAAGTTTGTTCAAATTCATGTCCATTGAGTCAGTGATACCATCCAACCATCCCATCCTCTGCCACTCCATTCTCCGTTTGCCCTCAGTCTTCCCAGCATCAAGGTCTTTTCCAATGAGATGGCAAAGGAGAAAACAGGAGGAGAAACAGGAGTGCCCTGCTCTCCTCAGATTTCTGTCCTGTTAGGAGTCTCAGGTCTGCCCCAGGGCAACCCCCACCCACGGTCAGGGACAGCTGCCTGATGGACATCACTTTGGGATGGGATGGAGGTGCAGATTTCCCATCGCCTGGCAGGGACTATGCTGGTCCCTTCCACTTGCCCAGGGAAATGCCTTGTAGTTTGAAATTTTGCATTCCAACAGTCAGAGGAAGGCTTCAAATAAGCAGCGAGCATTTGCTGTTAGATCCAGATGTCATCTCCAGCCAGAAACAAAAATGCTCTGATTTGGGAAAAATAACCTCTGACGCTTAAAGAGGCTCTAATAAGTGCTTTTGTTCCAGAATCTTGAGAGATGACTTTGCCTGTATATGAGAGAGGGCATCCGGGAAGAGCTATGCCCTTTGCTCTCTGAGCAGGGACTGCAGCAGCCTTCGCAGCAGCCCTGCCTGGGCCCTTCTTCTCTACGAGGACACATTCCCCCAGGGAACAGACCCAGGGACTTCCAGAAAGAATATGTTCCCTGTGTGTCCCAGGGTGCCGACGGCTGCCACCTTCACTGCTGCTGGCGGAGGAACTCTAAAGCAGGAGGAAGACTTTGATGTCTCAAATCAGCACAGATTGGTTCTAGAATTTTCCTGAAGGAAGGCTTATGGCATAACATGCTATAGTTTTGTGAGGCAGACTTTCTTCTGAGGAGACTCCCCGGCCGAACAGGTGTTCAGCTTGTACTGTGAGAACTGATCAGAAACCCTCGAAATGACTTCGTGTTTCCCTGCGAAAACTAATCAGAGATTTTTTTTTTCTCTTGAGGAAGATGATTTCAGGTCTCCAGAGATCTTCTGAAATGTTAGTGTGGCAGGGAACTGCATTTTTTATAGACAGATGTTGTTGTTAAATGTGTTTGTGGAGATGATGTTTGCTTAGTGCCGCCCTCTGAGGAATTCAGGGCGCTTTACAGACATTTTCTTCATTATTTCTTAAGGATTTTTCTTTCTCCTGAACATATTTTACTCCTTGACTATAAATTTTTCATTCGGCGTTTCTCACTGGATTTTCTCTGAAATATTTCCTGTTTATTTCATTTCCTCCTACTCTCTGCATTTCCAAGATGATATACTCATGCTGGTTCAGCCATCCTAGAAAAGACTTCAAGATTTTCCCTTTCAGAATCTCAGGCTTCTCTTTCTGAATTTACTTTCACAACCCTTTTATAATGTTTTCACCATACTTTCCCCCTCTTGAAAGAATTGCTTAAAACATACCTTATTCTTCCACATAGATAGTCCCTATGTTAACTTTATTTGTTTACTTGTTTCTAACAGTCTTGCATCACAAAGAAGTTGAGGTAACTCTTGGGTTGGCCAAGAAGTTCATTTGGGATTTTCTCTAACATTTTTAACCCAACAATTTGTGGTAACTAAACACATTCTTTGGGCTTCCCTGGTGGCCCAGCAGTAAAGAATCAGCCTGCAATTCAGGAGATGCAGTTTGATCCCTGGGTTGGGAAGATCCCTTGGAAAAGGAAATAGCATCCCACTCCAGTATTGTCGCCTGGACAATTCCATGGATAGAGTAGCCTGGTTGGCTGCAGTCCATGGGATGCAGAGTCGGATACAACTTGGCAACTAAAACAACAGCAAACAGCAAACACGTTCTGAAACATGAGTACTGTGTATTGGCGTTGCAAATCTGATATTCATAGCAGAATTGTGTTTTTTTAAACCTGGTTCTCCTTTCAGTCCTAAAGGAATTTGTTAATTTCCTTCCCACTGTCATCATCCTTGAAGAAACAACCAAGAAAAGAGTATCACAACTGTAAGACAAGCTAATCTTCTGTAGACACAGGTCAGATACTTCTCTCCCTTTAGGAAATAATCTCTAAGAACACCTTTTTACTGGTCTCTCATCAGATGGAAATGTAGTAGGGAGCCTGTGTCCTAAAGAGATCTTGGAAGCATGCGAATATATAGAAAGCACCTAGAAATTACTCCATATTTTACAGATGTGGAAAGTGGAGCTTAGAGAGTTATAGAAATTTGTCCACAGTCATAGTAATACTTAGGGACATGTTCAGAATTTCATTTGGGAGACAAGACATCTAAGAAGTCACTAAAGACAGTAGTAAAGAGTGTGAAATAATGATTTAGTTACACTGGGCAGTGGTGAGCTGGTAAATGTTTAACGTCTGGGGGTCTGGGTGAGCAATGCATGCATGCTCAGTCACTCAGTCATGTCTGACCTCTTTGCAACCCTGTGGATTATAGCCTGCCAGGCTCTTCTGTCCATGGAAATTTTTCAGGCTAAGATGCTGGAGGAGGGGTGCTACTTTGGGATCTTCTGACCCAGAGATTGAACCCAAGTCTGCTGTATTGGCAGGCAGATTCTTTACCACTGAACCACCTTGGAAGCCCATGTGTTTACATATCTGTGTGCTGGGAGTGGGCAGAGGAAGCCCCAATGTCAATGTCATGGTGCCTATGGCCAGTTTCAAACCACCAACCTGAAGCCATCGAGCAATGAGTTGGGAAGAGATGGGTGCAGGCCAGCTGGGTGTCAGGAGGAACAGTGATCTTCTCTGTGGGGGAAGCGGATCTGTAAGGAGGAGAACTGAGCAAGACCAACACTCCTCTCCACACATGTGAAGGACCATCTTTGGTCTCTACATGGAGCACCTGCAGGAATCTGCATCTTTGCTCTTGCTTTTATTTCAGCAGATAAACTGCTCTTCGTCCACTAAGCCATCACTTCCATTTCAAGGCCCAGCTTTAAGAAAGGGTCCTGGTCAAAATATTCCCTGACACTTTCAGAAATAGTCACTACTACTCTGAATCCCAGAGTAATTTTTTAATACCTTTTATTAGGGTAATTAGCAAAGCCTGATTTGATACTATCATCAGTAGCTAATGTCTTTCCCTCATAGTAGCCCTTATAATAGCCCTCATAGTCAACAGAAGAGTCTGAAATGCAGCACTTGGGTGCAATCTCAAAAACAACAGAATGATATCTGTTCGTTTCTGATACTGTGCCATTCAGTATCACAGGAATCCAAGTCTATGCCCCAACCAGTAACGCTGAAGAAGCTGAAGTTGAATGGTTCTAGGAAGACCTACAAGACCTTCTAGAACTATCACCCAAAAAAGATGTCCTTTTCATCATAGGGGACTGGAATGCAAAAGTAGGAAGTCAAGAGATATCTGGAATGACAGGCAAATTTGTCCTTGAAGTACAAAATGAAAAAGGGCAAAAGCTAACACAGTTTTGCCAAGAGAATGCACTGGTCATAGCAAACACCCTTTTCCAACAACATAAGAGAAGACTCCACACATGGACACCACCAGATGGTCAATACTGAAATCAAATTGATTATATTCTCTGCAGCCAAAGGTAGAGAAACCTTATACAGTTAGCAAAAACAAGACCAGGAACTGATTGTGGCTCAGATCATGAACTCCTTATTGCCAAACTCAAACTTAAATTGAAGAAAGTAGAGAAGACCACTAGACCATTCAGGTATGACCTAAATCAAATCCCTTATGATTATACAGTAGAAGTGACAAATAGATTCAAGGGATTAGATCTGATAGACAGAGTGCTTGAAGAACTATGGATGGAGGTTCCTGACGTTGTACAGCAGACAGGGATCAAGACCATCCCCAAGAAAAAGAAATGCAAAAAGGCAAAATGGTTGTCTGAGGAGGCCTTACAAACAGCTGAGAAAAGAAGAGAAGCAAATGGCAAAGGAGAAAAGGAAAGATATACCCATTTGAATGCAGAGTTCTAAGAAACAGCAAGGAGAGATTTAAAAAAAAAAAAAAAAAAAGCCTTCCTCGGTGATCAATGCAAAGAATAGAATGGAAAAGACTAGAGATCTCTTCAAGAAAATTAGAGATACCAAAGGAACATTTCATGCAAAGATGGGCTCAATAAAGGAAAGAAATGGTATGGACCTAACAGAAGCAGAAGATATTAAGAAGAGGTGGCAAGAATACGCAGAAGAACTATACAGAAAAGATCTTCATGATCCAGATAACCACGATGGTGTGATCACTCACCTAGAGCCAGATATCCTGGAATTCAAAGTCAAATGGGCCTTAGGAAACATCACTATGAGCAAAGCTAGTGGAGGTGATGGAATTCCAGCTGAGCTATTTCAAATCCTAAAAGATGATGCTGTTACAGTGCTGCACTCAATATGCCAGCAAACTTGGAAAACTCAGCAGTGGCCACAGGACTGAAAAAGGTCAGTTTGGATTCCAATCCCAAAGAAAGCCAATGCCGAAGTATTCAAACTACCACACAGTTGCACTCATCTCACATGCTAGCAATGTAATGCTCAAAATTCTCCAACTGTGGCTTCACAGTAGGTGAACCGTGAACTTCCAGATATTCAAGCTGGATTAGAAAAGGCAGAGGAACCAGAGATCAAATTGCCAACATCCGTTGGCCCATAGAAAAAGCCAGAGAGTTCCAGAAAAGCATCTACTTCTGCTTTATTGACTACATCAAAGCCTTTGACTGTGTGGATCACAACAGACTGTGGAAAATTTTCCAGGAGATGGGACTACCAGACCGCCTTATCTGCCTCCTGAGATATATGTATGCAGGTCAAGAATCAACAGTTAGAACCAGACATGGAACAACAAACTGGTTCCAAATTGGGAAAGGAGTATGTCAAGGCTGATTGTTGTCACCCTGCTTATTTAACTTATATGCAGAGTACATCATGAGAAATGCTGGGCTGGATGAAGCACAGGCTGGAATCAAGATTACCAGGAGAAGTAGCAATAACCTCAGATACACAGATAACACCACCCTTATGGCAGAAAATGAAGAAGAACTTACAAGCCTCGATGAAAGTGAAAGAGGAGAGTGAAAAAGTTGGGTTAAAACTCAACATTCACAACACAAAGATCATGGCATCCGGTCCCATCACTTCATGGCAAATAGATGGGGAAACAATAGAAACAATGAGAGACTTTATTTGGGGGGGGGTCTCCAAAATCACTGCAGATGGTGACTGCAGCCATGAAATTAAAAGACACTTGCTCCTTGGAAGAGAAGCCATGACCAACCTAGACAGCATATTCGAAAGCAGAGACTACTTTGCCGACAAAAATCCATCTAGTCAAAGCTATGATTTTTCCAGTAGTCAGGTATGGATGTAAGAGTTGGACTATAAAGAAAGCTGAGCACTGAAGAACTGATGCTTTTGAACTGTGGTATTGGAGAAGACTCTTTAGAGTCCCTTGGACTGCAAGGAGATCAAACCAGTGAATCCTCAAGGAAATCAGTCCTGAATATTCATCAGAAGGACTGATCCTGCAACTGAAACTCCAATACTTTGGCCACCTGATGCAAAGAACTGACTCATTGAAAAAGACCCTGATGCTGGGAGAGATTGAAGACAGGAGGAGAAGGGTTGGATGGCATCACTGACTCAATGAACATGAGTTTGAGCAAGCTCTGGGAGTTGGTGATGGACAGGGAAGTCTGGTGTGCTGCAGTCCATGGGGTTGCAAAGATTTGGACATGACTGAGCAACTGAACTGACTGAGTGCTTTCCCAGATGACGCTAACGGTAAAGAACCTGCCTGCCAATGCAGGAGACATAAGAGACGCAAGTTCGATCCCTGGGTTAGTACGATCCCCTGGAAGAGGGCATGGCAATCCACTACAGTGTTCTTGCTCGGAGAATCCTATGGACAGGGGAGCGTAGCGGGCTACAATTCATAGGGTCTGAAAGAGTCAGACATGACTGAAGGAACTTAGCACAGTGTCTTTCCCCAGGAGACTGTCCTTGAAGGACAAAGGACCATGTCTTACTCCTTCATTTTCCTAGAAGCAGTGCAGGGTGGTGGGTGGGAGCCCAGGCTCTGGAGTCAGACTGGTCAGCTTCAGAGCCAACACTGCTCACTTACCTTGATACCATGAGCAAGTCATCAGAACCCTCTGCTCTCGCTTGTAAAATGAGACCTTAAATTGCAGCCTCCATCTCACAAGCTCACTGTGACAATTCATGAGATTCCTGGGTGTGTTTGGTACTCAGCACATACTAAGCCCTCAGTAAGCATTGCCGGTGTTATTTTCTCGAGCACGTAACTCAGTGCCTGGCACAGAACTGATGTGCAGTTGATGTCAGTTGTGCTGCATTGAAGTGAAGCACAGATGTGATCCAGCGAGCTTGACAGGAAGTTGGGGAAAAGAGTGCTAGAGGAGACTGTGTGAGCACATGATTGCTAGGGAAATGAGAATGAGATAGTAAATGAAAACCGATGGATCATAGAACTGCAGGATCAGAACCTAGCTCTCCAGCTGTGATATGATGAACACACAGAGCAGGGTAGGATCACCTACTCCCTCCCCTCGCCCTGCATGCTGAATGCTCTAAAGTCTGGAAATATCCCATTTTTCATGGCAACAGCTTGTGTAGACTGCTGTTCCTTGAAATAGCTCCTTTTTAGTACTGTACAGTTGCTTTAAAAAATCTGAATGCTAGACATTAGTATAAATACTGTTGAATTTTGTTCCATTCCATTCAATCCATTATTCCAGTGAATTTGTGTTGCTTCCTACCTTAATTCTGCATTACAGTCTATCTTCTATCCATTCTAGTTTGTGTTATCTGCAATTGGGTGAGCATGACTTCTATTTTGTTTTCTGAAACACTATACAGGCCACTTCTAAAAACAGCGTCTCCAGACATGTTGCTAGAGACCTCTTTCTGTGATAGCATTGATTCATTAAACGATCTTGTATTTTTTTTTCTCTTCGGGTATAGATTTTAGACTCCTTTCAAATCTATCAAGTATATGAGGATCTGTATTATATTCATTATTGTTCACAAGTTTCATGAAAAAACTTGCCAGCATGCTATGTCTGCAGCATTTTTGTTTCACCAATATAGCAAAGCTGTCAGAAAAGAAAATGCAGGCAACTTGTTGAAACCTGTTCCTGATTAACCTATGTGAACTTCCTAAACTGACTTCCTTTTCTGATTTTAACAAGAGATGTGTGTTTCAAAATAGTGAAGTTAACGGTACCAAGATAGATTAGACTCAATGCCCAAACCTCGACCATCTAAGTGAAAAGCCTGGACACAATCCTGAGAGTTGTGGAAGGCTGTTGAAATGTGTGAATAGGAATTATATGATGATACGATGTTTTAAGAAGATCCATCTGGCAGCAGAGTCCATGGTGGATGCTAGCAACACGTTATGTGAGGTTTAATGTTGCTCACAGTGATCCCAAAATAGGCTTCCAGATCACTGGACTAGCAATAAAGATGGAAGAGAATACATTTGGGTTTAAAGAAGAAAATCCAGGGAGACTATTGGGGTAACACAGCAGCAGTGAAAAAAAAATAGATACTTTGGGGCTTCCCAATCTTTTTCACATAATGGAACCTGCAGAAAATGTCAATTTGGCCACTGGGGTAACTAGGGCTGCTTGGACAGGGCCATGACCCAATGTCATCGGCCCCCCAGGGCTGGGGCCTCCCTTCTTCAAGCCCCACCTCCCCCATATAACACAAAAAAGACATTATTAAGATCTCCACATAGACATTTTTGTTTTAGAAATAAGTAGTCTTAGCAATATGAAGCTATTTGGACATTTTCATTTTAGAAATGAATAGTCTTAGCAATAGGGAGAAAAACAAACTTGCACCAAGGTCAGGACCAGCAGTATGGAAGAGACTAGATGTGTAAAGGGAAGCCATGTTTGCTTCAGGGCCTAATTCTGAACAGATGTGAAACGTGGCTGACACTCTTGGAAGAAAACGAGCATCAAGGTTAATGCCAAACAAGAGAGGCCAGGCCACGAAGCCACTGCCCATGCTAGCTGACACAGGAGAACAGAGGCGGTGGCTATACAGCCTAACTTGGGCATGAAAGTAGGCAATACCCACCAGACATTTTTGGGGGAGGTATAGACCACAGCTAGGGGAGTGACTTAGCAGCAGCAGCAGCAGCAGCAGCAGGGAGGCACTGGGTAGAAACTGAGGTGAAGACAAATGCAGAAACAAAGCAGTAACTTTGAGTTTTGTATTAATGTGGAATCTAAGCCCGTTTGCTTGGAACTGTATGCAGTCCTGCCCATTTATTGCTCCTTGTTGGTTTTCGAGGCTCGTAAATTAAGGCGTTCTGTAGTTTTGGAGCCTCACCTGTGCTACTAATTTGCTTTGCTGCATGGAGCAAATTATAGACTGAGAAAATACAGGAACTTGCCATCTATGATTCCTGGCGCTAATTGAAGATGTTTGGTTATAGAAAATTAAAAGGTGTTTCCTTTTTCTTCAGTAAATTCAATGATAGAGTGAGAGCAAGAATCTTACCAACAAGGCGTGCAGATTCTATTATAAAAACAGGAATGAACGGCTCTTTTATAAAGGAATGGAACCCACACATTTCCCCCAGTGCCTGGCAGCAGGGCCACCATGCGCCTGATGCCAGGGGCACCCACCCTTACACTGGAGTATGTGACAGGGGGGCACACGGCCACATGTGACAGCTCACAGGGAGACCTCTCTGATTCCCCTGGGGCACCCACCCAGTCCAGCAGGTGCTATCTGCATTGATCTGTGACACTCATCACCCCCACCACCACACTCCCGTCCCCAGGCAAGCTGTGCTCTAGTCTCTTATTCCAATTCACATCCACCCAGTTGTCCACATGGCTTCCCCCTGGACCTCTGGCACGGGCCAAAACACATCCTTCTGGATTATTTGCTCCAGTCGCTCTGTTGACCTTTCCAGAAGTACGCTCTGCTCTCATCGTCCCACGCCTCACTACAGTTAAGGAGAAAACACCGGCAGGCACTCCAGGCAGGCAGCTCTGGCCTCCTCCCAGCACTGGGCAGGCATCAGTTTTGCACTTGTCACTGGGCACTGTAAACATCTGATTACACTTTGACTCCTTCACTCCATGTGAGCTGGATGAAGGGCAGGGCTTCTTTGAGCCCTGGGGCTTAGCAGCATATCCAACAATAGTGGGCCCTCTTTTCACGTTTTGTACATGGGTGAGTAAATGAATATCCTGCCTTCCTTAGACAGAGAAGGCAATGGCACCCCACTCCAGTACGCTTGCCTGGAAAATCCCATGGACGGAGGAGCCTGGTAGGCTGCGGTCCATGGGATCACAAAGAGTCAAGACACAACTGAGCGACTTCACTTTCACTTTTCACTTTCATGCATTGGAGAAGGAAATGACAACCCACTCCAGCGTTCTTGCCTGGAGAATCCCAGGGACAGGGGAGCCTGGTGGGCTGCCATCTATGGGGTCACAGAGTTGGACATGACTGAAGCAACTTAGCAGCAGCAGCAGCAGCAGCAGCCTTCCTTAGATCCAGACACAGTATTCGCATCCTGAGCACATGGTCTAAGGAGGATCCGTCTCTCTACTATGGACAAAGCCAGCATCTTTCACCTTCGTTTAACAGCTGACTGGGTGATGCGAGGAGAGGCCACCCTGTCTCTGCCAGTGGTTTCTGAGTCTTTCCTTTACCCCTGTGCAGGTAGGGAAGTGGAAAGACAAGTCCCTGCAGATGAAGTACTACGTGTGGCCCCGAATGTGTCCTGAGACAGAAGAGCAGGAGGATGACCACTTGAGCATCGTAACACTGGAGGAAGCCCCATTCGTCATTGTGGAGAGCGTGGACCCTCTGAGTGGAACCTGCATGAGGAACACGGTCCCCTGCCAAAAGCGCATCATCTCCGAGTATGTCACCTTCCCCGGGGCTCTGGGGAGGGAGTGGGGCCCGGGACAGGCAGATTGGCCCCAGCCGTTGGCACCAGGCTGGGATCCAAGGCACAGAATCAACTGGGCGCCATGTCTGAATCCTGTTACTGTTGAGTGATGGGGTTTCTGGCAGCCCTGTGGCCTGGCATCTGGTTCTATCCAGATCGTGACCCAGGAGAATTGCTGCTAAACTACTGTTATCATTTCTGAGGCTTTGCCTGGGTTTCCATGAGATTCAAGTTCATAGAGATTTAAATTTACATTGGCTTTGAAGGATGTTTTTTCCGGTCAGCATGTCCTGACATTGTGAGATTTAGAAACACTTTGGGAAATAGATAAAACTAATCTTATATTGTTAGAAGTCAGGATAATGGTTCGTTTTTGGTGAGAGTGGAAAGGGTCTGGAAGGGAGATCAAGAGGTCTCTAAGGTGCTGGGATATCTGTACTTTCCTAATGCATTTTATACTTCAAAGGAACATTGAAAATTATAAGAAAACATGGTCCAGTGTGATGAGATAATGAGATTATTTTAGTTCTGTGTTCTGATTTATGTCTTCATTCAGGCCTGATATAAATTGTGCCGAGCTGTGAAGGGGTGCCTGCTTTGTGGTTGGAGTTTTAATGGCAAAGGGTAATATTTTGCCTCTTGTATAAAAGCCTGGTTTTTGTTGTTTTTTGTTTCTTTACCCGGTTAGAAATAAAACAGATGAGGAGCCAGGTTACATCAAAAAGTGCTGCAAGGGGTTCTGTATTGATATCCTTAAGAAGATTTCTAAATCTGTGAAGTTCACCTATGATCTTTACCTCGTTACCAACGGCAAGCACGGGAAGAAAATCAATGGAACCTGGAATGGTATGATTGGAGAGGTGAGTGTCAGGAGTTAAGGGCCGTTTCCATGTTTCATTTATTTCATCCAATATAAAAAATACTTATTTCACAATCAGCATTTTTAATTGGAGTATAACTGCTTTTACAATATAGTGTTCATTTCTGCTGTATAACATCATGAATCAGTTATATGTAAACCTGTATCCCCTCTCTCTTCTGCCTCCCTATCACCCTCCATCCCACCCCTCTAGGTGATCACAGAGCTCTAAGCTGAGCTACCTACACTATACAGCAGCTTCCTGCTGTTGTTGTTTAGCCGCTCAGTCATGTCCAACTCTTTTCTACCCTATGGACTGTAGCCTGCCAGGCTCCTCTGTCCATGGAATTTCCCAGGCAAGAATACTGGAGTGGATTGCCATTTCCTTCTCCAGAGGATCTTCCTGACCCAGGGATCAAACTCTCGTCTCCTGCATTGGCAGGCGAATTCTTTAGCACTGAGCCACCAGGGAACCTCCCCGCCCCCCTCCACCCCCCAGCTATCTAGAAAATACAAAATAGTATAGTTGACTCTTGAACAACATAGGTTTAAACTGTGTGGCTCTATTTATGCATGGATTTTTCTCAATAAATACATCATCGGCCCTCCTTACCTGTGGGTTTTGCATCTTGGGATTCAGCCAAGCACAGATGCTGTCCTGTTTACTAGCGGCAGTTGGTGGAATCTGAAGATAAGGAGGGCTGACTGTGGGACTTAAAGATCCTCAGATGTTGGGATCCACAGCAGGTATTGATACCTGGCGACACTGAGGGATGACTGTAAATGAAATGTACTGTTCCCACCATGCAAAGGGAAGCACTGTAGGACCCAGAATATTTTCCCCATGTTGACCCTTCACCTCCCTGGGCACTCTTAACTGGAGCCTTGCACCTTTTTTCCTCAGGTGGTCATGAAGAGGGCCTACATGGCAGTGGGGTCGCTGACCATCAACGAGGAGCGATCAGAGGTGGTCGATTTCTCCGTGCCCTTCATAGAGACTGGCATCAGCGTCATGGTGTCACGCAGCAATGGGACCGTTTCACCTTCTGCCTTCTTAGGTGAGTGATGGGCTTGTAGGTGTGAGGAATATGGATGCAGGGACAGGGAGAGGAAATGAAGAAGAGGTACAGGCCAGGCTCTCTCAGCCAAGAGCTGGTTTGCCAGGAGCTTCCCTCAAAAATTCCCTCAATTTCCTTGCGGGGACCTCATCTTTCTCCAACATGGAAACTGAAGAACACCCTCTAAAATTGGAAGGCATCATTCCCTATTAAAAAAAAAAAAAACACAAAAAAACAATGCAGGACCGGTAGCAAGGGATCCTACTTGAGTCCCACTCCTGCCACTTCCTGCCATTTAACCTAGAACAAGCTTGCTCCCTGCTGGGACCCAGTTTCTTCATCCATTATTGCTGCTGTTCAGTGCTAAGTTGCGTGCTGCTCTTCCTGACCCCGTGGACTGCAGCACGCCCGGCCAGACTTACCTGTCCTTCACTGTGTCCCGGAGTTTGCCTAAATTCATGTCCATTGACTCAGTGATGCTCTCTAACCATCTTATCCCCTGCCACCTCCTTCTCCTTTTGCCTTCAATCTTTCCCAGCATCAGGGTCTTTTCCAGTGAGTCAGCTCTTAGCATCAGGTGGCCAAAATATTGGAGCTTCAGCTTCAGCATCAGTCCTTCCAGTGAATATTCAGGGATGATTTCCTTTAGGATTGACTGGTGTGATCTCCTTGCTGTCCAAGGGACCCTCAAGAGTCTTCTCAGGCACCACAATTTGAAAGCATCAGTTCTTTGGCACTCAGCCTTCATCCGTAGAAGAAGGCATTTTGACTAGCTGATCTCTGAAGCTGCTTCCTGCTTTAATAACTTCTAATTCTGGATATCATTCAAATACCTATTTATTTCAAATTATCTTCAAGAATGGAGCTCAGTGCTACCAAAACAAAAAAAAAAGGTTTTCTGCCTTCATATTAATTTTCAGAGGCTGCCAAATCAATCTATTCTGACCCTAACCTATCCCCCACCCTTCTCCATAGGAACCTGTACCTCACTCTCCAGCGTCACTTATGTGTCAAAAGCCTTCCATATGATATAAGACTGGATGAGGTGAGGCCAAGATTTCAATTAGATGAGGTCTTTTGTGAGATCATACTCCATATTTTTTTGCAGGGACTGTGAAAGCAAGAGATTGGAAAATAAAATGTCACCTTGAAAACAGACCACTGGCTAGGAGATAGGAAGCTGGTTTGGTCCTAAACAAGCTGAAGGCCCTTGGGCCAGTCACCGTCTCTCTAAAGGGCATTAATACTTTTTGTGAGGATATTGGAATAGACAATGACTAACACTTCTTTCAGCTCCAATCTGGGGGAAATTATTGGAGGAACATACTCCAAGGCAGAGTTACAGATTCCAGAGAATTTTTCTATAATTACTCAGATTTCTCAACTAACCTCTTACTCACAGTAAAGTGACTCTCACCCTGCCAATTTTATGTGAAATGTTATTGGACAGCACACACCATGTATATTAATCCTCAGAGCAATTTTACCTATTTTATTTGCTTTTTCTCCTTTACAAGGGTAAATGAAACATTAAAAAATACAAATAAACCATATTGTAATTCTCACCTTGTCAGCCCAGCACTAACCTTAATTTCTGAACTAGAAGACCCAGTGACACTTCAGTGTAGCTCTAGGATGACATAGAAATGCCAGGCAGGGGGTGTGTGTGTGTGGAGGAGGAACAGTCAGTTAATTACAGGAGTGAGAGAAGTCAATATTTATTGAACACTTATTATGTGAAGGCCCAGGCATCACTCTACCAATTTTGATTATATTATTTCATTGGCACTATTAACATACCCAGTTTATGGCTTACAATCTCATTTATGTAATTTTCCAGCAGTCTTCCAGCTAGTAAGGAGCAGATCCAGGATTAAAGTTTAGATGTGGCTGCCCTTGCAGCCTGTGTTCTGGTACATGTCGGGCCATTTCAGAGCTCGACTCCTAAATCAGGAACCAGTCCAGTGGGCTGGGACTAAGATGTGATTTTAAATGGCAAAGCACAGACTTTTGCCCTCAGAAGCCCTCAATGTTTATAACCTGGCCCTGCAACCTTCTGAGTATGAACTTACAAAGGGCTGGGACCGTTGAGTCTTAGTTTACTGCTCGGTAAAATACATATAATAATCCATAATGAAAGGGCCGTTATTAAAGGACCATGGAAACTATGTGGTGGAAAACCCCATGGACGGAGGAGCCTAGTGGGCTGCAGTCCATGGGGTCTCGAAGAGTCGGACACGACTGAGCAACTTCACTTTCACTTTTCACTTTTCACTTTCATGCGTTGGAGAAGGAAATGGCAACCCACTCCAGTGTTCTTGCCTGGAGAATCCCAGGGATGGCAGAGCCTGGTGGGCTGTCGTTTATGGGGTCGCAGAGAGTTGGACAAGACTGAAGCGACTTAGCAGCAGCAGCAGCAGCAGATAGAAACTAAGTTGTGTAGACCAGTACAGATATTTTTTGTGTTTTATGTACTGAAAGTTGCCCTGGGCCTAATGAGGGGAAAGCCTAGAGACAGTGCTTTTACTCAGTTATTCCCTAATCTTGGGCAAAGTGAAATTGGAGCAGGATTGCAGTCAGTCAGAACCAAGGAGGAGAGGGTTTCTACTCCACTTTTTTATTGTTCAGTCGCTCAGTTGTGTCCGACTCTGCGACCCCATGGACTGCAGCATGCCAGGCTCCTCTGTCCTTCACTATCTCCCACAGTTTGCTCAAATTCCTGTCCATTGAGTTGGATGGTTGGCCATCCAACCACGTTGTCCTCTGCCATCCCCTTCTCCTCCTGCTCTCAATCTTTCCCAGTACTGGGGTCTTTTCTAATGAGTCAGCTCTTAGCATCAGATAGCCAAAATATCGGAGCTTCAGCTTCAGCATCAGTCCTTCCAATGAATAGTCAGGGTTTATTTCCTTTAGGCTTGACTGGTTTGACTCTACTGTCTAGAGGCTTTGAAATGTACGTTCCACCCTCACATCTCTGGCTACCACGGAAAGGTTTTGCATTTCACAGTTGGAGTGTGCCTTATCAAGGTTCTTTTTAAATTAATTAAGTGACTAGGCTGTTATAATTCCCTTCGGAGTTCAAAAGTAAAGTAGATTTCAAAGTTAAGGAAATATTTTTGAGTTTCCAGTCCGTTTTCCCCATTTTCAGTTTCATCTTTATTAATGACTTGGAAGATGGAGAAAACAGCATGTTAATTCACGTAGCTCAGAGTTTACAATGAGATGTGACAGCTATTAAAGGCCAGAACTATTTTGAGGCACAATTGAGGAAGCATTGTACTGTGGGACTGAAGAGTGATTGTCCCTTTTCACAGGCCTCCAGAGAGAGAGCCACTGGAATTCAGTGTTCAATTACTGGATACCTCTGAGCCAGAGAGATTTAGATCAGCTGGAAAAGAGTCTCCAAAAATGATTAAAGAAATTAAAGAAAGCAAGTGTAGAACATTCCTGCTATCTTGCCTGGTCTTGTCCCATCAACCCTGTCACCCGGAAATAAGAACTAGATTGTGCTTGTATTGTTAATTATCATGTTCCTCTGTTATTTGCTACATTCCCAGTGTTGTAGATACTGATATTTAATTTAGATTGATTTTCTTTTTTGCCTGTATGACAACTTTATTTTTTTTAAGTTTTTTATTTTTTAAATTTTAAATTTTAAAATCTTTAATTCTTACATGCGTTCCCAATGACATAGTCTCATACACTAATGATATCTAATAAAATATACCATATCCAAGCAGGTTGAAAAAGTCAATCTAGACAGGAAAGTTTAAGAGAAGTGAGGCAAGGAGGCAAGGGAGTCAGTCATTGTACTTAAGTATTACTGAACCAATTCAAGCCTCCAAGAGTGACTGAGTTTGTTGAGAATGAACTTGGCCACAAGGCTTGAAAATGTTACTGAAAGCTTTCCTAGGTCCCACTGTGGGGTGTATAGATGAGGGTGTAAACCAAGAGTGGGTCCCACAGGACTCACTTACTCCATGTCTAGTGTAGGGTTGGCCAAAAAGTTCGTTTTTTTCTGTAAGATGTTATGGAAAAATCAGAACGAACCTTTTGGCCACATGAGTGCAAGCTCAGTTGCTTCAGTCCGACTCTTTGCGACCCTACGGACTATAGCCCACCAGGCTCCTCTGTGCTTGGGATTCTCCAGGCAAGAATACTGGAATAGGTTCCCATGCCCTCCAGGGGATCTTACCAACCCAGCAATCAAACCCACAACTCCTGCAGCTCCTGCACTGTAAACGGACTCTTTACCACTAGGCCACTGGGGAAGCCCAACTTTTTGGCCACCTCAATACTTAATCTAGTTCCACTGTTTACCAAAAACCCAGATATCGGTCTCATCGTGGCAGAAACTCTCTGCAGTCTCAAACAGGACGTGCAAGAGGCTGTCCTCACGTGTTTGAAAGAAAATAAATTTCCACGTGCCTATCAGGGGAATGGAAATAGTCAGACACAGCCTCTTACTCCTCCCTAACCCAGGCCCTTACTCCCCTCTAACCCAGGCTCTCTGAAAGGAGCACACACCTGTGGTTTGTGTTTCCCAAAGAGACGCCTGGCACGGAGTGAAGGAAGACATGACTAAATCAGGACCCGTTCGTTCTGTTCTAACCGCGAGTGCTGGTGTTCTCCTTCCCCAGAGCCATTCAGCGCTGACGTGTGGGTCATGATGTTTGTGATGCTCCTCATCGTCTCGGCCGTGGCCGTCTTTGTCTTCGAGTACTTTAGCCCCGTGGGTTACAACAGGTGCCTCGCTGACGGCAGAGGTAAGGCGGCCGTATCCGCTGCATGTCTGCCTTTTCCTAGCTCCCGGCCCTGAATCTCTGTGCCCCTCACCTGCTGTCTGCCTCCTCCCTAACCCCCAGTCTTCTGGATCATCCTCTTGGTGACTTGTTAGAAAGACTTCAATTAAGATGCTAGTTTGAATCTGTGTGTCCCCTCCCCGGCTTAAGCCTGACCCCAAGCCCAGTTCCACCCCTGGGCAAGTGAGAGCAGAGCTGGCAGGAGATACGTGTAACATAACCGTGTTAGAGGAAACTGTTGTGATAACCTTAGGCTGTGATAAGCAGTCTGTCTGATCAGATGGGCTAACAAGGCAGATGAGATGCGTGTATCAAGAATAAGAAAAAAAAGTAGACTGAATCATGGAAAAGCAAGGGCTAGAATTAGTTTCAGAATTTTCCAAATTCAGAGAATAAAACATCTAGAATGGTTAAAAAAGAGAGAGAGAGAGAGAGAGAGAGAGAGAGAGAGAGAGAGAGAGAGAGAGAGAGAGAGAAGAAAAGAAAAGAAAAAATAGGTCACCCCAGGGTACATACCAGGGTAGTTGTGACTGAAAGAATTCTCCACAGCCAAAGGATCACCTCTGGTCTCTGCAGCATGTGTCCGCAGCTCACATCACTCTGTCAAGAGGTAGAGATTTGGGTATTAAATAAAATGGCCAGGAGATAACAGTCCTCACCCACAGCTACTTTGAGGGTGGTGCATCCATCTTCCTGGCTATGAAGGTCCACCCATGTGTTTAAGGCATTTGTGAGACTTCACACAAAGTTTACTGGGATTTCCAAAGGGGGCCAAGGGATTCTTCTAAATATCTCTTCTAAAACTTCCTGAGAACCCCAGGATTAGGAAATATTATGCCTTCTCTGAGTCTTTTCCCATCCATAATGTGAACTTTATCCTGGAATTATGCCTCAAAGAGCAGAGATTCTTAATACATTAACTATAGGGCACTTAAAAGACAAAGATGCAAAGACCTCACATTCCAATATTCTGAATATTCAATATTCAAGTCCAGAGTGGGACTTGAACCACTATATGTTTCAAAACAGCAGTTCTCTACCTTGGTTGCATGTTAGAATAACCACTCCACCCACGCCAATGTAATAAGAATCTCTGGGGATGCGGTGCCAGGCAGCGATATTTTGTCAAAGCTCCCCTTGTGCTTCTGCTGAATTTGCAGTCCAGGCTATGAACCACTCCTGTGCTGAAGGATTTCCAGGTGCACACATACATTCTCATCTGGGGTGTGCATTCTGGGCTAGAAATTTGAACGTCTCCACCATGCAGAATAGTCAAGTACTTCCAGCTTGTGCCAGAAGGTCACCCAAAAGCCGTGACTACTCCCCATCCCAATTAGTAACAAGTGAGACATTGGAGAAGCACAAGAGTACCTACATATGTTGGCAATGTTAAGAACTGAAGCCAGCATGTACCCTCCGCGACCCACAAAGAAAATCAAAGCAGCAAATATTCAGACGCCAAATTCAGAGCAAGAACTTACAATGACTCACTTTACCAAAGGATGCTTGTCTTCACCAAGGAATTCAACGTAGGGCCACTTTAAATATCAAGTCCCCTTGGGGCATCTTACAGTGTACAAAACTTTGATTTAGACACAACTCTTTCAATATGCATCTGCTCCATGAGATAAGGTCCACACACAGAGATGTGTGTGCGCAGTTAGACCTTAGGCCTGACATGTGTAGTCACTGATGATTTAGGCGGCAGAGCAGATGCTCAAAGGATCGCAGAAAACATCGTAAGACCTGTGCTAATGTGCTGTAAAACTGTGTGTGCAGATGTTCGTTTCTGAAGCAGAGGAGCTGCCAGCAGACGCAGGGAGCAGGCGAGGTTTCACCATCGCCAAGCAGAGAAAGCAGAGAGGTCACAATAAATTTATGGGCAGAAGCCTTGCATGATCTACATAAAGTTTGGGTGGAGGACAAAGACAACCTACCTTTCTGCCTTTAGATTCATATGGCCAAGCCAGGGATCTGCGGCTTACTCTCTGGGCCTCCTGGTGTTCTCTTGTAAGAACAAAAGGCAGGCGCTGCTGAAGGCAACCTTGGCATGGGAGTGAGGTCAAGATTGTCTTTGAAAGACTGAATGCTGAGTGCTAGAAGCCACTCCAGAAAAATCAGGATCAACTGCATTCAAAGCAGTGTCAGTTGATAAAATTGGGGGAGGTCTGTGACCAATGGGCAGAAAAGACCCTGCATGGTTCTTGCTCATCTTCTTTGAAGTTTAATTGCTTTCTTGATACATACAAATATAAATTTTAAGAACAACAGTAATGAGGATGCAAAGGTGACCACAGTGGGATGGTTGCCTTTGTTACTCAGTTTTGATGGGATCTTAATGGTCTTCCATCCGTCAAGGCAGAAAGCTGGCTCCTCCATTGTCCTGGTTGAGTTATGGTCATTGGTTGGAGTGAGATCCCCCACACATCCCAGGCCTCTGGTTTTTCTCTTCTGCCTTCCGGAGGGCCCCAGAAGAAGTGAGACATGAACTCTCAACTGAAAAAGCCACCTATGAAAGGGCTGGGGCTTCACTGGCTGGTGTCCAGTCTGAGCAGGAATTTATCAGCCAATGTACTTGTAGGTTTAAATGGAACCAGTGAGTCTGTTTTGACCTTCTGTCCTTGTCTTTTTTGTCCCACCAGAGCCAGGTGGCCCATCTTTCACCATCGGCAAAGCTATTTGGTTACTGTGGGGTCTGGTGTTTAACAACTCCGTCCCCGTGCAGAACCCCAAGGGTACCACGTCCAAGATCATGGTGTCCGTGTGGGCCTTCTTTGCCGTCATCTTCCTGGCCAGCTACACTGCCAACTTAGCTGCCTTCATGATCCAAGAGGAGTATGTGGACCAGGTTTCCGGCCTGAGTGACAAGAAGGTAAGAGCGCCACTTGAAACTGCCCATCTTTCCCCTTGGTCCCGTCCTGAGCCGCACTCAGAGCTCTCATGGACCTGTTAATTTTCTAAATCTCTAAAATTGACCGTTCTTTCTTATGACTCCTTAAATTGGGACGCGGGAGCAGAAATCAGTGTCCCCACTGAAATAATATCACTGCACGTTCGCCTTCTCATTTGTGAAAGGTCAGCACCAGCAGGCTCTGGGCTGCAAATGAGGGGCTTGGTGTGTTAGCGACTTTCTGAGCGCAGGGCTCCTGTTGCTGGGTACGCTCAGCACAGAGCGGTGAATTTGGGGTGTCATTAGAGGGCTGCCCCGCGCATGCACACTGAGCGCACCGGCTCCTTAGGCCTTCATTTTCTACCCAGGGCCGTTCGCCTGCACGTTGTGCCTTTGTTCTTCTGCGCTCTCGCACGTTCCCAGAGCTGGGAAGGAGGATTGTTCTCATTGTGTCCTGAAGAAAAGTAGCTGCCCTTTAGCTAGATGATTGTCCAGGGTGGGAGGTTGGTGCACCCATGAGTGGGCTGTCCCCAAACCCAGCGCAGGCCTCGTTGCTGGCCTGTGCCACGGTTGGGGTCGGGGGGCGTGTTTGCCGGTTGCCATGGTTTCTGGGTGAGGATATGCTCAGCACCTGTGACTCTCTAGGTCTGCTGGAACCACCAGTTTCCATGGAGCTCTGTCACCTGCACTTCTGGTGACTGGAGTGGTCCAACCCTGGCACGAGGGGCTGCCTTCCCGAAGTGCCCAGCAAAGCTTCTGGACACCTCAGAATCCTCTGGAGATTTTCACTTACCACAAATCTCCTCCTCTCTGCTTTCTTAAGATTTAGAAACCGTGATTTCCCGTCTCTACCCCCAAGAGAAACTGTGTGATACAGACAGACCTGTGTTAGACCAGACAGGTCACATGTAGTTAATGGTTTATCACATGTGCAGCTCTCCTCAAGATAAACCTAATTAACCACTGAGCAAATGGTTTGGGAAGAGGGAAAAGGAGAAGATGGTCTCTTTGGAGGCTCCAGTTATGGTTTCTCCATCGACTCATCACTACTCATCAGAACATTCAGAAGCATGAAGAATTTAACAAGCTTCTTAAGAAAATGAATATATATATATACATATATTTGTATACACACACAAAAGGATCACTCACGATGTTTTCCTCTTTATGTCAGCTCTTTCTCTGCTGTGTCTTCCTTTTCACTTTATTTTTCTTCCTTACTTTTTAAACTATTCCCTCTCTTGTATTTCCTTCTCCTTTACTTTTAAGCTTTTTTGTTACTTTTTTATTCTAACTCCTGATTTATTATGCATTTATTCAGATATTCATCCATCTATTACTTCGTTTGTTTTAAGCCTTTCTCACCTTGTTCCCTGGTCAATATCCTTCCTTCACCATCATGATCCCCTCAGAAAATCTGAGCTAGACCTCTCCCCTCACTCCCTTCTACAATTGCTTTTTGTGCCCATTTCTATAACCTGGGCAGTCATGGGACTGAGAACAGCTGATCCCTCAGGGCTGCATACCTGGACCTGCCCTAGCTGCAGTGGGCCGTATGTGTGTGTGTTAGTCGCTCAGTCGTGTCCAACTCTTTGTGACTGTAGCCCGCCAGGCTCCTCCTTCCATGGGGATTCTCCAGGCAAAAACATTGGAGTGGGTTGCCATTTCCTCCTCCATGGGATCTTACCAACCCAGGGATCAAACCCGGGTTTCCTGCATTGCAGACAGATTCTTTATCCTCTGAGCCACCAGGGAAGCCCTTGTCTCAGGTATAGCAAATAAAGTCCCTTGGAAGCACATGCTCTCCAGGACACTTAAATACCTGTTGGTTTTGTGGTGTGTACACTTAATTGGTGGTGGTGGTTTAGTCACTCAGCCATGTCTGACTCTTGCAATCTCATGGACTGTAGCCTACCAGGCTCATCTGTCCATGGGATTCTCCAGGCAAGAATACTGGAGTGGGTTGCCATTTCCTCCTCCAGGGGGTCTTCCCAACCCAGCAATTGAACCTGGGTCCGCTGCATTGCAGGCAGATTCTTTACCCTCTGAGCCACCAGGGAGGCCATGCCCCTCCTCTAACACAAACGTGACAGAGGCATGCAGGGCTCATCCCCACATGTGGGTCTGGCAGAGGTACGGAGGACCGTGTCCTCACATCAGGGGATGGCAGAGGTGTGGCCAGTCCTGTCCCCATGCAGAGGGTGGTGGAACCACATCCCTTTGCAGTAAACAACGTGCTTGAGGTCAGGGCACTCTGGGCTGTTTGGTGAGGGAGCCACCACTTTTATCACATTGTTTTCTTCCGATGCCTCCGAGGATTCATTAGGACACTGTATTTATGTTTTCCATCCTCTCAAGGGCCATCCGGCAACAACTGAATGATTTTCTACTTGAGCTAAGCATAATTGAGATGGAGGGAGATTGTTTTCCCTTCTGCGACTTTGAAAGAACATACCGTTCTGGGCCACACCACTTGAACAGAGAGGCTCTGCCCCTGTCTGTCCTCCACACCATGTTGGTTATGTTCTGAAAAGATGGATCCCACCTTTGCTTGAAGAACTCTGTGGCTCCATTGTTTACAGTGTAAAAGTGACTTTTTTCAGATGTGGCTTTCAGAGCTTTTACTAATGATCCCCAGTGTGTGCCATCTATTGCATCTCATCTCATGTGTAGACTCATATGCCCTATGTTCCAGGCATCCTTGCCTCCTTCTCCTTCCCAGCCACATGCCTCTGCACCTGCCTGGGTTGTTCTCCTCACTTCTGCACTCACCACACTCCTACTGAAATGGCAAGACAAATTCGAGATCACTTTATTTGTAAAGCTTTCTCATCTGGGAAGTCAGCCATTGTCTTCTCTGTCCTGGCAATCATTTGTACCCTTGTTATAACCCTTGTCTCCCACATTGTAATCTACACACCTGTACCTGACCTGTACCTGTATCTGCCTCTTTTTTTTAATATTTATTTTTGGCTGCACTGAGTATTAGTTGTGGCATTTGGGCTCAGTAGTTTCAGGACATAAGCTTAATTGCCCTGGGGCATGTGGAATCTTAGTTCCCCGACCAGGGATCATACCCACATCCCTTGCATTGGAAGGCAGATTCTTAACCACTGGACACCAAGGAAATCCCTCTCCCCCTATTTGACCATGTGCTCCACAGTGTCAGTGACCATAACTTGGTTATCATTTTTATAAAAAGTCTGTGGGAAGAGAAGGAGAGAAGTATATTGAGTAGTCTCTTGCACAGAGCAATGGACTGAGCATGACAGGCAAGGAAAACAGCAAGAGACAAGAGCCCTTTAACAGCTGTTCAGCTTGAACATGGTGATCTGATCCATTTCAGAACTCTGCAAATGACAAAATAGGAAATGGTAAGCATCCCACCAGAAAGTGTCAACATCATTCACATAATTATAGAAAACACTCAAGTAACTAATAACACACGACTGCATATCAGTGTCAGGAGCAGTATGATAAATCAGAGTTTTCTGAAAGTACACTTAAAATGTCAAAATTCTTATTAGTTTTCCTTCAGAACTAAAAGCTAAGTCTTGGGAATGACTTTGCGTGAGAGGAAGTCTATCTTGTGAATTTAGGAAAAAAAAAAGTAATAAAGCCATCAAAGCCATAACATTTTGCTTTGCAAAGAAATGAGGTGATTTTGAGGATTCTTTTTTCAGTGTAATTAAATTTTCATCAGGGAAGGTAACATTTGAAGTGGAGAAGGGTTTCTAAACTTGTTTTGACTCTCATAGATGACATATCTTCTATGTAAATCAGACCAAATCATAAATATTGTGGAGCGATGATGGGAAGGTATTTGCCATCATTAAATCTATATATTTTAAGAAATTAACTTCAATGTTTGCAGGAAAATGTTCCTGGGTCTTATTTATGTCAAGGTACAAAGTCAGAGTGTTCAGAGTTAAATTTCCATGGCATCCTATTTGGGGGTTCCTTTTTACTGGATGACTTCCGTCTTGCAAGAGCATATTGCATCAGTGAATTCAGAATGATTCCGCTGCATCTATAACTAGAAATGGTTGCAAGTTCTGACCTTTAGCAGCCCTACTGTACATTTCTTCAGCTCCCCCAGGGGGAGGAGGCTGTAAGGGGGCTGGTGACGTCTTTCTTCTCTTAACAAAGAGCCACAATGCTCATTCTCATATTCTCAGCTCTCCAGATGGGTTTCGCATTTCGCAGTCTGCCAACTACCATGTGGAGGGGAAAGAGCTTGGCCAGACAAACAGAAGACATAGTCTCTGGGTATTGGATACATTAAGTGTGTTGCGTCTATGTTACACAAATGATTTCCATAAGGTATGATTATTCCCATTTTACAGATACGAACACTGAGGCTCCAGAAAGTTTAGTGATTCCATAAAGCCCTACATTATCAAGGTATGAGTTCAGAGCCAAGGTTTGTGTTCCTATGTGTCGGCCTCTAAAAAGCACTATGCCAGGATGTCTCCCTAGACAACATTAAGACACAGCTAAGATTGGTATTAACACCCTGCACCCACTTCTTCGTTTAATCTCCCGTCTTCTCATTTAATGACTTTCAGTTTGGGTTCCGCTTAATCTGTCCCTTCTCAGGTCACCATACACCACCACTGCTATGACTGCTACAACTACTTCTACTAATAGTAACAGTTATCATTATTATTAATAGAACTTCAACAGTGATGTCTCTGTGAACATTTTTCAGCTCTCAGGAACCAGGCATAATGCCAAATACATTACATAGATTATCTTATGTAATGGTGCTTTTAATATCTTCATTTGTAGATGAGAAAATTGAAGCTTGCAGAGGTTAAGTCATCTGCCCTTCTGATGTTCCTGGCTGGCTAATAGCCCCTAAACAGCCTGTCACCATGTCTAGATCCCAGTGCTCTTTCCAGCTAATCCTTTCTTCCTAACCTTCCCATCTACCTTTCTGATGCTTAGCAAATGAGATCCTTCTCCTCTATAAAGAGTAGCTAGCTATCTGATTAACTCACCCCAAGTAATTAGATAGTGTTTTAGCATTTGCCTTTTATTTCATAAGTTTTTCAGAGGCATGCCTTTGAATGGAGGGTGATATTTCCTGGGTTTGAGCAGACTTACCGCCCGCAAGATTGACTTTAGCCTGGGCCTTCTGTGACCAGGAGCTTTAAGCCATGGTTAAAGGGTGGGAGAGGGATGGGAGCAGGGAAAGAGGTCAGAGGCCGAAGGAAGCCTGCTGGGGGTGCAGAGGCTGCCAAGGTCGCTAGAGGCTGCTGTCAGGCCGCGGGCTCCCGAGGGTACCTCGCTGCACCCCACCTCACGCATTCTCGCCACATGAGTGACATATGCCTGCGCTGTATTCTGTTGGTTCTTTTCCTCGGGGAACTACAGGAACTTTATTTACTTGAAATGTCAAGAAGGTGTTTCTCTAATTAATGAGGGCAGGCATCTTCGCTTGCAGCATTGAAAGTGCCATCAGGACAGCCTTCTTAAAACTGAGGGCTCCATGGCTTTTCTAGACAATGACTCTTCTGAGTTCCCGAGAAGTTCCACAAGCATCTGGAAACTGCCTCATATCCTTCTGGCAGACAGGCACTGTATGACTTTTTAAATCAGTGTGCAAATGAATGTGTCAGTGTGCATTCTGGAAGAAACCCAGCCTGGTGAGGAGTGCATTTACACCGCAGTTACACTGGTGTGTGATGCTTGCGGGGCCCTTGATCGTGAGTCAGGAAATGGGCCTTGCTTTCCCCTGTACAAATGGGACTTTCTCGCCCTATTAACTTTAGGCCAGGAGCCAGTGGGAGACAGCTGATCTCAAGCCTGATCTGTCACACGCTGGTCCTGGCCCAGGCCATCTTGGTTAGGTCCTGGAATACTGAGCTAAAAATAGCTCACCAAGGCACACAGCAGGCATGAACTACTAGCTGGGGACCTAGAAATGAGGGCCTGGGCCTGGCCTTCAGGTAGCTGAGCAAAATAAGGGAATGATTTATTGTGTGGTGTCCCCCAGAGTTGTCAAACCTCTGGTCCTTTTGTTGGAACTGGTCTAGAGCAGTTCTGGAGGGGGACTTCCCTGATGGTCCAGTGATTAAGAATCTGCCTTGCAATGCAGGGGACATGGGTTCGATCCCTGGTGGGGGAACTAAGATCCCACATGCCACGGGGCAACTAAGCCTGGGCACAGCAACTACTTAGCCATGAACTCTGGAGCCTGTGAGCCACAGCTAGAGAGTCTGTGTGCTACAAGGAAAGATCCCACATGACATAATGAAGGTCCCACATGCCACAACTAAGACTCAACACAGAGAGACAAATAAATTTTTTGAAAAAAAGGGCAGTTCTGGAGGAAATGACAGGAGAAGAAAACTCCCCAAACCCTGGGGTGGTACTGGGTACAGGACACGCATGGCTTCGGGGAGGGACACCAGCCCCTTTGCCTTCTGATTAGCTAGCTGAACCAGTCTACACTATACGTGGACCACCGCCCCCAATACCACACCCCTTCATTCCTGCCAGGCCTCCATCCAGATGGATCCAAAACAAAGCCCTGGGGCTTCAGCAGCCCCCACTCTGTTACTCAGGGTTGGCTCTCACCACGTCTCAAGGATTATTTGAGAATGGGACTGCTTATGGTCCCCAGGTGGCTGCCGTGAACTCTTGATTCTCAATTTCATTCTTGACTTGACTGGCTGCCTTAACTGAGGCATCCAGTGGAACTTAGCAATGGTCACCCTCCCGGTCCTGGGATACAGATGTCCTGGTGTTGACTGTGGGGCTCCCAAGAGGGCCCAGAGTCCCCTTCCTCTCCTTCTTGTGTCCCCTTCACAGTGTCAGGCTTCCCTGTCCTCTTCTCCTTGCATGACCAACTGCTTCCTGACCTTCTGTGACTTCCCCATCTAGAGGTCCTCACCTCCCACCTCTGCTATACAGTAAGTTCCCTACGTATGAACAAGTTCCATTCCACAAGAAGACATGCATAAGTCCAATTTGTTGGTAAGTCCAACAGAGTTAGCCTAGGTACCCAACTAACACAATCAGCTATACAGTGCGTGTGGGTGTGCTCAGTCGTGTCCAGCTCTTTGCGACCCCATGGTCTGCAGTCCTCCAGGCTCCTCCAGGCTCCTCTGTCCATGCAGTTCTCCAGGCAAGAATGCTGGAGTGAGTTGCCATTTCATACTCCAGAGGATCTTCCCGACCCAGGAATTGAACCCCCATCTCCTGAACTGGCAAGCAATTCTTTACCACTGAGCCACCAGGGAGGCCACCATAATAGGTTTATAATACTTTTCACACAAATAATATATAAACAAACACACACACAGAGAAAACATTTTTAATGTTATCATACAGTACCTTGAAAAGTACAATAGTACAATAGAACAACAGCTACAGCTTGCAGGGGCTGAGCAGGTATACAGTACAGGCATCGAGGGAACAGGCAGGAAGAGTTACTGACTAGATGGGGGAGAGCAGGTGGGAGATGGAGGAGCTGAAGGATCGTCAGCCATAGGAGACGGAGGGCAAGCTGCAATTTCATTCACACCTGACGTTGATGGTACAGGTTCTGGTTCCTTGCTGGTTCGCATCTTTAAAAGCTCACAACTTGTAGGTTTGTATGTAGGGGACTTACCATACTGTCAGGGTTTCTTGGGATTGAACAGTGGTCCCCTAAAAGCTATGTCCACATTCTAATGCCTGGAACCTGTGAGTGGTGACCTTGTTTGGAAAAAATAATCTCTGCAGTTGTAATTAAGTTGAGGATCTCAAGTTACAATCACCCTGGATTGCTGCTAAATCCAATGCAAGTGTCCTTACAAGAGAAGGGCAGAGGGAGAAAGCTGACACAGAAGAGAAGGCCAGGAGGAGTAAGAGGCAGAGATGTGGCAGCCACGGAAACCCTGGGAACCGCAGGAAGCTGGAAGACCCGGGCATGGACTCTCCCCTAGAGCCTCCGAAGGGAGTGAAGCCCTACCATTGGTTTTGGACTCCTGGCCTCTGGAACGTGTGAGAATAAATTTGTATTGTTTGAAGCCACCAGGGATTTGTTACAGAAGCCACAGGAAGTGAACACGGAGTCTCAATACCCTCCCATAACCCGCACTCTCAGGGGCTTGCCCACCCCCACCACCACCCCCCACCCACCACTCAAATCCCACTGCTTCTCTGGTCAGCCACCCACCCCTGTCCTTCCAAGCAGGTATTTCTTACCCCAGAATCCAGTTCCTCTCCCCACTAATCTCTTTGCTAGGAAGAACAGATCTACATCACCCTGAAGATTTGCAAAGATATGGCTTAAACCCAGAGGGAGTCTTCTCCCTGCAGCTTCATTTTAAGGAGACAATAAAAAGCCCCATGTGTTGCTGTGTGCTCACGTTTGCTGTGTCCTTGAGCCTGATTACTGATAGTTTATCCCCAGAGGTAACGTGTGAGCTGTGTGTGTGCTCCACACACAGGCTCTGAGCAGGAAGGTCATTGTCAGAGGGGACGGTGGACATGTTTTTGGCAAGGTGTATCATTTTCACAACTCTTCTGGGGAAAATATTATTCATGCAGCCCTCTTAATATTCTGGGTTTTGCTGTGCTGCTCAAATTACAGAGCTGAAAGGGATGCTTGTTGGTCATCAGGCACAGGTGCTGTTTTTCTCATCAAAGGCAAACAGGTGTCCATGTTGATGAAGGTATCTTCCTTGTTACATAGGAAGGCACACTCATATGCATGTACGTGTGTGCATATGTGTGCACATATATGTGTGTATCTCTAGCCTCCAAAATTGTTGTTGTTCAGTTGCTAAGTCATGTCTGATTCTTTGTGACCCCATGAACTACAGCACACCAGACTTCCCTGTCCTTCACTATCTCCCAGAGTTTGCTCAAACTTATGTCCATTGAGTCTGTGATGCCATCCAACCATCTCATCCTCTGTGCCCCCCTCTCCTCTTGCCCTCAATCTTTCCCAGCATCAGGGTCTTTTCCAATGAATTGGCTCTTCACATCTGGTGGCCACAGTATTGGAGCTTCAGCTTCAGCATCAGTCCTTCCTTCCAGTGAATATTGAGGGTTACTTTCCTTTATGCCGACTGGTTTGATTTCCTTGCTGTCCAAGGGATTCTCAAGGGTCTTCTCCACCAACCGAGTCTGAAGCATCAAACAACTGGCTAATTAGGAACGTGACATTTAACAGAGCTGCATAAGGAATGTAAGTTTCCCATGTACGCAGAACTTAAGAAAGTTGTCTTTGCCTGGAAAGAGAGAAAAGATTTGTCTCGTTCTGCTTTCAGTGGAATCATCATTTTGTGAAAGGAAACAAAATGGAATGAAAGAAGGAAAAAGGAAAGAAAAGAAAGAAAGAAAGAAAAAAATGCACCTGAACCCAGTTGTAAACTAGATCTGCTCCATCCAACTCT
The DNA here is from genome assembly GCF_016772045.2 of Ovis aries. Classification (NCBI taxonomy): domain Eukaryota; kingdom Metazoa; phylum Chordata; class Mammalia; order Artiodactyla; family Bovidae; genus Ovis; species Ovis aries. Next base: position 201,936,964 of record NC_056056.1, read on the forward strand.
TTAGAAAAGTGGTCCTGGGCAAGATATAGGAGAGTTAGACAGCTTCCTGGAGCCATAGCTGTTTTTAAATTGTTATTACACAGATTAGCACGAGGATGAATCAATCCTCAATTTCCCCACCTGCATTGAATTGGGCTGGGCCTGAAATAGAAGCCAGCAATAAACAACAAACACTTTTATTAGCAGAAATCCAAGCACGTTCCACTGCATGCAGCACTCAAGTGCTGAGTGCCCTGGGAGTGGGAGGAGACAGTGCTCCTCTGAACTGATCGGATCCTTCAATTTATCTGCGTGGCGTCCAGTGTTGCTATTGTTTAGTCACTAAGTCGTGTCCAGCTCTTTGCGACCCCATGGACTGTAGCCTGCCAGGCTCCTCTGTCTATGGGATTTCCCAGGCAATAATATTGGACTGGGTTGCCATTTCCTTCTCCAGGGTATCTTCCCCACCCAGGGATAGAGCCCGCATGTCCTGCATTGACAGGTGGGTTCTTCAGCCACCAGCGAAGCCCTGTGGCTTCCATATGGGGCCTCTTCCAGTCGGGCCGTGTCTTCCAGATCGGGAAGAGCAAGTGACCCTGGAGATTCCCAGAGAAGTTGGAATTTACTTGTGGTCCAATTTCTGGTTCCAAGAGAAGGCAGCTGTTGCATTTAGCTGACAGTTGAAAGCAGAGTCTTCACTCTGGAGTTCACTGACATCCAAGAAAAATAAGGGAGTTCTTCAACATCCTTTTCTGTCTGGTTAAAAGCAAACATTAGAAATAAGTGTTTCAGTACAAGGGAGCTCAGCTTTCACAAGCTTATGAAATCTTGGCTTGTGGGTTGAGGACTTATTAAGAATTACTAAGTTCAAGTCCTTCGAGACAAATTAATGCAGCCATGAAAATTTATATGTGGCCAAAGGCATCAAGCCTAAAATAAATCAAGTTTTAGAGGTGTCAGAATTGTATTCACAGTGAAAGCTATGGCCTGGACTGGCTCTGGGCTTTTGTTGATGTTTCAGCCTTTTGGCTCTTCCAGTGTTCCGCTCCCTGTTTCTATGAAGATGGCAAGAGAATAGACAAGGGGCTCAGTGGGCCATGTGTAGTCTCTTGTACTGTATTTTGGGAAGCTTTCTGCATAGCTGGGCATGTGCTCGGGGTAGGGTCGGGGAGCAAGGGTTGAGGGCAGGCCTTAGAGTGCCTGAAGCTGGGGAAGACCAACCATTTAGTTCAAAGGCCCCCAACCCCCGGGATCTAAAGCCTGATGATCTGAGATGGGGCTGATGTAATCATAATAGAACTAAGTGAAAGTAGCTCAGTCATGTCCAGTGCTTTGCAGCCCCATAGACTGTAGCCCACCAGGCTCCTCTGTCCATGGGACTCTCTAGGCAAGGATACTGAAGGGTAGCCATTCCCTTCTCCAGGGGATCTTCCTGACCCAGGCACTGAACCCAGGTCTCCCTCCTTGCAGGCAAATTCTTTACCGTCTGAGCCACCCGGGAAGCTCTAATAGAACTGAAGTGCACAATAAATGCAATAAGCTTGAAGTGTCCTGAAAGCACCCCCTACCTTCCCCTGTCTTTGGAAAAAACTGTCTTCCATGAAATCGGTCCGTGGTGCCAAAAAAACGTGGGGGCCCGTGATTCAGTTTACAGTTCAGGGTCAAGTTCTCCATTCTGGGCCAGTCACAGAGAGCCATGGAGAGACCATTCATGCTCTATAGGCTCCGGGTGTTGTTGTCTAGTCGCTAAGTCCTATCCGACTCTTTTGTGACCAGACCCTCAGACATTTCCTCTGGTGTTTTAATCCAGCTCTAGCTGGGTGGCTGTGATTCAGAGCATCAAGGGCAGTGGCTCCAGGCCAGTGTGATCCTCAGAGCTGCCCACATGGCAGATCCCCAAGGTATGGCAGCACAGACTTTCAGGGGGCAGAGTCAGAGGAAGATTGGAGTCTCACGTCCTCTCTGTAAACATTACAGGGTTAGTCTCTCCGTGTAGACCTGTCTGTGGTGTGAACACTGGGGAAGGGGTGGGTAGAGCAGGGTGTTGATATCAAAGTCACTCGGGGAACCTTTCTCATCCAATTGGAAATTAAAGTCCAGGTGGAAGAAGGTCCCACCTGAGCAGCACCTGCCAGCATGCAGCCAGGAAACCGGATGTATGAAGAGGGTTGTGAGAGAAAGTTACTCTGGGGAGGAAGTTATTAGAGGACTATGCCTCCTCTTTCCTCCCACCCGTCAGACCTACAGGTTTTGGGTGATCCTTGGAAGAGCTTGAGATTCACCCCCTGCAATTAGAATAGGGGAGAGTGGCATTTCACTCCAACTTGAGAAGACCCAAGTGATGGGTCTTGGCTGGTGGTCCAGGGGGTGGTCCAGATGCCCACCAAGAGCTGCTCATGTCTACCTTCCCCAGGTCCAGGCCACACGGGCAGGAGGGGCCAGTCTGGGCAGGAATGGAGGGAGGTGATGTTAAAGATACCTGCCCATGGGCTTCCCACTCAGGATGAGGCAACCGCTAAACCAGAGATATGCAGGAAGGATGGGCAGCCCGTGGAGGAGCTGAAGGGACTGATGTAGACAAGTGACTGCCTTCAGGGAACCGAGACTGAGCGCTCACTAAAAAGCCCTCAGGAACTCCATGAGCCTGCCTGACCAGGAGATGACTCTATCTTGCACAGTGCCGGGTCAGGGTCCCACCCATCCTTGGCTCCTCTTTCCCTCTGCCTTCCACCCGAGCCCCCCGACCCCGCCAGAGAACAAGGGAGAACAGCTCAGGGTCAGGTCCCAGAAGAGCTGACTCGGCCGCCCTGCCAGGGGCTAGGGTTCTTGCAGCCACATGTGCCGTCCTGGCCCTTGTTACTGAACAGTGAACTATTCAATGAACACGTACTACACGCCAGCTGTTGGAGTCTTCGTGTCTGTGGCTCCTTGCAGCTTCATGCCCACCCTGTACAATAGATACCACCAGTGTCTTTCTACAGACGAGGAAGGTCGTTTCAAGGATAAGTAAGTGCCCTGAAGTTACACACAACCAGGTGAGGGGGTTGGATCTGATCCGGGCAGAACTGACTCCAGAGCCCATAGCCACCCCATGTACTCTCTGTGTGGACATGGGGACAAAGGACACACTCCTAGAGGCATGGCCCTGGGGTGGCAGAATCCTGTGTAGCCCCCGTCATGGGACCCTCTTTGGCCTGGCTTCTCGGATTCTTAAGGAGATGATTAAGGACCCTCACCAACCCATTAGGAGTGGGTAGACCCTCTACCCACCTGTGGATGCACAGGACCCTAGGAGAGTCTTCTGTTCACTGGGATCTGGGCATAGCCAAGGGCTCTGTTGTCCTTGTTTCTGAACTCATGTGTGTGCATGTGTGCCTGGTCACTTCAGTCGTGTCCAGCTCTTTGTGACCCCATGGACTGTAGCCTGCCAGGCTCCTCTGTCCATGGGTTTCTCTAGGCAAGAATATTGGAGTAAGTTGCCATGCTCTCCTCCCTCCAGGGATCTTCCAAATCCAGGGATCGAATCTGCGTCTCTTAAGTCCTCTGCATCGACAAGAGTGGTTTGTTTGTTTTTTTCTTTCTTTCTTTTTTTTTTTTTTTACCACTAATGCCACCTGGGAAGCCTTTCTGAACTCATAGCCCCTCGCATATTTAAGAGCCACTTACTTAATGTTAACTGGATGAATGAATGTTGTCAGACGCCATGTTTTCTCCCTTCTTCGAAGTAACTAATACACATACTTACTTAATCCAGCTAGAAAGGAAAAGATCCTACTCTTAAGAAAGAGGAAAGAATTGGAGAGGTGAGATGTGCACCCTTCTCCCCATTCGATCCTCTTAGGAGGGAACTAAAGCAAGAACAGTGTTCACTTACTGCTTCTGAATTGTGGCCAAGAGACCCAGAAGAGCTGAAGTCTAGAAGCCACCTCGACAGTAAAGGTGCTAGATGGATGCTTAATTCCTTCAAAGGTGCTCACCCATCTCCCAGCTCATCACTAGCACAGTAGTGGGCTCTGAGTTGAGGACAAGGCAGTTTCATTTCTTGCAAGAACTGATTGCCAGCAGACCCTGAGACAGCTGGAGCTCAGCCTTTTCTGGACTGAGTACAAAAGAGCTGTTGAGCTGCATGTCATCCTGGTACTGAAGAAAGAAGGCCGTGATGTCTAATGATGTCTCCTAGCAGCCTCAAGTCCAAGTTGAACAAGATGGCAAACAGCGTTGCATTAGGAAGGACAGTGCAGCCGTGGACCTCCCAGGCAGAGGTGCCACTAGGGAGCAGTGCCCTGGGTGGGGCGGGGGGGTGGGGGGAATGCACTTGAATATCCAAGGTTATCCTCTTATGTGCCTTTCTGGGGCACACTCACCCATCACTGCCAACACACGCACACACCCGAGGGTGCCAATGCAGGCTTGACAGGGAGTGCTGAGCCATTTCTGCTTTTTCCCTTTTCTTCTTGTAGTGTGGAGGTGTTAGTGTCTTCAGTTGTGTCCGACTCTTTGCAACCCCATGGTCTGTAGCCCGCCAGGCTCCTCTGTCCATGGGGCTCTCCAGCCAAGAATACTGGAGTGGGTTGCCATGCCCTCCTCCAGGGGATCTTCCCAACCCAGGGATCAGACGCATTTCTCCTTATAAAAGCACATCAAGTTAATTGTGGCCAATTGCAGCCAAATTCCTTTCTCTCTGCCAACCAGGGCTCTCTCACCTGCTTCATTATGCAAACTGATGTTCAGATGCTGAAGCACAGAGCAGCTTTCAGCATGGCAGTGATTCCAGGTCATGATTAGGAGAGGTGGCTGCCGGCATGGACATTGTGACCCTCTGATGCCAACAGAGGAAGCTGAGGAGGTTCAGGCGGGGATGGAGTCAGAACTGACACCAGCTCCCCAAGCACCTGCTACCTTGGTGCGAATTGGATCCTGATGTGGGAAGTCACTGCTAGATCTGTCAAGATTAGGGCTGATTTGGAGTCCAAACAGTATAGGCAGAAGAGCTTAATTTTTTAGATACCCCAGTGGTCTGACAATCATAGATACCATTCCACGAGATACCTGGGCATCCATAATCTGGGGGTCAGGTGTAACCATAAATGTATCCATAGTCAGAATACCTGGAGGGACTTCCCTCGTGGTCCAGTGGATAAGAATCCACCTGTCAATGCAGGGGACATGGGTTCAATCCCTGGTTGGGGGACTAAGATCCCACATGCCGAGGAGCAGCTGAGCCTGGGCCCTGCAGTTACTGAGCCCACACGCTCCAGAACCTGCAAGCCACAACTAGAGGGTCCATGTGCTGCAACAAAAGATCCCACATGACATAATGAGGATCCTGCATGCAGCAACTGTGACCCAGTGCAACCAAATATATAAATGATTGATTTAAAAGAATACCAGAAGTCAAAAGCAAGCATGACCCACCATGTAAAGAGTACAGAAGGATCAATACGCACACACAAAGAAATCAGTGAACAGTAAGATCTCACAGGGGCTTCCCAGGTGGCTCTGGGGTTAAGAATCTACCTGAAATGCAGGAGCCGCAGGAGACGCGGTTTCAGTCCCTGAGTTGGGAAGATCCCCTGGAGGAGGGCATGGCAACCCACTCCAGTTATCTTGCCTGGAGTATCCAATGGACAGAGGAGCCTGGCAAGCTACAGTCCATAGGGGTCACACAGAGTTGGACATGACTGAAGCAACTTAGCATGCACATGAGATCTCAGATTATGAGATTGATTTATTTGCAAAAGGCCAATATAGTTAATTCAGGAGCCCCTATATGCAGAGTAGGAGTCTTCCCAATCATTACAGTGGGGAGCGTTGACTTCTTTCTTGTCCGCTCACCCTGTCACCTTGCCCCAGCACTTCAGAGCCCCGTCTTGAGTTAGGATTACAGTCTCTCCTCTCAATCCTGTCATTGGAAAGAGGCTTTTAACAGAATTATGTAATTGTCACCCTGGTCCTCTCTGCTGGAGGCGACCTGGGCCCGACACAGCTCACAGCAGTGGGGGCATCTCTGCTTGATGGTGTGGTTGGTCCCAGTGACGGGAACAGGGCTGGGATTTGCGGGGGAGGAGCGTTGTCAGGATTCAGGGCAGTTTTCCAGCCCCTCCTGAATAGTCTTCATGAAGTGCCCTCAGTTCTTTGGTTTGAAGGGTCATGAAATCGCACATATCTCTGCACCCTGGATGAGTCCCCGTGGGTTACAGATGACCCAGGCAAGGCACCATTCCACTACCAGTCCCCCTCCCCCACTGGAAGCCCATACACGTAAAAAGAACAGCAGGCACCCTTGCAGTATCTGAAGGACGAAGTTCAGTGGTAAATGAAGAGTCTTGGGTGCCGGGGGCAGTCCTCAGGCAGGGCTGAGGAGTCTGTGTGACCCCTGCTGTTTTAGAACATTTTCGTGTGCTTTCTAGTTTAAACATTTATATAGAGGACTAAAAAAAATTAAACTATCTGCTTCTTCAAATGAGATCTTAGGGACATTGAGTAATAGTTTAATCACAAGTTAGTGACATTTTTTTGTGATAGTTTCAGGTGAACAGTGAAGGGACTCAGTCATACATATGCATGTATCCATTCTCCCCCAAACTCCCCTCCTATCTGGGCTGCCACAAAACACTGAAAAGACCCTGATGCTGGGAAAGATTGAAAACAGGAGGAGAAGGGGGTGACACAGGATGAGATGGTTGGATGGCATCACCAACTCGATGGACACGAGTTTGAGCAAACTCCAGGAGATAGTGAAGGACAGGGAATCCTGGTGTGCTGCAGCCCATGGGGACACAAAGAGTTGGACAGGACCGGACAACTGAACAGCAGCAGCCCTGTGCTGTACAATACGGCCTTATTGGTTATCCATCTTAAACATAGCAGTGCGTACCTGTGTGTATAATGTGTACATGTCCATCCCAAACTCCCGAAATAGCATCTCCTCTCTGCAGCAACCATAAGCTCCTTCTCAAAGTCTGAGTCTATTTCTTCTGTTTTGTAAGTAAGTTCATTTGTTATCATTTCTTTTTAGATTCCAGGTGTAAGAATCGCACTTGTTTCATAGATCATCTCCCCTTTGACACCTAAATTCCTTTGGACTGAAAACAAAACAGACTTTTGGTCTTACAGACATGGGTCATACATGGGGACTTTGGGATGCCTGGAAGGGATCTTAGAAAAGCAACAGGGCCCAGAAAGTGGGGTCTGACCACAGAAAGGGAAGTGTGAGGGCCAGCCCTGACCCCAAGCAAGGGAAACTCCTTCCCCTTCCTCCAGGACTTCATCACCATTTCCCACCCTTCCCCCACCCCAGATACCCTGCCCCTGTCCTCTGACCACAGTCAGAAACCATCTCTGCCACCCTCCGTTAGAACCGCTGATCAAATGACCATTTCCTTCATCACACTGTAAGCTCCTTGAGGCAACAGACATGCTTTCAATAAAATAACTCTGTTCAGCTCCTGGGCTTGTGCCTGGTACATCACAGAAGGGTGTTAAGTGAATGAGTGTTCCCAGAACAGAAGCTAATAATATTAACACTAAAGTTCTGCACTCTTATGGATTAAATTGCCCTTAATGAGCTAAGCATTTACAGTCTCCTTTCTCTGGGGAAATGTATTTCTGTTTCCGAACAGCTGACTTATAAATGAACTATTGAGGACAATGTGTTCATAGGTTGGAGGCTGCCTATTAAAAATTGCATTTCCAAAGCCAAAAATAAACCAATTTTGTGTCGTGTGCTCCATTGCCATGTGAGCAACTGTGGCTGTCGTCCACGCAGTCCCTGTCAAAACCAAAATCTGGACTTTCAGTCTCAGAGTGGGCCAGTCATCCATGCCAGGAGTGGCCTTCCTGGTCTAGACGCTCTGCATTCTTGGTCCCTTTTACTTCTCCTCCCAGACCTTTTAGGCAGATGCTAACTCTGCTTTCCAGAAGGGAAATCAGAGACTCAGCTGCTGAAAAGTATGGCTTCACAGGTGATTCACCGGCAAAGGATCTGCCTTCCAATGCAGGAGATGCAGGTTCAATCCCTGGGTTGGGAAGATCCCTTGGAGGAGAAAGTAGCAACCCACTCCAGTATTCTTGCCTGGAGAATCCCCATGGACAGAGGAGCCTGGCGAGCTACAATCCATGGGATGGAAAAGAGTCAGACATGACTGAGCGTGCCGCATATACACCCTGGAAAGTATATGATATGGCCAACTTACTAAGCCCCTCTGATGCCTCAGTTTCCTAATTACAAAATGGGGATAAAAATATTACCTACACTATAGTTGTGTGTTGATTAAAGATGTATAGTACTGTGTACTTACAATAACGTGAAATGCTTAGAAGAGTGTGTCCTAATCCCTCAGTAAATATTCGGGCAGATTCAGGGTTTGCCAAAATCCATCTTACAAAACCCACGCTGTTTCCATTAGATGATTAACATGTGCCCGGAAAGCCATAGACAAACTGCTCTCGATCCGTGATAGACCTCCCCATGGTCCTCCCTCGACTCTCCCTGCACTTTATTTCGGTGAGATTCTGACATAGGGGAGTGGGGAGGACCTGTATGTCAGGGCTGTATGAAACGTATGCAGGGCAGGATGGAGGTGCCACCCTGCAGTGCTTAGACCCCCCTGAAAATAGCTCTGGGTCCAGGGATGCCTGGAAGGAGGGTCTCTGCCATGGGAAGCAGGCACCGGATGCCTCTTTGCAGCCATCCTGTGGGAATTTTGAGAGTGAGCGCTAAGCATCCTTTCCTAGGTGCAGAGTGAGAGTTCAGTGGACGTGTCTTTTTATTTTTTGGTGTGCTGGGTCTTCATTGAGGCACATGAGCTTCTCTGTAGTTGTGGCACATGGGCTTTGTGGCCCCACAGCATGTGGGGTCTTAGTCCCCCTACCAACCAAGGACTGAACTTCGCGTTGCAAGGTGGATTCTTAACCATTGGACCACCAGGGAAGCCCCTCAGTGGACATTTCTAAGTCTATGTCTTTCACCCACCACTGTGATAAAAAACAATTTCAAATATCATTTCCTTAGGCAAGTGATCCCTACCAAAAACATTTTCTTGGACAGTTTACAGACCTGGGTTCCTCTTTAGGCCTTCCCTGCCTTCATGGTCCATATTTATTATTGCCCAGGAAGGGTCTGTCCTTCCAGATTCCCAGAAAAAGTAAACCTAACTGCTTCTACCTCAAGGTCTCTTATTAAAGAAGTGGGAATGGGCTTTAGCTGCACTGCAAATTACTGATGAAAACAGCATGTATTACACTCCTACTTTTATTGTTAATATACATTTTGACTAGTTTAGCAACAGAAATTATGTTCTTATTGTCCTAAATGGTGGCTACTCTATCATAGTTTGTCTTCTAATAAAGGAAAGACTGATGTTCCCCGATCACTCCTTGCCATTTAAAAGATTACCAGAAAATCAAGTTTGATGTGGGTTGGAGAGAACCTGAAACCCAGCGGTTTCCTTCCCTGAAGCTCCTAGTCTCAGTTGCTAAGCCAGGGAGCTCTCTCCCCGCTTTCTGCACCACTTAGGGTGTCTGCTGTCCGTGTCACGCTGAACACACACTGTGTTATTGCACCTTATCTTGGGCATCTCTGTGATGCAAACCTAATGTGATGGTGTTCTCTAAACAGTCTGTTTCACTGACTTTCAGTCCTCATGTCTACTTCTCATTTATTCATTCAGCTGCTGCTGCTGCTGCTAAGTCGCTTCAGTCGTGTCTGACCCTGTGCGACTCCATAGACAGCAGCCCACCAGGCTCCCCCGTCCCTGGGATTCTCCAGGCAAGATCACTGGAGTGGGTTGCCATTTCCTTCTCCAATGCATGAAAGTGAAAAGTGAAAGTGAAGTCTCTCAGTCGTGTCCGACTCTTAGCGACCCCACAGACTGCAGCCCAACCAGGCTCCTCCGTCCGTGGGATTTTCCGGGCAAGAACGCTGGAGTGGGGTGCCATTTCCTCAGCAGTAATCATAAATCTCTCCCACTGGCCCATCACAGGGCCTGACCAGGTCCTTCCCACCTGCCATGTTTCTCTTTAGCTTCACATTACAGGCTCCCCATTTGAATAGCAGCACCATGTTGTCAGCGCATGTCGCTTGTGGTCCACGAGGGCCCCACGATACTTTCTGACCGTCCTTTGACAGAGCCAGTTCCTGCCCCTTCTTGCTCTGGGACTGTGTGATTTTACATCCTGTGAAAGTTCCTTTGTACACTCTCTAATTGAACTGTATCCCTTTAATATCTTCTTTCCTCATGCCAGACTTACTACTTTGGGGTTTAATTCTATTTCCAAATGGCCAGCCATCCAATCCAATTTAGTGTCATCGCAGATTTAAGGAGCAAGTTTACCATTCCATCATCTAAGTAATTAAAGAAAATGGGACCTTTCCCTGTGTGCTTAATAAGTGACCCCCCGCACTCCCCACTCAAGCACTCATGTCTGCCTTTTCACCAGATGTCTCATCTGTCTTTTCATAAAGAGAAATGTCTTTCTTTACAGTTTGCTTTGGCATTGAGTAGAAACTGTGGCTCATACGGTAAAGAATCTGTCTGCTGTGTTGGAGACTGGGGTTTGATCCTTGGTTCGGGAAGATGCCCTGGAGAAGGGCATGGCAACCCACTCCAGTATTCTTGCCTGGAGGATCCCATGGAAACAGGAGCCTGGTGAGCTACAGTCTACAGGGTCACAAAGGCTAGGATGTGACTGAGTGACTAACACTCACACAGAGACTTTTCTTCCCTTCTGTTAATTAGCTCCTGATTTGAAATTTATAGACTAGTTTTACAGCAGGCTAGGTTCTCTGTAAACCGTTGACAAAGGGAACATGACACACGCACTTAGAATCATTGAAAGGACCCAGTGGGCTGGTATCTTAAAAGAATGGTCATGGAGCTTGATAAGGAAGCTGGCATAACTTCCTACTAGGTAGCTGATTCAATAGCCCAATTAGTGCACACATTTACCTCTAATTATGTACACCCAGATAAGGGTCTTCAAAATAGAACTGTGACATGAAACTCATCTAGATTGTTCTCCCAAATATATATTGCAGTTCATAAGCAAGCTACCCTACCAGTAATTCTCTCTCATTTGCTTTATTCTAGAAAAAGTCTGTCTCCAAGCCTGAGATGAGACACACCTTGGGTTTTAAGTGGAAAAATAAATTTTAATGTGTCTTATCTAATGCAAACTTGAAGTTGTTCTTCTGAAAATTCACACCAGACCAAGACTCAAGGAGGAAGGCTTTTACAGGAAAGTGTATTAATAGAGACAAGAGTTTCCAGGGAATAGTGACTTATTATATGTCCCTAAAAGACAGTCTAAGCCCAGGACATCCTGTAGGGCAGGTCCTCAGTTAAGCAGGCACCTAAAATCTGGAAGAGGTTCTAAAACAGGTTTTTCCCTCCCTGTCTGTTTTTCTCTTTTTTTCCCATTAGTGGAAATTATGTTATATGGCGTGATGACCAATCCTTCTTCCTTCAGGCAGCAGGCAGCAACTGTAAATGCCATGCCAGTGTTGGCTCATGCCAGTGTTGGCGCTCTCTGGCTCATCTCTAAGTCCTATCTGCTTTATGAGTGATTTGTGCATGCGTGCCATGTCACTACAGTTATATCTTGAGTCTTTGCAACTCTATAGACTATAGCCTGCCAGGCTCCCCTGTCCATGGGATTTCCAGGCAAGAATATTGGAGTGGGTTGCCTTTTCTGACTCCAGGGGTTCTTCCTGACCCAGGGATCCAACCCACATCTCTTGCATTTCCGGCATTGGTAGGTGGGTCCTTTACCATTAGCACCACCTATTTTTACCATATTTATGATGTTTACTTGTCTCTCTCTACTAGACTATAACCTCCACGAAAGCAGGAATTTTTGTCCTTATTTACTGATATATTCACAGTAACTGTAGAATAAATAGAATCTGGCAAATACATATCCTCAAACATTTGTTGAAGGATGAGTTAATGAATTATTTAATCAATGAATGAAATGAGTGAGAAGATAGTTACATAATTCATAGTGTTCATAGAGTAAACCAATACTTCCTTTTCTTTATTAGCCATTCAGATGTGAGGAACAGTAGAGGATAGTTTAATCACTAATGGTGAGGAAGAGAGGGTAATGTAGAGAAATATTGGATATTTGTAGTCAGAATTTGCTCATCCTGTGATTGCTACTGTCAAATCATCTAAATCAAATAGGTGTACAAGAAGAATACTGAATAATACCACTATTGTGGCTCACTAGATCTTAACTTACAAAGTGATTTCAGGATTTATTTGATTTAGAAAGATTTGTTTGGCAAGATATTTGATTTCCTCCAAAGTCCCTGATTGCTCCTCATCTCGTAAGTGAGCAGGGTACAACAGGCTCTCTGTGTACCCATGTAAGTGCTTTCTGCTTTCCCATCACTGATGTAACAAGAGGGTGCTGTGCTTAGTCATTCAATCGTGTCTGACTTTGCAACCCCATGGCTGGTAGCCCACCAGGCTCCTCTGTCCATGGGAAGTCTCCAGGCAAGAATACTAGAGTGGGTTGCAATGCCCCGCTCCAGGAGATCCTCCCAACCCAGGAATCAAACTCAGGTCTCCCACATTGCAGGCGGACTCTTTACTGTCTGTGCCTCCAGAGAAGCCCAAGAATACTGGAGTTGTTAGCCTATCCTTTCTCCAGGGGATCTTCCCGACCCAAGAATTGAACCAGGGTCTTCTGCATTGCAGGCAAAATAACTATAGCAATGCCACTTGCCACTTTTAGGGGGGAAAGAGATAAATCATGATTAAACCCAGCTTATATGAAGGAATTATTAAAAGTGAAGCCAGTTTCAAAGATTTTTCTGGCATTAAACACAATCTGTTAAACCACTTTTCACCTTTCGGTTCTACTTTCCTATGCCCGATCCACATCCAGCAGCTGGAGGTATAGTGGTGCTCACCGAGCATGACTGACAAAAGTAACCCTAAAGAGGAGTGTGTTACCAAAAGTTCGACTGATCCTCAGCCAAAAGGTTGAAAGTAAATGAGCTTTTGGCTTAACCCTGTCAACTGGAAAAATCAAATCCATTCCTCTCCTGATGTGGTTATTGATCTTTTACTGCTTTCCTTGTGGTTCAGACGGTAAAGAATCCACCTGCAATGCGAGAGACGTGGGTTTGATCCCTGGGTTGGGAAGATCCCCTGGAGGAGGGCATGGCAACCCACTCCAGTACTCTTGCGTGGAGAGCCCCCATGGACAGAGGAGCCTAGAGGGCTACAGTCCATGTGGTCTCAAAGAGTCGGACAAGACTGTGCAACCAAGCACAAGCACAGCAGTCACCATAAAATAGTGATGTCCACCTTGTAGCTGGAGGCCCATCAAGGAGGAGGCAGTCACACTGGGTCCTCATTATCCCCAGGCATAGAATCCTGTCCCACTAATCACTGAGGCTCGTGCAGCTTCTGGTGCTGAGTTACTGCTTAACACATGTGTGGTGACCAGATGAGGGAGGGGATGGAGGGGGCAGGAACTGGGAATGGCCCTGTGGCCCTGGATAGGTCAGACTGCCTAGGCCTCTGCTTCCTACTCTGTACAGCTAGGACGTCACTCAATCGGCATTTCTCAAACTTTGTTTCACAGCCCACAAGTGTCCTTGGAGACATAATGGGTATTCTTTTTTTTTTTTTTTTTTGGAAGTTATTACTTTACAATATTGTATTGGTTTTGCCATACATCAACATGTATCTACCACAGGTATACATGTGTTTCCCATCCTGAACCCCCTCCCTCCTCCCTCCCTGTACCATCCCTCTGGGTCATCTCAGTGTACCAGCCCCAAGTACCCAGTATCATGCATCGAACCTGGACTGGCTATTCATTTCATATATGATATTATACATGTTTCAATGCCATTCTCCCAAATTATCCCACCCTCTCCCTCTCCCAAAGAGTCCAAAAGACTGTTCTATACATCTGTGTCTCTTTTGCTGTCTCACATACAGGGTTATCATTACCATCTTTCTAAATTCCATATATATGCATTAGTATACTGTATTGGTGTTTTTCTTTCTGGCTTACTTCACTCTGTATAATAGGTTCCAGTTTCATCCACCTCATTAGAACTGATTCAAATGTATTCTTTTAATGGCTGAGTAATACTCCATTGTGTATATGTACCACAGCTTTCTTATCCATTCATCTGCTGATGGACATCTAGGTTGCTTCCATGTCCTGGCTATTATAAAAATTTATGGCAGAATGTGTCCTGGGAAATGCCATATCAAGATTAGATATGTCCCTTTACTGAAGGACATATCGGAGCCCACTCCCGTGTGGGTCCCTCGTGAACCCAGAAGGGGATACAGTGAGCACTGTGGGGTCACTGAGCCCCCTCCCAGCACCAACACTCTACAGTCTAGAATGTCCCCTGCTGGGGAGGTCGACTCCATTGATCAGAGCAAGGAGTTCTGCTCTGTGTACACTGGGCAGTGTGAATGTGTGAGCATGTGCTGGGGTTTCCATTTCTCAGTCTGGAATTGACTGAGCTGATCAATGGCCAGGAGAGCAGACGTGTGTTTGTCTCCTCGCCATGCCCCTCCCTGGATTCCCAGCCCTGCCCCGGCATAGACCTCAACTTTGCCATCCCCAACTTTGTGTCTCTAAAGATGTTTTTACTGTGATAGGAACCTCAGGTTGCCATGCTAATAGCTGACATGCTCCTAAATTCCCAGGGCATCTTGACATATGGAAACCCTGGTAGTAATCCTGAGCAAGCAGTCTCCCCCAGACTGTGGACGAGCTGCTGGAGCTCTCCACGGTGAATCCATCTGTAGCATTTACTTAACATCTTCTTTTAAGGCTGTGTCTCTTTGCCAGTACCCACAACTTTCATAAGAATACCTGCACAGTGACTGCCCTCTCACAGGTCTGTCTGGGGGTCAGCATGAGTGGACAGAAGGCCATCGTACCTCTTTGTAACGGTCTCACCTAAGAGGAGGTTGAAGAAACACCACCAAAACCACCTGTCAGGCGCAGGATGACTTCAGGATGAAACTCAAATGCCTCAGCCCTTCTGCCTCTGGTTCCTTCATCCCCATGTTATCAGAATCATCTCCAGCTCTGTCACATTTTTGGTGCGAAAGAAATACCCACACGCATTGTCAAGTCCTAATTTGACAAGCTCTCCTGGGATCACAGCTCAGATGTATTTTTTGAAGGGAAAACAGATACGTGGCCAAGAAAGATGTCCTGCGCTGCTGTGAGGATGTTTTAACTCCTTATTCACCAGGGATACGAGAAGGGCACCTGCTCTGAGCACCGGTCAGTCTCAACCGAGCTGCTCGGTAACACACTTGAGGGATTTTTTAAAAATATAATAAATAGGCTTTATTTGTGCTATTTAATTCATTCACTCATTTAGTCCTTCAGTCATTCATATGGAGAGCCACTAAGTCTCAAATTCTGTTTTAAGCGCTGTCTGGTGACACAGCAGTCACACAGCAGATCACAGTTCAGTCAGTCGTGTCGACTCTTTGTGACCCCATGGACTGCAGCATGCCAGGCCTCCATGTCCATCACCAACTCCTGGAGTTTACTCAAACTCGTGTCCATTGAGTCAGTGATGCCATTCAACTATCTCATCCTCTGTCAGCCCCTTCTCCTCTCGCATTCAATCTTTCCCAGCATCAGGGTCTTTTCAATTGAGTTAGCTCTTCACATCAGGTGGCCAAAGTATTGGAGTTTCAGCTTCAACATCAGTCCTTCCAATGAACATTCAAGACTGATTTCCTTCAGAATGGACTGGTTGGATCTCCTTGCAGTCCAAGGGACTCTCAAGAGTCTTCTCCAACACCATAGTTCAAAAGCATCAATTCTTCGGCACTCAGCTTTCTTCACAGTCCAACTCTCACATCCATACATGACCACTGGAAAAACCATAGCCTTGACTAGACGGACCTTTGTTGGCAAAGTAATGTCTCTGCTTTTTAATATGCTATCTAGGTTGGTCATAACTTTTCTTCCAAGGAGTCTTTTTATTTCATGGCCATAGTCACTATCTGCTGTGATTTTGGAGCCCCCAAAATAAAGTCTGACACTGTTTCCACTGTTCCTCCATCTATTTGCCATGAAGTGATGGGACCAGATGCCATGATCTTTGTTTTCTGAATGTTGAGCTTTAAGCCAACTTTTTCACTTTCCTCTTTCACCTTCATCAAGAGGCTCTTTAGTTCTTCTTTGCTTTCTGCCATAAAGGTGGTGTCATCTGCATATCCGAGGTTATTGATATTTCTCCCAACAATCTTGATTCCAGCTTGTGCTTCCTCCAGCCCGGGATTTCTCATAATGTGCTCTGCATATAAGTTAAATAAGCAGGGTGACAATATACAGCCTTGACGTACTCCTTTTCCTACTTGGAACCAGTCTGTTGTTCTATGTCACAGCAGATCACAGCAGTGATCAAAACAGAAAAAAATCTTGTCCTTCATATGGCTTGTATTCTAAAGGGGAGGGGGCAGAAAATGAAAGAAAAAGACAATTGTATACTATCTTATGGACAGAGGGGCCTGGTGGGCTGCAGTCCATAGGGTCGCAAAGAGTCAGACACAACTGTGTGACTTAGCATGCATACATGTACTATCTGAAAAGGTGTTCACTGCCACAGAGACAAGTAAAACAGAGAAGAGAGAATTGACAGAGGAACTGCAGTTTGAAGTAAGGTCTCTGACCTGAAGTTAGTGAGGGAGCGTTGAGTGTGTAGGACTTCTGGGTGGACAGCAGAGCAGGCTAAGGTGGGAGGTTGCCTGGTGGGTTCTAGGAACTTCCAGGAGGCCAGGGTAGCCTCGAGGGGCCAGCGAGGGGAGTCGTAGGAGTGGAGGTGATGGGGCTGAGCCCCTCGGCCACATCCTCTCTTTCCTCCTTCTGAACATGGAGGCCAACTTAGATTCCGCCGTGGCCTCTGCTTAGGTGTCTTCTCCATATATTCCTTCCATTATTGTCTCCTGGAAATTGGACTGACTGCCAGTGAACATTCCAGCCCAGGCCACTTATGTCCTTCAAGCTGTTGATTTAGCTGCATAATGATACTTAATGCTGCGTCCTTCACCGGCCTGACCACGCCCCGTGCTCTGAGTAGGGCTCCTGCCTGGATGCCAGCACCGTGGTCCGCAGTCACACGTTCAAACTTTCTTTCCATCTTCCCTTGAGACACCTTGCCTGGGTCCCTCTGTGTCTTTGCTCTTGTCTTGAGTGTCTTCACTGCATGTCTGCCTGTATAAACCTTGGCCCATCTGTAGGGGTTGCTCCATTGCTGCTTCCTCCCTGGAGTCTCGCAATGATCTCTACTCCTCTAAACCTGCAGAGCCATTACTTTCCTTTTGTCCCTCTTGGAACTTGGTATATTCCTTAGTCATTGGGTTTTCCTACTCTACATGTTGGCTGAGCACCTACTCTGTGTATCTAGAACTCTGTGCTGTGTTTTGCAGTTAAGGGTGAGGACCCTGGACTGGAACCCTTGTTGTACTAGTTTCCAGCTAGGTAATCTTATTCAAGTTACTTACCTCTCTGGGCATCAGTTTCCAGGTCGGTTACCTGGGGATAATAATACCTTCCTCACGGGGTTGAAGGCTTCTCAGGTGGCACTGGTGGTAAAGAGAATCTATCTGCCAATGCAGGAGATGCAAGAGACACTGGTTTGATCCCTGGGTTGGGAAGGTCTCTTGAAGTAGGAAACGGCAACACACTGCAGTATTCTTGCCTGGAAAATTCCGTGGGCAGAGGAGCCTGGCATGGGGCCCACAAAGTATCACACATGACTGAGCACGTAGGGTTGATGGGAAGATTAGAGAGTTACTATATGTAAACCGTGTATGCATTAACATGGATGTGTTAGCTATGTCTGTGTTGTCTTAACACTTTTATTTCCAGTTGAACTATAATGTAGGAATTGTATCTACTGTCCCATTTCATTTCAGATTCTCATTTCAGAGCTCAGCAACTTATGTTCGGATGATTCCCCTGAAATGTGTGTTGATGCTGATACTTTATGGCCAGACACCTAAGACCTCAGGGTACATACACTATAACGTGGTAAAGTGAATACAGGAATCAGCCCACCTGTTCTGCTCTACCAGCTCAGGGACCAGACCTCAGCAAGCTAACATGAACTAGAATGCTACTATCTAATCTTAGAACATATTTTAGGAAATATTTATTAAGGATTCTAGATGCAAACTTTGCAAAATACAAAAGAAGTGACTGTTTTACAATGAGGAAAAAAACAAAACAAAACTGGTCATTAACTCCTTTCTAGGAATCCAAAGAACTGATATTTTCTTTTCTACAAGCTCTTGTTTTGGCCACAGCAGGAGGGTAGCGACAGAAGGTGAGCCAGTACTGTGCCTTCCATCACGCTCTGCCCTCTGCAGCCTGTCATGGAGCCCCAGCTCCACGTTGAGCTCAGAGAGGTAAGGGGTGCCTTCCCCAGAGGCACAGCATCCAGAGCTGTGAAGACTGCTTACCAGGCTTCTTACAGACAAGGGCAGGTTTCTTTTTTAAGTTTTTATTTTGTGTTATGGTATATCTGATTAACAATGTTGTGATAGTTTCAGGTGAACAGTGAAGGGACTCAGCCATACATTTACATGTATCCATTCTCCCCTAAATCCCACTCCTGTCCAGACTGCCTCATAACATTAAGCAGAGTTCCCCGTGCCCTATACAGTGGGGCCTTGTTGGTAATCCATTTAAAATATAGCAGTGTGTACTGGCAACCATAAGTTCATTCTCTAAGTCTATATCTTTCTGTTTCATAAGTTCATTTGTATCATTTCTTTTCAGATTCCATAAATAAGGGATGTCATGCAATAATTCTCCTCTCTGTCTGCCTTACTTCACTCAGTATGAAATCTCTAGGTCCATCCATGTTGCTACAGATGGCATTATTTCCTTCTTTTTATGGTTGAATAATATTCCATTGTATAAGTGCAGGTTTCTTCACATGCAAATTTAGGTGTGTTTGCCACTGTAGACAACCGCAGGACTAATATTAATAACAAGAGAAAAAAAGAACAAACATGACTAAGGTGTTAGGTTCTTCCTGAATGCTAACTCCGTTTCTGACGGTAGCAAAATGGAATCTTTCTCCAGGTACCTAGCGAGAGAACTGAGTTAATTTGGGCAATTTGATGATATACTTGTATCTTCTAACTACATTCTGTGTTATTGTTGTCACAGTAATTGTTAATCAGACACCTATTCCAAATGAATTTGAACAATATTCTCTCCAATGAATAACGTAGAATGAAATAGAAAACCAAATTTCTTTCCTCCACTTCCATCAGATTCTAATTCTCATGAACAGCTTGCCTTTCTAATCTGTCACTGCATATCCACAGCCAGCTTGTTCCATGGCAGGTCCTCGGTGGCTACCCTGGGCCCCAGGTTTGAAGTGGAGGATCTGTAATGAGATGCTGTTCATTCTTTCTGCTCTTAGAACACTGTCGATATTCAGTTTCAGAGCTAAGTGGTTTGTTTATGAAGTCGCTTAGTTAATAAAGGGTGGAACTCAGTTTTGAATTTAGATCTTCTTAGCCCATGACCCATGTTCTGACTTACTGTTCCATCACTACACTGCCTTTTCCGGCTAAGCACATTGTGCCTCCTTTCCACATCTTCCTGAGCACTGACAGGCCATCAAACAGTGAAGGTCATACCTGCAAGGAGTCTGGTCTGTGTTGTAATCTCACCTTCTTCTCTCTTTGGGCAAACAAGGGGTCACTGATCACCACGGAAGAGGACAGGAACCACTTTCTCCAGCCATTCTCTTCCACCTTCAGGGGTTACTTAGAGTCTGAAGTCACACACGCACAACTACATCATCCTAGATAAGCTGTAGGATAATATTATGGAAGAAATGAGAACCAGGCAGAATAATAAGATAATAATCATGGATGTACTTACTTTACATGGTGGTTTAGTTACTAAGTTGTGTCTGACTCTTGTGACCCCGTGAACTGTAGCCCTCAGGCTCCTCTGTCCGTGGAATTTTCCAGGCAAGAATAACTGGAGTGGGTTGCCATTTCCTTCTCCAGAGAATCTTCCTGACCCAGGGATCAAACCCAGGTCTCTTTCACTGCAGGCAGATTTGTTACCAACTGAGCTAATTTACTTTATAGTTCATAGGGAAAATGGAAAGGTCAAGAGAGAGAAGAGATGCAAAAAGAGGTGCGCTTGAGGGAGGAGGTCCCAGGCAGGAGGGTGACTCATGACCCAGAGCTCCCACTCCCAGGTATTTACCTTCAATGAAAATTTATTTTCATACTAAAACTTGTACATCCATGCTCCATTCATGATTATCCCAAACTGAAAGTAACCGAAATGTCCTTCCATGGGTGAATGGATAAACAAACCAGTGCAGCCACACAGTGGAATTCTACTCAGCAATAAATAGGAATGACCTTCAGATACAAGCAGCAGCATGAATGAATCTCAGGGGTGTTATGAGAAGAGAAAAGCCCGTCTCAATAGGTTACATGTTGTGTGATTTCGGTTGTAAGACAGACATTCTGGAAAAGACAAAACTGCGGCGACAGAGGACAGAGCAGTGGTCGCCAGAGGCTAAAGGTGGAGAGGGAACAACTCTAGAGAAAGAACATACAGGAGTTCTTGGAGGTGATGGACTTGTTCTGTGTCCTGTCCTCCTGCTGGTTACAAGATTCTGTACACGGTTAGGGCTTTCCTGGTGGCTCAGTAGTAAGGATCCACCTAATAGTGAAGGAGACATGGGTTTGATCCCTGGTCTGGGAAGATTCCACATGCCTCAGAGCAACTAAGCCCGTGTGCCACAACTCCTGAGTCTATGCCGTAGAGCTCGGGAGCTGCAACTACCGAGCCCTCGTGTCTCAACTACTGAAGCCCAAGCACCCTAGAGCTCATGCGCCCCAACAAGAGAAGCCACCGCAAGGAGAAGCCCATTGTGCAACTAGAGAGTAGCCTCCACTCACTTCAACTAGAGAAAAGCCCAAGCAGCAACAAAGGCCCAGCACAGCTAAAGAAAAATAAATTTTAAAAAAGATTCAACGCACGATTAAAGTTCATTGAGTGAATGGGGAGTTATTGTTTAATAGGCACGGCGTCTCAGTTGAGGAAGATGAAAGACGTCTGGAGATGGATGGTGGTGATGGTGCACAACAGTACGAATGTATTTAATGCCACAGACCTGTACACCTAGAAATATTTAAAATGGTAAATTTTATTGTTAGAACAGAGGGACGGCTCTAAGAAGATTAAATGAGTGCCAAATGCATTTTTTCCTATGAATAAATAAAAGTAGCACAAATTCTTGTATTAAAAGCAAAAGATTCTCAGATTGGATCCCAAAGCAAAACCAAGCTATCAGTAATGGATTAGAAGATAGATCGATAACAAAAAAGAGTCCATTTTATATATGTGTGCAGGCTCAGGCGCTTCAGTCATGTCCGACTCTTTGTGACCCTGTGAGCTGTAGCCCACCAGGCTCCTCTGTCCGTGGGATCTCTCAGGCAAATACACTGGAGTGGGTTGCCATTTCCTTCTCCAGGGGATCTTCCTGACCCAGGGATCGAACCCATGTCTCCTACATTGCAGACAGATTCTTTACCGGCTGAGCCACCTGGGAAGCCTTCATTTTATGTACGTGATGGTGGTATTAGTCTCTCGTTCGTGTCTGACTCTTAGCAACTCCACAGACTGTATATTGATAAAATGAATGAACAGAGTAACACAATTCGTAGAACTGTACGTCAGAATAAAGGAAGTCAATGATAAAACAGTCCTGTGGAAACGGAGGGCACTGATGCTAGTAACAGCGATGACGGGATACGACTCGGGTAGGTCACGTGCTCCCCGCCAAATTCTGCTGTTCTGCCACCTCCTCTTCACTAGCACACCACCAAATGCCGCCTTGCTGCCTAAACCTTCCCACCTTTTCTCCTGGGTGCCTCAGACGGCTGAGCTGAGCTGCATCTGGGCATTGATTCTTTTTGTGATTCAAATGTTAAAGCAGGAGTGCTGGGATGAATATTTATGCATGGGATTGTCAAGCTTTGCAGACAAAAGCCCCCAGATTCTGTCTCACGTGGATGGACTCTGCAAACAGGACGTTACAATATCCATCTCTACAAGGTCACAGTGCTGGTTTGTCCTAATTTGCATATGCTGATGGGACTCTGACTGAAGGAGAAAAGCCATCTTGCAGGGTCCCCAGCTACCCCTGAAGGGACTTATTGCCACCCTCTTCCTTTCATTTGCCTGCTGTCATTCCCAGGATCTAATGCTAAGGAACTTCGCTGGGCTGTGTCTGGTGGTCAGCACAAAAGCCTGGGTGCCATCAGCATGTAGAACGGTTTGTGTTTTCTTTTTTCCTGGCATCATGGCCTCAAAACTTCCCTGTGAGGACCTGTTTCCTCTCTCACTGTGGGAACAGAGCTGGACGAGGAGTGTCTTACAGTGGCTGTTTAGTCGCTCAGTGGTGTCTGACACTTTGCGACCCCATGAACTGCATCACACCAGGCTTCCCTGTCCTTCACTATCCCTCCGACTTGGCTCAAACTCATGTCCATTAAGTCGGTGATGCCATCCAACCATCTCATCCTCTGTCACCCCTTTCTCCTCCTGCCCTCAATCTTTCCCAACATCAGGGTCTTTCCCAATGAATTGGCTGTTCGCATCAGGTGGCCAGAGTAAGTATTGGAGCTTCAGCTTCACCATCAGCCTTTCCAGTGAATATTCAGGGTTGATTTCCTTTAGGATGGACTGGTTTGATCTCCTTGCTATCTAAGGGACTCTCAAGAGTCCAGCACCACAATTCAAAAGCATCAATTCTTCAGCACGCAGCCTTCTTTATGGCCCAACTCTCACATCCATAGATAGCTACTGGAAAATCCATAGCTGTAACTATACAGATCTTTGTCTGCAAAGTGAAGTCTCTGCCTTTTAGTACACTGTCTAGGTTTGTCATAGCCTTACTTCCAAGGAGCAAGTGTCTTATAGTGGAGGGTTCTTCTAATGGGATGGGACATTCATGCCCCACCTCCACCCTTCCAAACCCAACCCACTCTTCCAGCTTAAATCCAGCCTCCTTCAAGAGCTGTCCAGGAAGCCAGGTTACTTGTACTTTCTCCTTTGGAGTTTCAGTGGCACTGGTGTACACCCTGTGGTGCTAATTTTATCTAGCTGTGCACGTGGTGTCTTTCACAGTCTTGGATGGTAGGGAATTATCTACAATGTTCCTGCTCTCCTTGTTTTCGCTGGCACCCAGACCCTCATCCCAGTGCATCTCCTTCTCGGCTCCTGTCTCTCTCCTTTATCCCTGCATGTCTCAGGGCTCTTTCCAGCACAAAAAACCCAGTCTTGACACTCAGCCAGAATTCTCTGGTTGCTTCTGATAATGATGATGATGACAGTTATAATAGCTAATCTAGTGTGTTTAACTTGTGCCAGGCACTATGCCAACATGTTGCCCAGATTAACCTGTTGAATGGTAAGAAGCTCAATGAGGTAGGTAGCATTATTAGCCCCATTGTACAAATATGGAAACTGAGGCACAGAGAAGTTAAGTGAGTTTCTCCAAGTCACACAGCTATCAAGCGACAGAGCTGGAGTTTGAACTCGGGCTGTTTGGCTCCAGGGGTTCTACTGTTTCTTTTCCCTTAGAGCATGGACTTTGTGCAGAATTCAACTCCCACTGGGACCCGGCACCGCCTCCCTCTTCAGCCCCAATGCCCCCTGGTTACCATGGCCGTATCTGTTAGTCTCCAATAAAGACAAATGAGAGGAAACTCAGCAGGGGCCACAGGACTGGAAAAGGTCAGCTTTCATTCCAATCCCAAAGAAAGGCAATGCCGAAGAATGTTCAAACTACTGCACAGTTACACTCATCTCACACACTAGCGAACTAATGCTCAAAATTCTCCAAGCCAGGCTTCAACACTACGTGAACTGTGAACTTCCAGATGTTCAAGCTGGTTTTAGAAAAGGCAGAGAAACCAGAGATCAAATTGCCAACATCCGCTGGATCATCGAAAAAGCAAGAGAGTTCCAGAAAAACATCTATTTCTGCTTTCTTGACTATGCCAAAGCCTTTGACTGTGTGGATCACAATAAACTGGAAAATTCTGAAAGAGATGGGGATACCAGACCATCTGACCTGCCTCTTGAGAAATCTATATGCAGGTCAGGAAGCAACAGTTAGAACTGGACATGGAACAACAGACTGGTTCCAAATAGGAAAAGGAGTATGTCAAGGCTGTATATTGTCACCCTGCTTATTTAACTTCTATGCAGAGTACATCATGAGAAATGCTGGGCTGGAAGAAGCACAAGCTGGAATCAAGGTTGCTGGGAGAAATATCAATAACCTCAGATATGCAGATGACACCACCCTTATGGCAGAAAGGGAAGAGGAGCTAAAAAGCCTCTTGATGAAAGTGAAAGAGGAGAGTGAAAAGGTTGGCTTAAAGCTCAACGTTGAGAAAACAAAGATCATGGCATCTGGTCCCATCACTTCATGGGAAATAGATGGGGAAACAATGGAAACACTGAGAGATTTTATTGTGGGGGGCTCCAAAATCACTGCAGATGGTGATTGCAGCCATGAAATTAAAAGACGCTTGCTCCTTGGAAGAAAAGCCATGACCAACCTAAAGGGCATATTAAAAAGCAGAGACTACTTTGCCGACAATGGTCCATCTAGTCAAAGCTATGATTTTTGCAGTCATGTATGGATGTGAGAGTTGGACTGTGAAGAAAGCTGAGCGCTGAAGAACTGATGCTTTTGAATTGTGGTGTTGGAGAAGACTCTTGAAAGTCCCTTGGACTGCAAGGAGATCCAACCAGTCCATTATAAATTAGATCAGTCCTGGGTGTTCATTGGAAGGACTGATGTTGAAGCTGAAACTTTAATACTTTGGCCACCTCATGCGGAGAGCTGACTCATTGGAAAAGACCCTGATGCTGGGAGGGATTGGGGGCAGGAGGAGAAGGGGACGACAGAGGATGAGATGGCTGGATGGCATCACCAACTCGATGGACATAAGTCTGAGTGAATTTCGGGAGTTGGTGATGGCCAGGGAGGCCTGGCGTGCTGTGATTCATGGGGTTGCAAAGAGTCGGACCCGACTGAGCGACTGAACTGAACTGAAGTGAATGACAAGTGCAGAAAGGGAATGCAGCCTCTCTCAGGGCCCTGTCCGACTGGTGTCTATCTAGAAACCCTTTGGCTCCTCTTGCCCTGCTAGAAGACTCTCCCTTCATCTCTTAGCCCCAGGGCTTCAGCCTTTGTAGGCCTGTTCGGGACAGCGCCACTTGCTCTGGGCTCCTCTGTCGTGGGCACGCAATTCCGTGATGCCCCGCACGTGGCTCCTGGCCCACTAGCCACACCAGGCTTGCCTCCTTGTCTGGCTTTGGTGTTTGCTGTTCCCTGCACTTGCTGCACTTTCCCCTGATCTTCACATGCCGAATTCCTCCTCTCATCCAGGGCTTTGTTCAGATCCACCTTCTCAGAAAGGCCTTCTCAGGCCAGCTGGGCTAAACTCGTCTTCCTGCCAGTCAGTCACCCTGTGTCCTGTGTCCAAGCTGCGTCAGTTTCTTCCCAGAACGTGGTTTTCACTACTTGAGATCACCTGTGGGCTCGTGATCTGTGGCTGCACAGCAGTCTACCCCAGCACTTGGAGGCTTAAGCAAGAGCCATTGCACTGTATTTCCCCAACTTGTGAGTCAGATATGCAGGCAGGGTTGCCTGGTGCCCCGACTGGAGCATTTGGAAGGTTGGGTTCAGCCAGGCCTGGAGACAGAAGTGCCTACACATCACAGCTCTGACATGGAGCCCATGGGGGTGTTGATTTCTTACAGAGGCCCAGGTGGAAACCACAAAGCTTCTTATGACAAATCCTCAGAAGTCCCAGTGTTCTTTCTGCACATTCTATTGGTCAAGCAAGTCACAAGCCCAGATCAGAATTAATTTTGGAGAGTGTAGGCTTCATCTCTTATACAAGGACTGGAAAAGAATCTGTGGCTGTGTATTAGTCAACTACGCATTATAGTTTATTTTATTTTGGGCTGCACTGGGTCTACATTGCTGCATGCAGGCTTTCTCAAGTTGCAGTGAGTGGGTGCTGCTCGCCTTGCAGTGGTGTCTCTTGTTGCAGAGCACTGGCTATGGGGCATTCGGGCTTCAGTAGTTATAGAGCAAGGGCCTAGCTGCCCTGGGGCACGTGAGATCTTCTAAGGTCAGGAATCAAACCTGTGTCCCCTGCATTGGCAGGCAGATTCTTAACCACTGGGCCACCACAAAGTCCCCAGCCCACTACATTAAAAAAAAAAAAAAAAAGGTTTATTATCTGTCCCCTTTGTTTACAGTATGAACTCCTTGAAGGCAGGTTCTTCCTCTCCTGTCACATTGCATCCCCAGCACCCAGAATATGGTGATAGATACTGTAAATATGTGCTGAATGTCTATAAGAATGAAATGATGAATGAATGAAGATGTAAAGGAATGAAAAACTGAATGAATGTTTACATCCCTCTCTGCTATGTAAACTTCCTGAAAACAAGAGTCTGAAGTTTTCATCTTTGAATCCTCATAAATACAGGCTCTGCACTATTAGATGCTCAGAATATATATTTATCAAATAAATGGAGGCATTTAAACTGTTATCATTAAAAGAGTTGAGAGAGTTTTTCTCAGCACATACATAGGTGTTGAGTATCAGTAGCTGCTATGAACAAATTAATAATGCCGTATACATAGTAAAATCAGTTTATGTATTTAATAAACAAGCAAAATGGACCAGATCTCCACTCCCTTGTTGTTATTCAGTCACTCAGTCATGCCCAACTCTTTGCAACCCCAGGGACTGCAACACACCAGGCTTCCTTCACCTTCGCTATCTCCTGGAGTTTGTGCAAACTCATGTCTATTGAGTTGATGATGCCACTTCCTTGACATCTTGCCTTTTCCCTTTCTCTCTGAAGGGTGCAGAAGGGCCTCTCTAATGGGAGGGATTACCCCAAGTCCCCTCATCTCTGGGTTGGGGTGGAGCCTTTTTCTTGCCTCCACACCTTTCCCCTCCCTGATAGCCAAGATTCACTCACTTTGAGGTCATTAATGTGAGGGCTCAGATAATCATCTGAGCCTCTCAGATGGCTGAATTCTGATTCCCAGCTGCTCTCCAGGAGGATCAAGTGAGATTACAGGTCTCTTAACATTCTGGCACCTTCCTGCCCTTGGGTGAGAGCCTGCTTACAATTATGGCTGGACTCCCTGGGTTGAATCCTGAGAGGGAGTTGGCATCTGATATTCCAGGAAGGGAAAGGTGCCCTCACCAGGTGGCCCCACATACACATGCATAGAGTCCCTCGCCGGTGAGCAAAGGTAGGACCTGGCAGCTGGTGTTTGAGCTGCGGTTGGAGGACTCAGCTCAAGGGTCAAGCCCTATAAGCTGGTCCTCCTATTTCCCTCTGTGGCCTGGAACAACTCCTTGGTTTCTTCAGAGCCTCAGTTTTCTCATCTGTGAAATGAGACTGATCCCCAAAATTTCTTCATTTCTGTGTTTTTGTTCTTATGTTTTTTTGGTGTCTCCTGGTGGCTCAGCAGGTAAAGAATTTACCTGCAATGCACCAGACACAGGAGACCCGAGTTCGATCCCTGGGTCAGGAAGATCCCCTGGTGGAGGAAATGGCAACCTACTCCAGTATTCTTGCCAGGAGAATTCCATGGACCAAGAGCCTGGTGGGCTACAGTTCATAGGATCACAAAGAGTCGGATACAACTGAGCAACTAAGCACATGTTTTTATAATCTAGAGAAACATTCCAAGTTCAAGAAAGCTCTGTAATAGCCAAATGTGACTAATAAGGAATAACTATATAAAATTCCCTGTTTTAAAATCAGACCAAGCTTTTTAATTCAATGCTGGTTTCCTTGGTGTATTGGGGGTCTTTAATTAAAAAAAAAAATTTTCTCAGAGTCCTCCCTGTTCCATGGATTTTAAGACCCCTGGTTCTGGACAGTACTAAGTTTTACTCCTTCCCCAAACCCCAGGGAGCACTGACTGCCGTTCAGGCTAAACAAACGCCATAGAACACCTCACAGCTTGGAGTAAGTTTTATTATCGGGCATTTATTGGAAACATCAGGTGTTATTTGGAAGATCCTTCCTTTTCCTTCTTTCCTTCACCAATCTGGGACAAGAATTTTTCAGAGGAAAAGGCTGGCTTACTTCTGCTTCCGCTCTGGCTGATTCTGGGATGATACACTCACCCGTTTGGTCCCCAGACTGGCCAAGTTTAAGGAACAAATTAGGAAACAGGAGTTTTCCATCTTAGGGGACATAATCTAACATGGGACAGTTTTAGCTATGAGAACTTCACCCTCTTGGAAGCAGTTAATAGTCTTGAGAATTCGCCATGTGCCAGATATTGTGTTAAGTGATCCTAGATATTATTGTAATAGTAATTAAAAAAAATACTTCCAGGAAAATAGGGCTCCATGAAGTTAAAGAACTAGCCCATGTTCATACAGTTGGTCAAAGAACTGGAAT
The DNA here is from genome assembly GCF_016772045.2 of Ovis aries. NCBI lineage: Eukaryota > Metazoa > Chordata > Mammalia > Artiodactyla > Bovidae > Ovis > Ovis aries. The sequence continues at coordinate 201,965,476 of NC_056056.1, forward strand.
TTGAATCCAAATTGTCTGCCTTCAAGATCAATGCTTTCCATAGGCCTGTGCCTCCCATTCTTCTTGTGTTGGCTATTTCTGACTGTTTTCTTACAGAAGATGCTGTCACCATACAAGAGTCTTGCACTGTTGTTATATACTCCTTTATATCCTTAATAGTTTTAAACTGTTTTTAGAGATTTTTATCTTGCCAGTGGCTTGTCTTTCTGTGATCTTAACGGTGCCTTTCAAAGAGTTCTTCATTTTAACAAAGTCCAACTTACTTGTTTTTGATGTTGGATTATACTTTTGGTGTCACATCTAAGAAATCTTTGTCTAATTCAAGGTGACAAAGCCTTTCTCTAATATTTTCTTCTGGACGTATTATAGTTTTAGGACTTGTATTTAGGTACATTGATCCAGTTCAGTTCAGTCGCTCAGTCATGTCCGACTCTTTGCGACCCCATGAATTGCAGCATGCCAGGCCTCCCTGTCCATCACCAACACCCGGAGTTCACTCAGACTCACGTCCATCAAGTCAGTGATGCCACCCAGCCATCTCATCCTCTGTCGTCCCCTTCTCCTCCTGCCCCCAATCCCTCCCAGCATCAAAGTCTTTTCCAATGAGTCAACTCTTTGCATGAGGCAGCCAAAGTACTGGAGTTTCAGCTTTAGTGTCATTCCTTCCAAAGAAATCCCAGGGCTGATTTCCTTCAGAATGGACTGGTTGGATCTCCTTGCAGTGCAAGGGACTTCTCAAGAGTCTTCTCCAACACCACAGTTCAAAAGCATCAATTCTTCGGTGCTCAGCCTTCTTCACAGTCCAACTCTCACATCCATACATGACTACTGGAAAAACCATAGCCTTGACTAGACTGACCTTTGTTGGCAAAGTAATGTCTCTGCTTTTCAATATGTTATCTAGGTTGGTCATGGCTTTTCTTCCAAGGAGTAAGCATCTTTTAATTTCATGGCTGCAATCACCATCTGCAATGATTTTGGAGCCCAAAAAAATAAAGTCTGACACTGTTTCCACTGTTTCCCCATCTATGTTCCATGAAGTGATGGGACTAGATGCCATGATCTTTGTTTTCTCAACGTTGAGCTTTAAGCCAACCTTTTCACTCTCCTCTTTCACTTTCATCAAGAGGCTCTTTAGTTCTTCTTCACTTTCTGCCATAAGAGTGGTGTCATCTGCGTATCTGAGGTTATTGATATTTCTCCCAGCAACCTTGATTCCAGCTTGTGTTTCTTCCAGTCCAGCATTTCTCATGATGTACTCTGCATAGAAGTTAAATAAGCAGGGTGACAATATACAGCCTTGATGTACTCCTTTTCCTATTTGGAACCAGTCTGTTGTTCCATGTCCAGTTCTAACTGTTGCTTCCTGGCCTGCATACAGATTTCTCAAGAGGCAGGTCAGGTGGTCTGGTATTCCCATCTCTCTCAGAATTTCCCACAGTTTATTCTGATTCACACAGTCAAAGACTTTGGCATAGTCAAAAAGCAGAAATAGATGTTTTTCTGGAACTCTCTTGCTTTTTCAATGATCCAGCGGATGTTGGCAATTTGATCTCTGGTTCCTCTGCTTTTTCTAAAACCAGCTTGAACATCAGGAAGTTCACGGTTCACATATTGCTGAAGCCTGGCTTGGAGAATTTTGAGCATTACTTTACTAGCATGTGAGAATTTCCTATATCTTGTGAGATGTGGAATGAAGTTCTCTTTTTTACATATAGAGTTCCAATACCATTAGTTAAAGACTGTTGTATCTTTACTGAATTGCCTTTGTACCATATGTGTTGATCTGTTGAGGGCACTCTGTTCTCATGATCTCTTTACTCTCTCTGTGTTAATGTCCCACTGTCATGATGACTACAGCTTTGTAAGTCTCAAAGTCAGGTAGTATGAGTCTTTCAATTTTGTCCTCCTTTTTCAAAATCATCTTGGATATTCCAGTTTCTCCATTATTTCTTTAGTTTTTAAGTATTCAAAGATATAAAACAGCATCTAGAAGTCTAAAGATAATTTAGAAATCAAAGTTAGTAAAGAGTAGCCCAGAAAACTTCCATAATCTAGCTTTATCAGGACATGAGGCCTTCTGGATATCACATTCCATTTGATTTGGTTAATCAAAAATTGTCATATCTATAGAGAGCAGATTTGTGGTTCCCAAGGGGAAGGGCTCGGTGGGGAAGGGAAGAATTAAGTGTTTGGGATTAGCAAATGAAAACTGTTATATGTACAATAATAGAAAAATAAGGTCCTACTGTATAGCACAGGGTACTACATTCAGTATCCTCTGATAAACCGTAATGAAAAAATATATATATAATGAATGGGCTTCCCAAGTTGCACTGGTGGTAAAGAACCTGCCTGCCAATGCAGGAGACATGAGACTAGGTTTGATTCCTGAGTCGGGAAGAACCCCTTGAGGAGGAGATGGCTACCCACTCCAGTATTCTTGCCTGGAGAATCCCATGGACAGAGGAACCTGGTGGGCTACAGTCCATAGGGCTGCAAACAGTCGGACACAACTGAACTGACTTAGCATGCATGTATAACTGAATCACCTTCCTGCAAAGCAGAAGTTAACACAACACTGTAAATCAGCTCTACTTCAATAAAAATATTTTAATTTAAAAATAATTATTATATCTATCTTATATTGACTACCAATTTTCAAAAAACTAGAATGTAAAAATTTATACCAACATTGTACCTGACATGATTTCAACTTTCATTGATGTTTCAGAAAATACTTTAGACCCTAGAGTATCTCGGTCATTGTAAGCATCAGTTCTCACTGTCCTAACAAAATGGGAAATTACTGATTAAAGAGAGCACATTTGGTTATATTGCTGCCTGCCATGGTATCTATGAATACTCTACTTTTGACTGGGGGACACTATCTTTCAAATATCTGAAGTGTTATAACTGGCAGTTCTATGCATAGCATTCTGTCTCTTCCAATAAAGCATATTCGTATTTACTTTAAACTTGTTATCTGCTGGGAACCATAAGAAGTACTATTAATTAAGGCAGTTGATTTCTGATAAGGTTAGCCATCACTGCTGTAGTATGACATTGAGCAGATAACTCGTCCTCTTTGGGCCTCTGTCTTCATTTGTAAAATTAAAGTTTAGACTAGTTAACCTTGAGTGGTTCATACAACTCTAAAATTCTTTGACTCTTTTGTAGTATCTTTATTTTCTTAAAAATCACAATCCCTTAAAAAATTATTAAACAAAAACTCTTAATGGCAAAAAGCACTGTGGTAAGTCAGAAAGTAGTGATTTTTTGATGCATCTCAGATTACCTAACCCCCCTGCATGACCTTACTTTTAACTACAGCCAACTCTAAGTAATGAAGATGGCATTTATGGTTACTGGTGCTGTGACATTTAGTGGCCCATGAAATCCCCATATTCTGAGAAGCTATAAGTGTCTCAGGTCAAGGGAAGGATAAAGGAGAATGGTTGTAAGCCCAGACAGCTCCAGAGCTTCAGAGAACTCCTAAGTTAGGCTTTTAAAGGTATCTTCAAAGATTTTTAAGATATCTTCACTTAGAAATGGCAACCCACTCCAGTATTCTTGTCTGGAAAATTTCATGGACAGAGGAGCCTGGCTACAGTCCATGGAGTCGCAAAGAGTTGGACACGACTGAGTGACTTTCACTGCACTTCACTTAATGTTGAAACCAACTGGACTTTAAATATCTACATTGGCTTTCCTATACCAGGCCACAGCATATATGACTGTGAACGCCAGTCATACTCTAGCTGATCAGTGCTGTCCTAATAGAATGATAAACTTGGAGAGTATGAAGTTTCCTAGAGAATGTAAAATGTAGGTATGAATTTAAACTGATATAAGAAGTCTTTATTGAGCACTTACTGTGTGCAAGATGCCGTGTCATGTACTTCCAATGCATTGTATCGTTTAATACACACAACAATCTTGAAAAGTAGACAGTACTGTCTTTCTATTATATATGAGGAAATGATGCACAGAGAGCTCCTGTTACTTGCCTTGGTGGCTCAGATGATAAAGAATCTTCCTGCAATGTAGGAGACCTGGATTCAGTCCCTGGGTCAGGAAGATCCCCTGGAGAAGGAACTAGCAAACCACCCCAGTATTTTTGCCTAGGAAACCCCATGGACAGAGAAGGCTGGCAGGCTACAGTCCATGAGATCGCAGACTTGGACACGACTGAGCGACTAACACACGCTCAGAGCTGGTCTTCAATCCATATCTGTCTCAATCTAGAGCTTCCTGACTACCTCAGAGACCAGCTCTCAGAACTTGGTCAGCTTATTTAGAAAGTAAATGAATTTGTAGTATTAATTACAAGAATCTAGACCAAGAACACCAAGTACCGATGACTCACTCTTGGGTAAACTTGATGGAAGAAGGAACTCATAGAAAGTGTCCTGAAGAAATTGCTCTGAGTTACATGAATGAGGTGAAGGACATGAATTGGCTCAGGGAGAAAGGTGAGATCATGCTGAGGGAACAGACTCTCGGAGGCCATGAAGATACAAATGCCCGAATTGTGCATTCAGGAAGCAATATAAAGACTGATTACTGCAGGGCAATAGCCAGAAACAAAGCTGATGTCATAGGGGTGAAAATTCAAGAGATTTCCCTTTATTATGCTATGCCCTGGCAATCCACTCAGTTCTTAAACACAAGAGGGAACATAATTAAAATTGCATTTGCTTTTACAATTTATCCTACAACTCATGTAGGATACATATGGGCTTTTAAAGCATCAAGGAAAGTAAAGAGAGAATTTCTTAGCAAAACATATTTGCTACCCAACAAGTGATTTTCAGGAGTATGATGTAGCTTGCCTTACATCCTAGAGCCTTAATAGTCCAATAATGGGGCCTGGAAGCAGATTTTACACAATTTTCAGAAATAAAGGTAACTAGCCCACTGCAGTTAAGCTAATAGCTCATTCCCATCATCCCTGGTTTTGTGCAGTGTGCATACACAGGGCAGACGAGAGTGACAGATTCAAGTCAGGGGTGGGCAGTTAGAAAGCTCTCAACAATATGGATTAAATTGAGTTGAATTGAAGTTCACTTTCAGATAGCAATTGCTACTCCTGAGCAAGGGCTAATGTTTGGTGAACTCTCATTGGTCCCTTCCATGATAAATCCACAAATGTTAACTTAATATCTCTCCACATTTTCTGAAGCATTCATCTTCTCTGTCTCTCTTTAACTCTCTTTTTAGTTCCAGAGACCTAATGACTTCTCACCCCCTTTCCGCTTTGGCACTGTGCCCAATGGCAGCACGGAGAGGAATATTCGCAATAACTATGCAGAAATGCATGCCTACATGGGGAAGTTTAACCAGAGAGGTGTCGATGATGCACTGCTCTCCCTGAAAACAGGGTAAGAACTGCTTCCAAGCTCAGAATCTTTGCTGTGTTGCTCACATTTCTCAAACATCCGTGGAATAAGATGCACCGTGTTTGTGTGCCACACCAAGTTCAAGCAAAGACTGCATTTGCACTTTGTGGGTCTCCAGGTTAAACTGATGGTATAATTCAGATCCGTGTATGGAGATTCCACTGGTATTATTCACTTGTATATATTTTCAACAATTTTTACTTTACTTGCATGAATGTCACAGTGAAATAAGAATGTAATAGATATAAAAGTCAAACAGGAGAGTCAAGGCTAAAGTTCATGTGTTACACACAAAATAAAGACCTGCTGACCTGAAAGTGAAATTGATTTTGGTGTCTTATGGACAAAGGAGAACGAAACAATGAAAAGGGTGAAAGCTTTTAGATAACAAACAGTAAGAATATGTTAACTGATCTCCAATTCCAACAAAATTGGCACTCTTTGATCCAGCTCTATAATCTAGAGTGGATTGTTCATTCAGAAGAACTCACGAACTGCAAATATGTTGGCTTACATAATCTCAGCCATGGCGGTTCCTTCCCTCAGAAGCCACAGCTGTGGAATAAGACAGACAGTTGAGCCTGAGAGTTGTTGAAGTTTAGGTCTCATAGCTGATTTCCTGTGTTGTAGGACGACTGACAGCCTTTAGGCCTCCTGGTGGCTCCTGTTCGGAATGAGCCTCTCAGAGGCATGTTTACTTAAATACTGTTAGACTCTGGCTTATCATTATAAAGTCATAGCAGATTTCAGAAGGTGGGATCTGAATCTGGGGGACAGATGACTCTGGGTTGTCTGGCCCCTGGTGCGATCACAGTTCTCAAGCCCTTCAGAGCTTTGACTTTCTGATAGACACCCTTCTAAAGGATACTCATGGACCTTTGGAAAAAAATGTTCTGTTTTTTGTCATGCCAGAAAAGGCTTCTTTTTTCTTAAGGAGGGGTAAAGCTAACTGAACTGCACTTGAACAGCGCAGGTCATGATGCCTGCCTTTCTTTCTTGCAAACCTCTCTATTACCTATATGAATATATCTGAATTTCTTCTCCATTTATTGTGTTTAAATATGGACCTGTACCTTCCTGAACTTGCCCCTAGCCTTTCCCCACTCCCTGCCTACTTCTCCTTGCAAAGCACTGTACATACAATGAGATTCTCATATGTTTGGGAACATGAGACATCTGAATTCTCCTGTATGTTGCATTGGCCGTGGCTTCACACATTCACTGTTGACCTGAGCCTATAATGCCACCACCCGCAGCAATTTGCTCCTCTCTTTGTGCTAGAAAACAAAATACTGAAACCTTTCTGACCGCCAAAATAGCATTGCCCATCCAGTACTCCTCGTCCACCTACACTTATCCCCACTCTGGACTGTAATGAACTGAGAAATGAAAAATGTTACGTAAGTCTAACCCATGCTATTTGTTGCTATCATTGTGATGGTTCCTTTTCATTATTTCTGTTATTATTTTTATTGATTCCTTTTTACTCCTTCTCCTTTTCAGACACAGCTTATGAGTTGGCTCCAGGCCCAACTTGCATTCTCATCATTCCCAACAGGAGGGAAAAAAACTCCTCCTTTCAATCTGAAATCATACAAAGAACCACCTGGGAGTTAGGCTTTAGCTTCTGGCTGAGTTCCACCTTGAGCCCTGCTTTGAACCAATTCTCCCCATAGTCTGCTGGAGTCCTACTTCTTCCTCTTAATGGCCCCATAGGTAGTTTTGGACTCGAATTCCTCCACTGGACTTGGTTTGTTTGCTCCTTTCTTGCACAGGAAACTGGATGCCTTCATCTATGATGCAGCCGTGCTGAACTACATGGCCGGTAGAGATGAGGGCTGCAAGCTGGTGACCATTGGCAGTGGGAAGGTCTTTGCCTCCACTGGTTATGGCATTGCCATCCAAAAAGACTCTGGATGGAAGCGCCAGGTGGACCTTGCTATCCTGCAGCTCTTCGGAGATGGTGAGTTAAAGAAAGGGAAAGTGTCTACTTGGCCTCTTCCTACAGCCAGTCCAAAACATCACCCTTCTTCCTTCCCTGTCCCTCTAACCTCTGCATTTCCATTAAGCATTTCATAGTATGCTAGGACATTGGGCGGTATATGTTAGTTTTCTAAAGCTTCGTAATGAGGTTGTTGTTATTGTTCAGTGGCTTAGTCATGTCCAACTCGTTACAACCCCATGGACTGCAGTGCACCAGGCTTCCTTGTCCTTCACTATCTCCCGGAGTTTTGCTGAAACTCATGTCCATTGAGTCAGTGATGGATGCCATCCAACCATCTCATCCTCTATTGCCCACTTCTCCTCCTGCCTTCAGTCTTTCCCAACATCAGGGTCTTTTCTAATGAGTCAGTTATTCACATCAGGTGGCCAAAGTATTGGAGCTTCAGTATCAGTCCTTCCAATGATTATTCAGTGTTGATTTCCTTTAGGATTGACTGGTTTGATCTCCTTGCAGTCCAAGGGTCTCTCAAGAGTCTTCTCCAACACCATAATTCAGAAACATCAATTCTTCAGCACTCAGCCTTCTTTAGGGTCCAGCTCTTGCATCCATATATGACTACTGGAAAAACTGTAGCTTTGACTATACAGACCTTTATCTCCTCTCTCTGGTCCCAGAGAAATGGCAAAGAAATCCATTCATGGCCATTTGCTCATCCTTCCCTCTCCTGCTTTGCCTCTCTCAGTGGAAGAGATAGGAAGCAGGGCCAGGTCCTCAAAGACAGACACTGGAAAGTACTCACTCGCCAGAGTGATTCCTAGAAGAGACAACTTGCTTTGAGAAAACCTAATCTCCTATTTTTATTTTGCTCACACCTTCCACATCCTGCTTCACTTTATTGTCTAAAGGACCTCCTTCTCCTGTTAGTCTCACAGAAGCTAATCTTGTTACAACGAGCAGCCTGACTGTACTTGGCCCCACAGGCCATCAACTCAGCAGTTCCCCAGTTGTGTCTGCTGAATCTTTGCTGGTAGGGAGAAGACAACATAGCTGGATTGGTAGACTCCAGGTGAGGTCAGTTGTTCAGTTAGGAAAATCATCCAAGTTTGATCCAAGAAATGAGCAAAAAGTGATTTGATGAATGCTGGAAAGAGGATGGGGTTCTAGGTGGAATGTTCCAAGCCATTTTAGTGTAAGAGCTTCTGTCACGGTGATGTAGCTGTCACTTCAAGGCAATAAGTGAAGAGCAGCAGTAGAGACGATTTGCAAAAGTTACCAGAGATTCCTGGGCTTCCCGGGGGCTCAGACGGTAAAGACTCTGCCTGCAACGTGGTGGACCCAGGTTCAATCCCTGGGTTAGGAAGATCTCCTGAAGAAGGGAATGGTAACCACTCCATTATTCTTGCCTGGAGAATTCCATGAACAGAGGAACTTGACAAGCTACAGTCCATGGGGTCACAAAAAGATGGACATGACTGAGCGACTAACACACACACACACCAGAGCTCCAGTCAGACTACGCAAACAGATTTCACGTTTTAAGCCAAAACTGGCAATTTTCTTCATGAGATGTTCAGATTTTTGCTTCTCTAGAGTTACATGTATTCTCAGGCTCATGGTTTCTTTTATTTTCCTCTTGCCTACAATTTCTACCTTTCTAGTTCCTAGTATCCACTGAAGTGGATCAAGGTTGTTGTAACCTGGCATGACTTGAATTAATCAAAACTTCTCTAAGCGGCATTAAAGGGAGTCAGGTCCAAATTTGGTGGTCTCATTTTATTCCAGCTTCCTCCCTTTTCCTGTGAATATTTATGTTTTCACCAAGAGATCAGGAAGTCTGAGGGCCTCTAGGGAATCAATCAATCTCTCCACCGATTTGTCTCTGTCTCTCCTCCCCCAACTCGATCTGCTTTGCACATTTCGTGAGAGCAATTTTCTGAATCGCTTCTTCCATTATGTTGTTCCTTGCTGTCTACAAAAAAAAAAATAAAACCCGTGCAAAGTGCTTAGTCTGATACTCAGGTGCTCAGCAATCTTTCATCAACCTTTTGTATTCAGCTTCTTTTACCAACTGTTATTGTATTTGAATTGTTCTGCCAGCCTTTCCCAAATACGGCTTGTGTTTTTCTCCTTCCTCCCCTTGATCATGCTCTCTCTGCTGCCTGGAGTGCCTTTTTGTAAAATATCAATAAAAATTCACCCATTCCCCATGCCCACCTCCAAATCCTACCTTCCTCATGAAAACCCACTGGCCACCGTATCTACAAAATTACCCTGACTAATTCAGGAAGCTTTTATTACTTACATACAGCTTGTCATACTGATTGTTTATATACCAATTTACACTGGGTAGCTCAGGCTTACCTGGCTCAGACGGTAAAGAATCTTCCTGCTATGTAGGACGCCTAGGTTCTGTCCCTGGGTCGGGAAGATCCCCTGAAGGAGGGTATGGCTGCCCACTCCAGTATTCTTACTTGGAGAATTCCATGGACAGAGGAGCTACAGTCCACGGGGTCTCAAAGAGTCTAAGCAACTAAAACTTTCATACATTCATACAGGGCACAGAGGTAATGTCTTCTATCTCTGTATCACCTCTGGTACCCACATTGTGTTTTCATTGACCGCTTGTTGAATAACTTGATAAGTTTAACAGTATTAATAACATTACTAACTTTCTCTCTTGGTTTTCTTTATGCCTCTTTCCCTCTCTCTCATGTTTTCCTCTTTTCCCAACACCCCTCTCTCCCCCTCTCTTCTCTCCTTCCTGCCCGGCCCCCAGGGGAGATGGAGGAGCTGGAAGCTCTGTGGCTCACAGGCATCTGCCACAATGAGAAGAACGAGGTCATGAGTAGCCAGCTGGACATTGACAACATGGCGGGCGTCTTCTACATGCTGGGGGCCGCCATGGCTCTCAGCCTCATCACCTTCATCTGCGAACACCTCTTCTATTGGCAGTTCCGGCACTGCTTTATGGGTGTCTGTTCTGGCAAGCCCGGCATGGTCTTCTCCATCAGCAGAGTAAGTGGTTTGATTTAGGTGCCTGGAACTTGGGAGAGGAAGCTTAGCCTAGCCCATGCAAAGCAAAGAGTCCAGAGGGGCACTAACTCCAGCCTGAGGCTGTGAAAGCAAGAAGCCACATCATGTACATTTCCCCAGGGGGTAGTATGACATCATTTCAAGTGGCTCAGAGAACAGGTGATGCTGTTTTTCCTTCAAGAAATAGCTTTCTGTGTGGGGTTTGGGCATTTGGTTCTTAAAAAGAACTGGCAGATCTATCAGAATGAAACATTTGGCCTTTCCCCAGGTGCCTTTCATCACTATTAGTTAATTCTGCATAGGCTGGATTAATCATTTAATCCTTTTAAAAATCACATTTCTGTATAAATCATGACATATATCTCTCTTATTCTGACATGCAAATGTATATTGGTCGTTTCACCATCCCGCTTTATATTTTAACCATGTATGCATTTGGAGCATTCAGGAGCTTAACAGAACTTTCAAAAATAAGTCCTGACCTGTTAAGAAATTTGCATTCCAGAAACTACCTTAATTGGAGCAAGAATACCACTCAAGTCCTTCTTTATTTAGTTCTCTTCTACATGACTAGTCTAAATGAGATTTGGAGCACAGTGTTGAATATGAATAAAGGGTCACGGGGAAGAGGGTTTAGTTTTTTTTTTCTTTTCTTTTCTTTTCTTAAAAAAGCAGACTTTTTGATTTTCTTAATAAAGTTATGAGATTCATTCACAATAAGTGAACTCAGATGTCCTCTTAGAATAGAGGTCTAGGCTTCAGATGTAACCAACTTTGTCTCTAATGGGGTTATATAAGAAAATGGAGTACTCATTAAGGTGTCCCATCTTTTGATCATTTTCCTATAGTATTTTAGTTCTAGAGAAAAATGTCCTCTCTGGCTGTGAGCTGCTTCAGGCCATTCAGTTAACTGGAAGCAGGAGGCTGGGACTTGTGGTCCCTAAGCCACCTTTTTGCACCTCGTGGCACTTCCCAAGACCCCAGACAGGGAGCTGGACACAGCACAGGAAGCCTGTAGTAGAAATCCTATTTGTCGCCCCTCAACATAATCAATGGCTCTGAAGAGGACAAGTGCATTTTCTCCTGGCCATAATCAAGAAGGGTCAGAAAGGAGAAGAAAGCAGGGGAACTCTCTATTTTTTTTTAAATGGAAGTATAATTGCTTTACAGTGTTGTGTTAATTTCTGCTGTACAATGAAGTGAGTCAGCTGTATGTATACATATATCCCCTCCCTCTTGGACCTCCCTCCCATCCCCACCCCATCTCACTCCTCTAGGTCATCACAGAGCACCGAGCTGAGCTCCCTGTGCCAAACAGAAGCTTCCTACTAGCTACTTACACATGGTAGTGTATATATCTTCTCTTCTGCACTCAGTCATGTCTGACTCTTAGCAGCCCCATGGACTATAGCTCGCTAGGCTCCTCGTCCATGGGATTTTTCATGCAAGCACACTGGAGTGGGTTGCCGTTTCCTACTCAGGGAATCTTTCCAACCTAGGGATTGAAACCGCATCTCTTGCATCTCCTGTATTGGCAGGCAGATTTTTTACCACTGTGCCACCTGGGAAGCCCCTATTGTGTGTGTGTGTATATATATATTAATCTCCCAATTCTCTTGTAGATCTCTTATCTTGTGGCTGCCTCCAGGGCAGGGATGCTCATCTCATGCAAACCATCCTTCTTTCCCATCTAGCTGCCACTCTACTTTTGAATCTTCTCTCCTCTCATCCTCCTCCCTCAATCGGGACAGCCCCTTTCCAAATGAATCCCCCTTGTTTTAAAGACACTGTTCAACCAACTTCTTCTGCAAAGACCTTCCCTTGCCAGGTGGAAAAGTTCCAAATATGTCCACCTTTCAAGGCAGGGAACTAGAGATTGGCAGGAGGTTGGCCTGACTTTAGACTTGAGCCCAATCCTCTCCCTCTCTCGGACAGGGCTCTACACAAGAAGCTGCACACAGGGAGTTCTCAATCAATACTAATGTTAAGATACTATTATTTATGATCACAGTGAGTGAGAAACTTGAAGGAAGAAACCTGGAGCTAAAGAGAATAAAAGAGAGCATTCGACAAGGGAATTCTTTTAAAATTCATTTTATTGAAGTATAGTTGATTTCCAATATAAAATTTCACTGTACAGCAAAGTGATTCAATTATACATGTATATACATTCTTTTTCATATCTGTTTTACATTATGGCTATTTACAGGATATTGAATATGGTTCTGTGCTATACTGTAGGACCTTTTTGTTTATCCATTTTATATATACTAGTTTGTCTCTACCAACCCCAAACTCCCACTCCACCCCTCCCGAACTACTCCACTCCAGCAGGGGGGTTCATGATTGCTATTTAGTCCTTAATATCTGTCCCAGGTCCTCCCTCCCATGGTGTAAGGCACAGCAGCAGAAATATCCTTCCTTGACCTCAAAGCTGCCTAATTGTCCTGTTGAATTTGGTTCATGCTTGGCTCAGGGAGAGAATTGCTCAGCTGTGATCTGATGATCAAAATCCTAAAAGCTGCTCAAAATTTGTCAGAGCTGATAAAGAGTGGCAATTGTGAGCGCCTGGGCTCCCCAGTCTTTACTGCCAGCCAGGGGTGACCAGCCAGGGCAGAACAACCCCAACATCTGTAAAGCATTGCTGTTGATTTCCAGAAGTCTGACAGTGTTGTTTGCTATCAGTTGATATCATGGCCTCATTTCTGTGAAGCAAAAACCTCAGTGTAGAAAGAAAAATCAGTACAAATCAGTGGCGGAGTGAGGCATGAATCTCATGTCTTGCGATTCCAGTCCATTTGCTTAGATAACTTGGTGTATGCAGTGAGGCCCCTTTTGGAAAGCCAAGCCTATCTAATCAGACCCCAGCTTATGATGCATGCTACATTCTAAGTTGCTTCAGTCATGTCCGACTCTTTGTGACTCTATGAACAGTAGCCTGCCAGGCTCCTTTGTCCATGGGGTTCTCCAAGCAGGAATACTACAGTAGGTTGCCATTTCCTCCTTCAGGGAAATCTTCCTGACCCAAGGATGGAACCTTTGTCTCTTAACATCTCCTGCAGTTGGAGGTAGGGTCTTTACCACTGGCCCCACCTGGAAAGCCCTAGGGTTCATGATGAGACTTGCTAAATGCTGGTGCATACGGCAAGCAAGTGGCAACCCACTCCAGTGGGTTCTGGCCTGGAAAATCCCATGAAACAGAGGATCCTGGCAGGCTACAGTCCATGGGGTCCCAAAGAGTCAAACATGACTGAAGGAGCGCACAGCACAGCACAAGGCAGGCAAGCTTCTAGACACAGGTTTCTATGAGTCTATAAGACCACCTCTTTCATGTTTTCCTGGACTTGTCTCAACCATTTAGGCAGTTATCGGGGGTGGGGATCCACTTGAGAGTCCGTTCCAACCTCACGAGAGATCTAACCCATCTCATCCACTTTGCAGGGTATCTACAGCTGCATCCACGGCGTGGCCATTGAGGAGCGCCAATCCGTGATGAACTCCCCCACCGCCACCATGAACAACACGCACTCCAATATCCTGCGTCTGCTGCGCACGGCCAAGAACATGGCCAACCTGTCGGGTGTGAATGGCTCACCGCAGAGCGCCCTGGACTTCATCCGCCGCGAGTCGTCTGTCTATGACATCTCCGAGCACCGCCGCAGCTTCACGCACTCCGACTGCAAGTCCTACAATAACCCGCCCTGCGAGGAGAACCTGTTCAGCGACTACATCAGTGAGGTGGAAAGGACTTTCGGGAACCTGCAGCTCAAGGACAGCAACGTCTACCAGGACCACTACCACCACCACCACCGGCCCCACAGCATCGGCAGCGCCAGCTCCATAGATGGGCTCTATGACTGCGACAACCCGCCCTTCACCACGCAGCCCCGGGCCCTGGGCAAGAAGCCCCTGGACATTGGCCTTCCCTCGTCCAAGCACAGCCAGCTCGGCGACCTGTACGGCAAGTTCTCGTTCAAGAGTGACCGCTATGGCGGCCACGACGACCTGATCCGCTCCGACGTGTCAGACATCTCCACCCACACGGTCACCTATGGCAACATCGAGGGCAACGCGGCCAAGAGACGGAAGCAACAGTACAAGGACAGCCTGAAGAAGCGTCCGGCCTCAGCCAAGTCCCGCCGCGAGTTCGACGAGATAGAGCTGGCCTACCGCCGCCGGCCGCCCCGCTCCCCAGACCACAAGCGCTACTTTCGGGACAAGGACGGGCTGCGGGACTTCTACCTGGACCAGTTCCGTGCCAAGGAGACCTCGCCGCACTGGGAGCACGTGGACCTGACCGACCTCTACAAGGAGCGTGGCGAGGATTTCAAGCGTGACTCGGTGGGTGGTGGAGGGCCCTGTACCAACCGAGCTCATCATCTTAAGCACGGCACAGGCGACAAGCACGGCGGGGGGGTCGTCGGCGGGGTCCCGGCCCCCTGGGAGAAGAACCTGACCAACGTGGACTGGGAGGAGCGCCCTGGGGGCAACTTCTGCCGCAGCTGCCCATCCAAGCTGCACAACTACTCAACGACGACAGCAGCAACGGCGGTGGTGGCTGGCCAGAACTCGGGCAGGCCGGCCTGCATCCGCTGCGAGGCGTGCAAGAAGGCCGGCAACCTGTACGACATCAGCGAGGACAACTCGCTGCAGGAGTTGGATCAGCCGGCCGCCCCAGTGGCGGCCGTGACGTCCGCAGCGTCTAAGTACCCGCAGAGCCCTACCAACTCCAAGGCACAGAAGAAGCCCCGGAACAAGCTGCGGCGCCAACACTCCTACGACACGTTCGTGGACCTGCAGAAAGAAGAGGCCGCCCTGGCCCCACGCAGCGTGAGCCTCAAGGACAAGGGCCGCTTCCTGGACGGCAGCCCCTACGCGCACATGTTCGAGATGCCGGCAGGCGAGAGCGCTTTCAGTGGCAGCAACGATGGCAAGGCGGCGGCGCCAGCCGCGGGACATCACCACCACGGCAATCCCGGCGGCGGCGGTGGCTACATGCTCAGCAAGTCTCTCTACCCCGACCGGGTCACGCAGAACCCTTTCATCCCCACTTTCGGGGACGACCAGTGCTTGCTCCACGGCAGCAAATCCTACTTCTTCAGGCAGCCCACGGTGGCTGGGGCGCCGAAGGCCAGGCCGGACTTCCGGGCCCTTGTGAGCAACAAGCCGGTGGTCTCGGCCCTGCACGGGGCTGTGCCGGGCCGCTTCCAGAAAGACATCTGTATAGGGAACCAGTCCAACCCCTGTGTGCCTAACAACAAAAACCCCAGGGCTTTCAATGGCTCCAGCAATGGGCATGTGTATGAGAAACTGTCTAGTATTGAGTCTGATGTCTGAGTGAGGGAAGAGAGAGGCCGAAGGTGCGTCCGGGAGGGTCTGGCTGTGGGCGTGTGGCACGCATGTCACGGAGGGTGAACCGGGGGTAAGGGGGTGAACTTGGTTCCCATTTGCTCCTTTCTTGTCGTTTTCATTTATTTTTGAGATCCTGGAGTTCTGATTCCTTCTGAGGGTGAGCCTGGTGACCAGCACCATTTCTGCCTCCTTTCCAGCACCCTCTTCCTACTTCCTCCTCCTTCTCCTCTGTCCATCCTGTCCCCGTTCCCAGTTCCCGCGAGAGGATACGGTAGGCTGTTGTTCCCAGTTCCGGAGAGTGGATAAGTGGGCTGGCTCGGCTAGAGCCGAGAAGGCAGTGGCCACAGGGGATCTTGCTCCTGGCGTGGAAGGACTCTTTGCCACCCGGTTGGAGCGAAGCCAAGGAGAAGCAGGAGGAGGCCACGGGGAACGCAGGATACCTCTTGCTGAACTGATCTATATGTGTAGGTGAGGAAGCAAAAGCATCCCATAAGATCTATTAGCTGCGCACTGCCTGTGAATGAAAAGAGGCTTTTGCTAAATTCTTGTTGCTTAGATGGGTGTGTTTGGGGATCAGGTGCCAAGCAGAGGGTGGGAAGCCCTGTGTGTTTATATATAAGCCAAAAAAAAGTTTTCTCCAATTCCATGATGATGGTGAACTGGAGTGAAAAGTCATTGACAGATGATTAAAAGAACATTAGAGCAGTGTTTCGTGGCACATTAGAGACAAAGAAGGAGGGACTGCCTGTGCATGTGTGTCTGTATACACTTGCACACCTATTGTCTATACACACCTGTTGTCAGAGGCCTATTTGTGTAGAAGGCAACCTTGACCCCATAAAGCTGTTTCTTCAGTATCCCTAAGCAACAGGCTTTTTTTGGCTTGTATACAAACAAAGATGGTCCTATGTTATCTGAATTATGGCTCTGTCTCCCCCTTCACCCTTCCTGAATAAGGAGAATGGAAGTTCTTGACGAGAAGTTTCTGTGGCCTAGACAAAACATGTGGGTGAACATTCCTACAAGAGCAACATATACAAAAATAATTCTTTCATGGTTGCCAGGACTTTCAACTAGTCTTGGCCAAGAACTTTCCAGGAAGGCTAAAAGGAAATAGAAGCAGCCAGGATTCTTTTGCACATAACCGAGGGCAGAATAGTGGGCAAAGCTCATTTGAGCTTTTGAGACCCTCAGCTGGCTATTTTGCGGGAAAGAGCTAAAGGAACGCTTTGAAGGGCAAGGGGCATCGTTTATGATAGGATAAGTGAGAGGGGGGATGTTTTCAATGCTTTGATCCCTTCTTACTTAACCTGGAGCTAGGTGAGCAGGCTTGTTACCCCCTGAATTGGCCATAAGTGATATGGAACAGACAGTGCAGAGCTTTGAGCTTGCTCCTCAAGTACAGCTCAGGAGACAGGAGAGGAAAGGGAAGAGATTTGAAAGAGGGGACGGGAGACGGAGAGGGACTCCCCTGCTACCTCGTTGGGTCTGGCTCCCAGAGAATGTGACATTGAGCCCAGTGTGGACACTCTGTAGAAGCCCCTCCTCCTTCCTGCAGCACCTCCTTCATCTCCCAGGTCGTACTATACAAGAATAAAAAAGTATGTGTGTGTGTTTTATACATATAAAACTCCAGGGATGAGGGTACTGGCAGACAGGAAGCCCCCTTCACTCAAAGTTGAAAACTTGAGAAGGGAAACGACTACTTGTCACTGCCAGTCCCGAAACTTGGGGTAGACGTGTTCCAGGGCTCAGTTCCACTCTTCTGCCAACCTCCCCTCTCCCCAGGTGGCAGCCAAAAAGCCGGGTCAGTTTAGAAGCTTGGCCACAGGATCTCCATGTTACACACAGGACATATAAACCAGAAAGGTGCTCATCCTCCTCTGAAGGAAGCTGCCATGTCTCTTGGAGAAATCCCATCCACCCCGACTCACCTCCCTTCCTCACCTCCCCACCCCGTCCTTGACTGCGACCTCCGCCCTCCTTGATTTTTACCTCAGTGTCTTTCATTTTCAAGCCAACTGAAGGCCTTGTAAAGCTTTGTTTTCTTTCAAAAATGAACCTGGGGGCAAGGGGCTGAACCTCTCACAGATTTGGAGAGAGGAGCACGGAGTGCTTTACCTTAGATTCAAGGAAAGACTCGGAGCGAGAGGACAGAGGGCGTGAGTGTCTCCAGGAGGAGGAAGGCGAAGGGCCATCAAACATTCTTCACCCTGACTCGATCCCAGGTCAGGGGCTCCTCCCTCACTCTTCCTCTTACCTCACCCCTTTCAAATAAAAAACCAAACCAACCATAGCGAACAGCAATCTAGAACAAAGGGGGCTCTGTTGTCTCCCGCTGGTGATAGAAATCAAGATGGTGTTTATTTCATATGTAAATATTTTGTTTTCTAATTCATTTTGTATAGATAAAGTGTTCTCTCTCGTGAGTATTCAGGGTGTTGGCTGGAGGGAGCGGGGTGGGGATGGGAATGAAGGGGGAAGTGTTTTTGTTAAGGGGTTTCATTTTCTGTTGCGGGGGGCAGTTTTGTACGGCTTTGGCTGCAGGGTGTCTGAGGTGAGAACAGTGAGCGGAAATGGAGGCCACAGTGGTGACGAAGCTGGGGAAGGGCTGTGGGTCCTTGCCGCCCACCTCGCCAGTCTTCTCACTGGCCTGTGAGAGGTAGTCATAGACGGTGGGTGTGACTGGGCTTGGCTTGGGTCCAATTTGGCTTCAGGCAAACCCCAGGCCCAGCTTCTGTCTTCCAGGTGGCCCACAGATCACCAGCATCCGTGCCAGGTCAAGCTGGTGGCGCCATATTTCTCCTGTGGGCACCTAAGGTAGGAAAGATTCCCCAAAGGGCTTAAACCAGAACTGAGATCAAATCAGTCTCTCCTTGATGTGGCTAAGAGATTTCAGGAAGCTCCATCTTGGGAAATCTCCCCGCAGCTCAGTTTTTTCTCCCTAGTACCTGGGCTCCAGCCTTCTTCCTGCCCACTTCCTTCCTCCTGAGAAATCACCACCACAGGCACACCTGGAAAATTCCCATGAAGTCTCCTTCCTGGAAATACGTGTTATCTGGTTATGGGAGAGTAACTCTGGATCTGTGTCTTACAAATTTGCATGCTTTCCCGGAAGATTACCAGATCTGCTCCAAATTCAGTGGCCAGGAGATTCTCTTAGAAAGGTTACAAACTTGGTTTTAGAGGTGGAAGGGTGAGTCTGGGAAGGGTGGTGCCTGTAGTGACTTTATATCTGCCTTGTCCTCACTTCCGCCATCAAGAAAGTGCTGTTTGTCTCAAGCCAGGTGTTCAGAACCTGACCTGGGGTTGACCAGACAAATAGAATTTCTTTCACTGGATTGTTGTCTCTGTGAAGGGTGGCAGCCTTCTCTCTCTTTGTACCGCAGGATGAAATTTCCAAATCCATTTTACTGGGATATTACATTTCTGTCCAATCGTCCCATCATCAAAAACTGTTGGCTGGTTAATTTCATTTCTCTAAAACCCTCTTTGGCCCCAGTTGGCCACTTCTCTTCAACTGGATGTTTGAATTGAGCCCAAATAAGATATTCACAGCCTGCCCAAGAAATCTTACAGAAAGGAAGGCTGAGCAATGCCAAGTTCTAGATGTTACTTCCTTTCAAATCCATGAGGATGAATTCCGCTGTCAGCCCCATCTCTTCCACAGATGGGTCTGGACCAGGACTCAATCTATCCAAACTGTGAGATTCCACAGACACCCTCAAGAGGGCTAATGGTTCCAAGTTTCTTCAGAATCCGTGATTTCTATCTCTCGTGTCCTCCATCATTCCCTTCCACTGTGGAAGTGAGTTGGTAGGTGTTGTCCTGTATCCCTCCTCTCGGTGGCCATGCTGAAATTTCAGCGTTTCTACCGACTTCAGATAATCTGACCCTAGAATTTGCCTGAATTAAGAGTGTGCACACCCTTCAGAGTGACGCATGTACAGTGGATCTTGTAATTTCAAAAAATGTCACTGTGTATCTTCAGCCAGAATGTGGGAAACATCCTTGATGTGGGTTTCCCCTGTACTGGCCACAGCCATGTTGTATTGAGGGAGAGAAAAATTCCCAAATGATTCCATTAAATGTTGGTGGTGTCAGTAGTGCCAAAACGCATGTGTAATGTGATACAAATAGGAGTCGTCTAGAAAATTAAGGGAATATCACCCGCCCAGTCTTCCGTGGCCATCAGAGAGTCTCCCATGGGTGAATTCTCTGCATGGGAGGTGAAGACACTGTGTTGCCAAAACGCAGCGTGCTGGTCACCTGCACATCTCATTTAAGAACTAGGGTTTCTTTATTTTTGTTTTTAATTTAATTTGTTTGTTCTTTGCTTATTTCAGGATTTAGGCACAAAATAACCAGATTGTTTGGGCAATAGCCTTTGGAAAAAAGCTATTCCAGAACTCACTTTATTCTTTTAATTTCCATCTCTTAAAAAAAAAAAAAAAAAGCCCTGTCTGTTTGACACTCTGTGTGTGTCTGGTGTGTTAAGAATGATTCAGATGTGTGCATAAATGATGCAACTGCAGTGCTACTGATGAATGTATTAGGGATTTCTAGGTATGTGGCCATACCTTCTATGCTGTCTGAACCCAAAGCCATATAAGAAATGTGTGCTCAGTAGGTTGCCAAATACTGGTTGAGCGTGTAATTCTTTGCTTGAGTGTCAACTCCTCCTTGTCTAAGGAACTCTGTGGATGAGAAGCAGCTCAGGGTAGGCAGTTACACTGGAATGGGTCTGGCCTTACAAATGGCATATGGCCCATGGTGTGACTTCAGGGGTCCTGAGAAGACCTTTCCTTTGTATTCCTCAGCCTCACTCCAACTACTGTCTTCCCACGCAGAGTTATCCCTTTAGCCCTGAGCTGCTCATCTGGGCATTTAAGTGAAAGTCATCCCAGGAAGGGTGCCATATTAAGCCATATTAGACATTTAGATATTGAAACACCTAGCTTACATTAGGGTTCTCATTTCCTTTCCTGGGAATAAAGTGATGGTAGAGGAAAGAGGGAGAAGGTAAAGAATGCTGAGAGTTACAGAGTAGGGAGGAAAGAGAGAGATTCCAGAGTGTAAAGACGTATAAACCATCTCATCTTTCTCTCGCTTTTATTTAAGGCTCATGTGACACAAAAATAAGACTCCCAGTTGGGAATCATTTCCAATAAGCTGTCA